>NC_064930.1:28031567-28356150 GCF_023897955.1 Schistocerca gregaria
GGAGGTGGACACAAATGGGGGTGGGGGAAGAGGAGATGGGTGCAGAGAGGATGAGATGGACGGAGAGAGGTGGAGAGAAGGAGGGGCGAGTTGGAGAGGGAGAGAGATACTGAGTGTATGATACGGGTTTGGACAGGGAGAGGACGACATCGGTTGAGAAGCGGACGGATAGAGAGACAGGGAGGACAGAAAGAGGGCCAAGGATGATGTGAACTAATAGAAGTTTAGAACAAACGCAGTGTCAGGTACTCTAGATTAAACGTAATGTCAGATACTCGTCTATTAACCTATAGTCAGTAGCGCTATTCAAGAAGTAATTGCCACAGATATGATGTCACTGCAAAATCATCTTTGGTCCTTGAGGTTTGTTTCTTTTTTTATTTAAAAAATCATCGAAGGTCCCTAGGATGGTAGTGGTACCCCAAGCAGCCCTTTGCCACGTCATGCTGAGTGACTTGCGAGGTGTAGTTTGCAGATTTGTGGGCTGGCCTTGGTGCGCCATGCACCCCGTGCTAATCGGCGCTGTGTGGCTGCGATGTTACCGCGGTTATTCGGCGCCGGCTGCTGCGCCTGTCCATTCGTCGCGACGTAACTGGACCGCGGATCACGTGACGCGCAACCTCCCTCCCCTCCGGGCCGCGCAGCAACCCTTCCTCCTACCATCCCCTCCTTCTCCGTCGTCACAACGTAGCCCCTTCCGCCGGCCGATATCCGCCGCGCGGCGCGCTGACGGAATCTGCCGCGTCGCTCTGCCCCCACCACGCCGTCCTGCCGGCTGACCAATCGAACGGCGTCGCCGGCCTGCCATTGGTCGCGGGACCGCGCGTGCGCACTGACCCCACACCGCACTGCGCATGCGCGGCGACCGACCGTTTGGTCGCACGGGCTCGCATTCCTCCGTGTTTCGTCGGAGGTGAACGGAGCGAGGTGGTGAATGTGAGGGGGGGGGGGGGGGGGACGAAATGAGAAAGAGAGAGAGCGACAGATTAAAGAGATGACAGGGCATGCTGGGCTGGCGCGCCGCTATTGGTGATTCCATTAGCGCGTTTGCGTAGGGAACGAGAGAACAGAACAAAGGAAGGCGGCCGGCAGATGTTTCTCGCCCCGCGGCGCGAAGATAGTAGGTGGCGAAGACGGATCACACGTGCCACTACAATATACGGCCATCGTATCGCGTGCTAATTTTTCAACACGAACAGCCGATAGCGCCGTTTCTACCCGCAGAAACGTTAAACTCTGCTAATTGAGAATGCTTTCGACATTAAACCGTTATTTAATTTTAGAGTTAAAAATTTTATTGTAATTTTCGCTTTGCAGCAGTTTTCAAGTGATACTGTAATTAGCATACGGATTTCTAAATTATCATGACATTACAATTTACATCATCATCATCATAATTTAAGACTGATTATGGCTTTCAGCGTTCAGTCTGGAGCATAGACCCCTTATAAAATTCCTCCACGATCCCCTATTCAGTGCTAACATTGGTGCCTCTTTTGATGTTAAGCCTATTACTTCAAAATCATTCTTAACGGAATCCAGGTACCTTCTCCTTGGTCTGCCCCGACTCCTCCTACCCTCTACTGCTGAACCCATGAGTCTCTTGGGTAACCTTGCATCTCCCATGCGTGTAACATGACCCCACCATCTAAGCCTGTTCGCCCTGACTGCTACATATAGAGAGTTCGTTCCCAGTTTTTTTTTTTTATTTCCTCATTGTGGACACCCTCCTGCCATTGTTCCCATCTACTAGTAGCTGCAATCATCCTAGCTACCTTCATATCCGCAACCTCAACCTTGTTGATAAGGTAACCTGAATCCACCCAGCTTTCACTCCCATACAACAAAGTTGGTCGAAAGATTGAACGGTGCACAGATAACTTAGTCTCGGTACTGACTTCTTTCAGAAGAGAGTGGATCGTAGCTGAGCGCTCACTGCATTAGCTTTGCTACACCTCGCTTCCAGTTCTTTTACATGTTGCCATCCTGTGAGAATATGCATCCTAAGTACTTGAAACCGTCCACCTGTTCTAACTTTGTTGCTCCTGTTTGGCACTCAATTCGTTTATATTTCTTTCCCACTGACATTACTTTCGTTTTGGAGATGCTAATCTTCATACCATAGTCCTTGCATTTCTGATCTAGCTCTGAAATATTACTTTGCAAACTTTCAATGGAGTCTGCCATCACAACTAAGTCATCTGCATATGCAAGACTGCTTATTTTGTGTTCACATATCTTGATCTCACCCAGCCAGTCTATTGTTTTCAACATATGATCCATAAATAATATGAACAACAGTGGAGACAGGTTGCAGCCTTGTCTTACCCCTGAAACTACTCTGAACCATGAACTCAATTTACCGTCAACTCTAACTGCTGCCTGACTATCCATGTAAACACCTTTAATTGCTTGCAAAAGTTTGCCTCCTATTCCATAATCTCGTAGAACAGACAATAACTTCCTCCTAGGAACCCGGTCATATGCCTTTTCTAGATCTATAAAGCATAGATACCGTTCCCTGCTCCACTCATAACACTTCTCCATTATTTGCCGTAAGCTAACGATCTGGTCCTGACAACCTCTAAGAGGCCTAAAACCACACTGATTTTCATCCAATTGGTCCTCAACTAATACTCGCACTTTCCTTTCAACAATACCTGAGAAGATTTTACCCACAACGCTGATTAAAGAGATGCCTCTGTAGTTGTTACAATCTTTCTGCTTCCATGTTTAAAGATTGGTGTGATTACTGCTTTTGTCCTGTCTGATGGAACCTGTCCCGACTCCCAGGCCATTTCAGTTATCCTGTGTAGCCATTTAAGACCCGACGTTCCACTGTATTTGATGAGTTCCGACTTAATTTCATCCACCCCAGCTGCTTTATTGCACTGCAATCTATTGACCATTTTCTCCACTTCCTCAAATGTGATCCTATTTCCATCGTCATTCCTATCCCATTCTACCTCGAAATCTGAAACATTGCTGATCGTATTTTCACCTACATTGAGCAACTCTTCAAATTTTCCCTCCATCTGCCCAAGGCATCCACAGGATTCACCAGCAGTTTTCCTGACCTGTCCAAAATACTTGTAATTTCCTTCTTACCTCCCTTTCGAAGATTGCTAATTACACTCCAGAATGGTTTTCCAGCAGCTTGGTTACAATTTACACTATTTAAACATTAGAATTTGCACGTTGCATATTATATTACACGCCAAGATCACAATAATTTTATCGCCGCATTACAATTTACACTATTTAAAAATTCAACATGCACATTGCATGTTATATTACACGCCAAGATCATAATAATTTTATCGCCGCATTACAATTTACATTATTTAAAAATTGAACATGCACATTGCATGTTATATTACACACCAAGATTATCATAATCGCTTTTTAATCGTACAGCGATCGTCATGCTAATACCACTCACGTGGTAAGACTTGATAGTATCCTGCAGACTGTATTTTCTTTTCAAATAAAAAAAAACCTCAAGGACCAAAGATGATTCTGCAGTGACATCATATCTATGGCAATTACTTCTTGAATAGCGCTACTAATTGTAGGTTACTAGCTGAGTACTTGACATTACGTTTATTCAATAGTACCTGACATTGCATTTATTCTGAACTTCTATTACTTCGTACCCTCCTTTTTCCTCTTTCTCTACACCTCCCTCTGTTGTCAGTCCTCCCTGTGACTCTATCTGTCGCCTTCTCTACGGATTTCGTCCTGTCCATATCCATATCATATACAGCCACTATCTCTCTCCCTCTCCACCTCTCACTGTCCAGCTCATTCTCCCACTCTCTGCACTCATATCCTCTTCCTTCACCCCCATCTGTGTCCACCTCCTCCATTGCCCCCTCATTACCTTACCTCTTCTTGCTCCACTCATCTTTGTCCATCACCCCCTCCCCCATGCGAGGTTCTTATCCCACAGTGTACGTACCATGATATAATTTTGTAGGCACGTTCCGTGGTGTGCAAAGAAGTAATAAATTAAAACGTCATGCCTGAGGCTGCAGTTTTACTGCATGAGCAGCAAAGATATAGAAAGGGATGAAATTTCTTCCTTTCATCACTGTGTTGAGGCTGTCAGCGATAAAAATTTTTTGTGAAGGTTTGAAATTATGCGTAAAGTTTCAAGTGAAAAAGCGCCCCCGTTCTTAAATACTGCATGAAAGTCTGGGTATACAGGTGTCGTAGGTTGCGCTTCTTTCTCAGCCCCTCCCCTTTGATAGACACCTGATTGTTATCCCCACAGAGATTCTTTGCAGACAGTAAAAGTTGACGTGTACTATGTCTGGGTTGACATGGAGCCAGTAGTGTAGATGTAACATAAGCCCACATATAGACTCATACGTACATACTTACATTTTTTATAAAATACACTGAAGAGCCAAAGAAACTGCTACACTTGCCTAATATCGTGCAGGGCCCCGGCGAGCACGCAGAAGTGAGGCGACATGGCGTAGCATGGACTCGACTTGCGTGTGCGGCAGTGGTGGAGGGAGCTGACACCGTGAATTCTGTGGTAGTGTCCATAAATCAGTAAGAGTGCGAGGGGGTGGAGACCTCTTCTGAACATCGCCTTGCAAGGCATCCCAGATATGCTGAATAACGTACATGTCTGAGGAGCTTGCTGGCCAGGGGAAATGTTTAAACTCAGAAGACTGTTCCTGGAGTCACTCTGTAGCAATCATGGACGTGTGGGGTATCGCATTGTCCTGCTGAAATTGGCCAAGTCCGTCAGAATACAGAATGGACATGAATGGATGCAGATGATCAGACAGGATGCTTACCTGCGTCTCACCTCTATCAGGGGTCCCATATCACTCCAACTGCACACGCCTCAGTCCATTACAGAGCCTCCACCAGCTTCAACAGTCCCCTGCTGACATGCAGTGTCCACGGATTCGTGAAGTTGTCTCCATCCCAGTACACGTCCATCCGCTCGATACAATTTGAAACGATACTCGTCCGAGCAGGCAAGCAGTTTCCAGTCATCAACAGTCCAATGTCGGTGTTGACGAGCCCAGGCGAGGCGTAAAGCTTTGTGTCGTGCAGTCCTCAAGGGTAGACGAGTGGGCCTTCAGCTCCGAAAGCCCATATCGACGATGTTTCGTCTAATGGTTCTCACGCTGACTCTTCTTCATGTGCGAGCACTCGATTCTGCAGCAAACTGCGGAATGGCTGCACTTCTGTCACTGTCAACGACTCTCTTCACTCGTTGGTCCCGTTCTTACAGGATCCTTTTCGGGCCGCAGCGATGTCGGAGATTTGATGCTTCATCGGATTCCTGATATTTACGTAACACTCGTGGAATGGTTGTGCAGAAAAATGCCCACTTCATGGCTACCTCGGAGATGGTGTGTGCCATCGCTCGTGCGCCGACTACAGCACCACCTGCAGACTCGCCGGCCACTGCTGCACCACTAACCGACCTGACACGTGCTCCAGACCCTTGTGTTGTGTGGGCGTTGCCGACCGCACCACCTGTTTGCATATCTCTGTATTTGAATACGCATGCCCATACGAGTTTGTTTGGTGCTTCAGTGTGTACGGGTGTAGTGTATGTACTTACCCGATCGCCACAACAAACAGCATCTGCATCTACATTCAACTTTGCAAAGCAGTACGAAGTGCAATGAAGACACTGCACCAGTTGTTAGGATTTCTTCCCGTTCCATTCACGTATGGAGAGCAGAAAGAATGATTGCTGCAATGACTTTGTGTGTGTATTTTAATTAATCCTGTCTTGTCTACAAGGGAGCGATACGTATGGCGTTGCAGTGTATTACTAGATTGATCTTTTGGAGCCTGTTCTTGAAACTTTGTCAGTAAGGTTTCTTGGGATAATTTACGTCTGACTCAGTCAGTCTGCCAAATCCAGTTTCTTCAGCATCTCTGTGACACTCTACCAGGGATCAATCTGTGAGCATTCGTGCTGCTCTTCTCTGCTAGCCCTATTTCGTGACGGGTGGCACACACTTCAACAGCATTCTCTTATGGGTCAGATGAGGGATTTGTAAGCAGTCACTTCTCTCGTATTCCACCAACAAACCAAAGTGTACCACCTGCTTTACCGACGACTGACGCAATTTAATCGTTCCACTTCATACTCCTACAAATTGTTTCGCACTGGTGTTTGTACGAATTGGTTGATTCCATCTGGGAGTCACCGATTTTTTTCCTCTAGTCATAGGGTACTACCTCTTTTCGGTTTATTAATTTTGCTGATTTCTACATTTAAAGGAAGTTACCAATCTTTGTACCGCTATGAAATATTACCAAGATCTGGCTGAATACCTATGGAGCTTCTTTGAGAGAGTACGCGAATGAAGGTAACTGCATCATCTGCGAAAAGTCAGAGGTTACTATTAATATTGTCTTGAAAGTCACCAATACGCAATGTGATGAGCAATTCGCTAGTGCACTCTCGAAGTTACTTTTACATTTTTAAGGGTCCATTCTCCTCAGTCAGCCTATAAAATGAAAGACTTTTCGGGAAATATGTGATAAAGGGATGAACATAAATCTTCTTTCAGATTACTTATTGATTAGTGCATAACATATTCTGATTATTTAAAGAAATGCAATCGTCATTAAGCCTCGCATTCATGGAGCTAAAATCGCTCTTTCACATGATGGGCCAGGCTGCCCAGAAGCCTCTAACCTGGTTGCACCACTTGTATCGGTGGAGTTCCCTTACGTCCTGGGGTAGTTTCCATTTTCGTTTTCCCATCATGTGTTAAAGATGCGGCAGAAGAGGTTTACCTGTGAGTGTCCTGTGGAACGAAAGAGCACAGTGGTTTCTCGTTGCCTTCAGCGCTTGGGTTGGAAACTGAAAGACACCCTCAGGCCTCGATACCTAATACCATCGCGGTCGAAGAAAACGACAGCTGACATGAAAGAAGACAGATTTCTCTGAAAACTTTTCTAAGAATTATACGTAACCGAATGTGAGGAGTATTGTGGATAAACCCATTTTGGTTTTATGGAGGGAATGGGAAAACGAGAAGCGTTATTTGGCGTGATGATACTTACTCAAAGACGCTGTGACTATCAGCAGGATATCCATATATGCTTTATCGACTGCGAGAAAGCATTTGACACTGTTAAGCGTGACCCGCTTATCACAATCTTACGAGAAACAGGGTTGGATAGTAAGGACACAGGAATCATTCAGCAATTATACTGGACTCAGAAGAGGTCAGAACTAAAAAAAATTTAAAAACAGAATCTGTACAAATACTGAAAGGAGTCCGCCAGGGCTGTGTACTATCCCCAGTGCTGTTCAGTTTGTATCTGGACTAGATTTTTCGATCCAGTCAAGACTCAGTATTATTTGGTGTAAAAGTAAATGGAATGGAGAGCACCGAGATGCCGACGACACAGCTTTGTTTGCGCCGTGCGTAGCCGAGCTGCAGGAAACTCTTACAGGCGTAGGTGAAACTGGCCAGCATTGTGGTCTCAGATAAATGCCAAGAAAGCTAAATGGATGATAATATTCTTCTCGGGTGTGCAGCCGGATCATAACGTCTTCAAGACACAATATTTCCGCGGTCCAACTGGCCGCCATCTTCAGGTGAGAGTGCTGGTGCACGATCTCACCGGAAACTGACTACCCAGCGCAAGCGGCGGCCCCTATATAGGCCGCAGAAGACCCACAACGCGTGCGCGAGAAGGTGCCGTAACCGCCCTCTAGCGCAGTAGACATACCCCGCCGCCAGTGATAGAAAGGGGCGAAATCGAGATATCGCTGTCAAAAATTAAAAATAAAATAAATAAAATTTTTTTTATTCCAACGATAGAACCACAGACCGTTGTTTTTTAATGTCAGATAACACTGGGTCCCAAGTCTTACTTAAAAGAAAACCCTTGTCTCTATTAATAAGATTGTCAGATAACCGAATCTCTATGGATTCTTTTAAAATACAGTCCCAATAGCGAGATGCAGAGGCAACCATTTGTGTCTCGTCATATAGTATTCTGTGTCCCTCGGTGAGACAGTGTTCCGCCACTGCAGACTTCTCAGGTTGAAGCAGCCTTGTGTGCCGCTGATGCTCAACACATCGCTCCTGAATGGTCCGGATTGTCTGACCAATATAAGACTTCCCACAGTGGCAAGGGATCTTGTACACACCGGGCTTCCTCAAACCCAAGTCATCCTTTACAGAGCCAAGGAGCGCTCTAATCTTGGCTGGCGGACGAAAAATACTTTTGATGTGATATCTTTTCAGAATCCTTCCTATCTTCGAGGAAATGCTCCCAGCAAAAGGCAGAAAAGCTACCGATTTGCAGGTATCTTCTGGTGGTTCAGGCGAAGGTCCAAACTGGAAAGCACGACGGATCTGTTTATCTGTAAAGCCATTCTGCTTGAACACAATCTTAAGATGGTCCAATTCCTGTGTCAAGCTTTCTCCATCTGAAATGGCATAAGCTCTTCTCGCCAACGTCCGCAGGACCCCCGTACGCTGGAACGATGGATGACAGCTGGAAGCATGTAAGTAACGGTCCGTGTGCGTAGGCTTTCGATAAACGCTGTGTCCCAGTGTCCCATCATCCTTTCTGTACACCAGAACATCCAGAAACGGAAGCTTTCCATCATTTTCCACCTCCATTGTAAATTTGATGCTAGGATGCAGGGAATTGAAATGATCTAAGAGGCGGTCCAGAGCTTCTCTCCCATGAGGCCACACCATAAACGTATCGTCAACGTACCTCCAGAAACAGGTTGGTTTTACGGACGCCGTCTTCAGCGCCATGTCCTCAAAATCTTCCATAAAAAGATTGGCGACTATTGGGGACAAAGGGCTCCCCATAGCCACTCCGTCAGTCTGTTCAAAATATTTGTCATTGAATAAAAAGTACGTCGACGTTAACACGTGGCGACAAAGCCTGGTTGTTTCCTCATCCAGTTTCTCGCCAATTAATTGCAAGGATTCTTCCAGAGGAACCCGGGTAAAAAGCGACACGACATCAAAGCTCACAAGCAAATCCCAGGGACTAAGAGACAAGGACTTCAATCTCTGAATAAACACCATAGAATTGGAAATGTGATGTTCGCATTTACCGACGTGAGAGCCAAGAACAGATGCTAAATACTTGGCTAGATTGTAGGTAGGAGCGCCCAAATTACTCACGATCGGACGAAGCGGGACCCCTTTCTTATGAACCTTGGGTAGACCGTATAATCTCGGTGGCACGGCAGCACCAGGACGAAGTTTTTTGAGAACGTCGTCAGGTAAAGAACTCTTCTTCAACAGTGAAAGCGTCTTCCGTTTTATCCGTTCAGTTGGGTCGTCCTGCAATGTTCTGTATGCTGAGTCTTCAAGTAAGAGATCCATCTTTCCCAGATAGTCATCACGTGACAGAAGAACAGTTGCGTTGCCTTTGTCCGCTGGTAGAACTATCAGTCTTCGTCTTCTCTAATGGACCGGACGGCTGCCCTTTCGAGAGAGGAGATGTTACTCCGTGGAGGCGGCGCCCGCCGCAATGTATGTGAGACCTCTTGCCTAATCTCTTCAGCTTGATCCTGCGAAAAGCTGGATACTGCTTGTTCGACTGCGCAGATGAATTCGGTGATAGGCACATTCCTCGGTGTAGGGGCAAAACTCAGGCCTTTCTCCAACACTGACAGCGTGGCGTCGTCCAATTCTTTACTCGTGAGGTTAATCACTGTCCGTCATCAGATATCATGGGTTGAGAACAAAGCCGTTGAAACTTCGAAGACTGTTTCTTGACGGCGCTCCTATGCGTCCAATCTGATAGTGCCCAAGAAGAACTATCCACCCATTCCCAAGATGCATCCGACAGCAGCGACGATAACTCCAAGTGCAAGAAAAGTAAATCCTTGGATATGAGATCCAGTTGTCTTCGAGTGAAGCGAATGCGCTCCTTGACCAAGGCGAAACTGGCACGCTTCTTGATGTTGTTGGCCTTTTTCGTATCAATAAAATGCACAAATCTAGCAAACTTAGGTATTACTCTTCCATCACGGCATCTCAGCAAAAAGGCGAGGGCACTCAGCAACTTGCCTTTTTTCTTACGAAGTTTATCAAACTTCTTCACAAGTTCCACCATCTCCTCCCCATAGAGGTTTCTGATGTGACTACGAAGGCTTTCCCGGCGTAATAATTGATAATATTCTTCTCGGGTATGCAGCCGGATCATAACGTCTTCAAGACACAATATTTCCGCGGTCCAAGCTAAATGGATGTCAATTCAAACAACCCCTGGTCAAAACGAGTCGCCAGTCATTAATGGTAGTAAAATGGAGAAAGTAAGCATATTCAAATATGTAGGATCTGTAATAAACTCGAAACTTAAGTCTGATGAGGAAATTACGATTCGTTGTGGGACTGCGAAAGAAACGTTCCGAAAGCTACGAAATGTGCTATGTGTGGTGTCACCGCCAGACACCACACTTGCTGGGTGGTAGCCTTTAAATCGGCCGCGGTCCGGTAGTATACGTCGGACCTGCGTGTCGCCACTATCAGTGATTCCAGACCGAGCGCCGCCACACGGCAGGTCTAGAGAGACTTCCTAGCACTCGCCCAGCTGTACAGCCGACTTTGCTAGCGATGGTTCTCTGGCTACATACGCTCTCATTTGCAGAGACGACAGTTTAGCATAGCCTTCAGCTACGTTATTTGCTACGACCTAGCAAGGAGCGATATTCAGTTACTATTCTGAACAGATAATATTGTGAATCATGTACCGTCTAGAGCGACGTTCATCATTAATGGATTAAAGTTAAGTACCAAACTAATGACGTCCGCTTTCTGAATTCTAATTCCTTGTCATCTTCCACACCTCACTTCAGTATAGTTCTTCCCTCCTCATGCCAGCCTGCTTGAGCTAAAACGCGTGCATTTCGGCCTCCTCTAGTAACACGATGTTGGCTCTTCTGCCAACCACAACAGCTGATATGGACAGACATGCCGCTCTACCTGAGAGCAAGGGTGATACAATCATGTCAATTAAAGCAGCTTCTGTAAAGAGGATAGAAGCAACTTAAGTGTGGTTCTTGCGCCGATTACTAAAAGTGCCTTGAGCTGAGAGAATGAGCAATGCTGAAGTGTTGGGCAGGACCGCGGTGGATAGAGAACTAAGGGGGGAAATTGAAAGAAGAAAGACATCGTGCCTGGCGGACATTGAGAGAGGAAAGAAATATGAACTTCTGCAATTAATTCAAGAAGGCAGAACAGGAGGAAAGAGCCCACCAGGCAGAAGGAAGCAATCATGGTCACAGAATATCAAGGCGTGGACTCGCATCAACAGCTTTTAAGAGCTGCTTCAAGAAGCAAGGGAACGCCGCCTGCCAGCAGCCGACGCTCTGCAGTGTGCAGAGGAAGGAGAAGAAGAACAAGAAGAATATTGCTCTGTCCACAATGACGTAAGGTACAGTGTACTTCAAGCTAACGCATTCATTTTCGGCCACACTGATGAAAACATGTTTCTGAAATTTGACTGAATTATTCCTCCGGCATGTCTGCAAGGAGTAATAGGCTGCTCTTGTATTCTAATTTATTCGTCAGTCGTTGCAAAAAATGCGACCAGAAACACACGACAAAACTACATCTTTGTTTGAAACGTCCGCCATTTCACTACGGCCGCAGGTTCGAATCCTGCCTCGGGCATGGGTGTGTGTGATGTCCTTAGGTTAGTTAGGTTTAAGTAGTTCTAAGTTCTAGGGGACTGATGACCTCAGATGTTAACTACCATAGTGTTCAGAGACATTTTTTAACTCCTGGCGCAATATTTCACATAACATATGCACACTGTAGGACTTTCCCCAGAGTCACACCTCACTTTGGACAGAGCAACTTTAACATCTCGTGCGTGAGTCTTAATGATTCACATTCCGCTTGTGGCCGCTTGGATATGAGCAGCCCATAGTGGCTCGCCTTCACTTATTTATTTTGTGACTGAAGCCCTTATGGCGTGTTAATTATTTTATGTGATATGTAATTACTGCCTCTGTCTTTTACTGTTATTCAGTACTTACACTCTTTATATAAACATGTGTAAGAGGTCCATGATTAAACAATATGTTGCTAGCGCACTCGAGCTGATGTAATTTCGATGTATTGCTCACGCGCTGCCTGCGATATGTAAACTAGAAGAGAATCTGAGACCAAAGAGCAGTATTGACTGCTGTAGTAACTGTGTGTTAGTAGGAGTAAGTTGTTGGTAGCGATCAGTCGTGTCTGGTGTATCGTGTTGGCTGGGCCGGTCGTGTGCAGCGATGGCGGAGCCTGAGCGTTGTAGGATAAGGTAAAAGCAGCCTCGCGCATATGTAATATTGTTACATCAAGTCCCATGTAAATGTTTAAAAAATCTGTTAATAATAATCTTTCTCATAAAAGGTAACTTTTGACATTCATCTCAATTTAAAGAATTCACTAATTTGTCCAATCCTTGGCCATCCAAATTATTGAAAAGAAAAATCAGTTCTTTCTTTTTATATAAGACAAATCTATCGGCCAGCATTGCACTTAGCTGCGCCAGGAAAATTTCTTATAGGAGCAGATATATGCGCGTTATCCGGCGACCTAATTAAGGTAAGATTTTTCAGTTTATTCAGAATGATGTATCAGGGCCATGACGGAGCACTGCTGACGTCCAAAATTTACCAGGTTAAATTGACTGTCAATTATTGAAAGGTTATAAGTCACCCACATTTTTTTATTGAGAGATTAGTCACATTTTATTATTGATATGTTACGCAATTTTCCTGTTGGTAGGTTATACTGAATGTGAACGACATAAATATATATTTTTTACTGTTGAGAGGTTTAGGAATTTTTCTGTTTTGAAGTTACACTAAATGAGAATATTATTCGTATTATTTTATTTTGTTGTGAGGTTACGGAAATTATTTCGTGGGGAGGCTACACTTGGTATCTTGTGGGGAGGTTACACTTGGCGACAGTGTAGAATGTCGGTGTGAAGAAATCACACCGCCACCCTGGGACTTCTTCTTCTTCGCGCTATGTAGGCTTGCTTCAAGCAGTCAAAGAGACAGATTGCACGTGACGAAAGGTCAAAAATTGGTAAAATTATGTTCTACTTCAATCCCAAAACGACAACTTCAGATAGTTTTGAACATGTCTGTTATTGCTTAGATGTTGTTCCCAGCTGGGCATACGTCGCAAAGGCTAGAACATCATATTTTACTTTTGACAGTAGCACAAAATGGTTCAAATGGCTCTGAGCACTATGCGACTTAACTTCTGAAGTCATCAGTCGCGTAGAACTTAGAACTAATTAAACCTAACCTAACCTAACCTAAGGACATCAGACACATCCATGCCCGAGGCAGGATTCGAACCTGCGACCGTAGCGGTCGCTCGCCTCCAGACTGTAGCGCCTAGAACCGCACGGCCACTCCGGCCGGCGACAGTAGCACATCTGCTCCAACTTCTGACTATTGCCTTTCAGCCTCGTAATTTCACGATTTAGCAACATTTATTCTGATGAAGACAAACCCCGAAGGTGACGAAACCTAGGTCGAAGTACCTATCCATCCGGTTGGCTGTTTAATCCTACGACAAAAATCAAATATTTATCGAAAATTGCGAAAAAAATATAATATAACAAAATAGCAACTCTGCACTGCTTTTTCGAAATCGATATACCGACACGTTGGTAAATGTCGGCGATATATATTGACGTTTCTGGTATCGATGTATCGATTCATTAGCAACAGCCCTATTACGTACCATGAGAGCCTTGGTTTGCAAAGTCCAGAAAATCGAGGAAAATGGCAGTGTGTGAATGCGTCTTAAGATAAGGGTCTTTGACAATCCACTTACATAAAATCGCCGTAATTAAGACAACTCCCATTGTCAATGTGATGAAGCAGCGACTGGCGATGTGAATCACGTCCTATCTCAGGGCAAGCGCTCTCAGAAATGCAGAGGCAAATTTTTTAAAGGATCTTTCCAGGACTGATCACCTTCTCCCGTGTACAGTTCTCAGAGACACAACCAAGACTCCACATGACGCCATAGGAGGCTTTTCAGCACAGGAAGACATCACACTGCAAAAGTAATGATGGACATTGATATTAATTGAACAACACACTTAAATATTCAATACAACCAAATGTTTGCCTGTCAGTTCGTATCTTGTAGTGTAACTGAGTGTACGGGGACAGTGACAGTTACAAACTGTCAGGGATGATCGAAAAGGGTAAATGCACCAAAATGGTTCAAATGGCTCTGAGCACTATGGGATTTAACTTCTGAGGTCATCAGTCCCCTAGAACTTAGAACCGCTTAAACCTAACGATATCACACACATCCATGCCCGAGGCAGGATTCGAACCTGCGAGCGTAGCTGTCGCGCGGTTCCAGACTGTAGTGCCTAGAACCGCTCGGCCACTCCGGCCGGCGGTAAATGCATCAGTTTGCCCGAAAACGACCGAGTCGACATTTATAAGCAAAAATCGTTCTGATGTCTCTGACTGTTGGTTGCATGTACCGATATTGTTGTAGCTAAGATTGTAGGGAGAAAAAACAGGAAAGAAATATCCAGCTAACACAGGCTCTTAAATGAATGCCTTAAGAACAATTAATACCCGTTCATCTTCGATACTATGAAACACCTATTGCAGACTCTTTGCTTTCCATATTTTTGGAGGACGTAATATGCATGGAAACAAGCGAAAAAGTTCAGTGAATGTGGGCTGTAAAATGCAAACGTTAAGAGCTACGAGCAATTGTTCAATATCAGAGAAGTGATTCGCAGAAGCAAAGATCATGAAGTGGTCATAGCTGTTAAGGTGTGCGTCTTAGAGGCCACGTGCACTACACATTTTTTCCTTATTTTAACCCATACCGTTACCTCTTGAAGCCTTCTACCCTACAATCGGAACGATTTTCGCTTATAATTTTAGACTCAGTCTTTTCCGGACCAGGTCCCTTACCTCAGATTGATAGATTTATCCTTCTCCATCATCCCTGAAAGTTTGTAACATCATCACAGGCATCGCCCTGTATATACAGTCCTATGTCTGTGCTATTTAACTGTAGGACAGCATTATTGGTTATAGGTTAAGTGATGTATGAACTGTAGAAATCGTTACACTTATACGAAGAGGAAACAGGATATTTATTCTCTTTATAGGTATTCCATTGCGTCAAGTTTCTATCATAAACCAAAGCTAAGTATGAACAGTTTTTGTAGTGTAACATCTAAAAAATTTCATTTCCATGTATTCGTGAAAACACCTTCGCAAATATGAAAAATCGTGTAGAGAAATATGCATGATGTACAAATGTAGAGAGTTTTTGTTGTTGTTGTGTACTTCAGTCCAGAGACCGGTTTGATGCAGCTCTAATCTGTGCAAGCCTCTTCATCTCCGATTAACTACTGCAACCCATATCCCTCTGAATGTGGTCTCCCTCTACGTTCAGAGACCGTGAATAGTTACAGTTGAAAGAAAAACAGCCGTCGGTCACTGTTTTTAACAAATTAATCTGGTTTCAACACTGCTAGGAGTGTCTTCCTCAGAATGTAAATGAAAGAATGGTGTATATTCTATAACAGGGTCCCACAATTTTTATACGTTTTTACTCATAATTCTGTGACCATGTTATAGAATATAGGCCATTCTTTCATTTAAATTCTGAGGAAGACACTCCTAGCAATGTTGAAACCAGATTAATTTGTTAAAAATAGTGACCGACGGCTGTTTTTCTTTCAGTTGATTTTCACCCCGTTCGCCACCCTCCAGCAGTAAACTGGCGATCCCTTGATGCCTCAGAATCCGACCTAACAACCGATCCCTTCTTTTACTCTGGTTGTACCACACATTTCTCTTCTTTCCAATTCTATTCAGTACCTCGTCATTAGTTACATGATGAACCCATCCAATCTTCAGCATTCTTCTGTAGCACCGCGTCTCAAAACCTTCTGTTCTCTTCATGTCTAAACTACGGGGTGTCCAAAAAGTCTCTCCGCAGTGCCGTATGATTGATAGCCGCTCGTGCCGTATGCCGCAGTGGGTATACCGAAATGAAACTCAGTCAAATAAAAGTTATTAATTTATTGAATTCTAAATTTTACTTACAAATTTCACATTAAATGTTGAAAGTGTCCCCCCTGTTGTTGAATACCCAACTCAATTCGTCTATTCATGTTTCCAAACACAAGCTGTAACATTTCTTCTGTAACATAAACAGGGAAAGTGGATATTGCAGTTTTCAATTCATCGATGGATTTTGGACGGTTTTTATAGACAGTTGCATTCGCTGCATCACAGAAGAAAAAGTCACGTGGTGTTAACTCAGGCGATTGTGGAGGCCAAAGTCCCTGTGAAATCATGCGATCACCAAAAACATCAGCAAGCAATGATATTGAAACGCGAGCTGTACGCACGGTTACACCATCTTGTTGAAAATAGCCGTTCAGTATTTCAGTTGACACAAGTTGTCCTATGAATGGGTACAGAATATCACTACAGTATCGTTGTGCGTTTAATGTACTGTTGAAATATATGGGACCCACAATCCGACGTCTAGAAATTGCAATCCAAACTCCCATTTTCACAGAATCAAGTTGTTCCTCATGAATACACAATGGATTTGCAGTACTCTATATACGAGAATTTTGCGGGTTCATGTACCCGGATAGATGAAGACACGCTTCGTCAGTCAAAAACGTTTCATTAAGAATATCCCTTCCATTTTATTGAACGAAATTTTTGCACCATTGACAATAGTGCAGTCTGTTGCCATGATCAGTATTTTTCAGTTCTTGCAGGACTGTCACTGCCGGCCGGAGTGGCCGAGCGGTTCTAGGCGCCACAGTCTGGAACCACGCGACCGCTCGGTCGCAGGTTCGAATCCTGCCTCGGGCGTGAATGTGTGTGATGTCCTTAGGTCAGTTAGGTTTAAGTAGTTCTGAGTTCTAGGCGACTGATGACCCCAGGAGTTAAGTCGCATAGTGCTCAGAGCCATTTGAACCATTTGAACGACTGTCACTTTGTATGGGAAAAGTTCTAATTTTTTCGTTACAGCTGTGTGGGACTTCAGTAAGATCGATTTCCTGGGCGAGTTTTCTTACTGGCTTGTTCGGACTCGTGGACGTTTTACCGGAAATATCGGGTAGTTTATCCTGAGACGAAACGGTAGGACGACCACTTCTCGGTGCATCTGTCACGGAACTCGTACTTCGAAATTTGTTAATCAAATCTCGCGCAGTGTCGCGATGTGGGAGTGTTGTGTCCGGGAAAACTGAATTAAATCTTAGACGAACTGAAACTGCGTACTTACCGCCAGCTTTGAACACTTGTTCGACTAAAAACACACGTTCTTCAACGGCTAGCATTTTAACAGCGACAAAAACGAAACAAACGAACAAAGGAACTAAACTTATTTCACGTTACGTTAACACGTAACGACACACACCACCGATACCACTGACTCTGGCTGAGATAATCGAAACAGTGGAATGTTGGAAGAGTCGACTTGAAGGGAAGTAACCCAGGAATTGGTCCGCCTCTACCAATCCATCGGTCACCGAATCTGTTTTGGAGAAGCGTACGAACCCTTCGAGTGAAATGTGCAGGAGCTCCATCGTGCATGAACCACATGTTGTGTCGTGCTTGTAAAGGCACATGTTCTAGCAGTACAGGTAGAGTATCCCGTATGAAATCATGATAAGGTGCTCCATTGAGCGTAGGTGGAAGAACATGGGGGCCAATCGAGACATCACCAACAATGCCTGCCCAAACGGTCACAGAAAATCTGTGTTGATGACGTGATTGCACAATTGCGTGCGGATTCTCGTCAGCCCACACATGTTGATTGTGAAAATTTACAATTTGATCACGTTGGAACGAAGCCTCGTCCGTAAAGAGAACGTTTGCACTGAAATGAGGATTGACACACTGTCGGATGAACCGTTCGGAGAAGTGACCTGTGGAGGCCAATCAGCTGCTGACAGTGCCTGCACACACTGTACACGGTACGGAAACAACTGGTTCTCCCGTAGCACTCTCCATACAGTGACGTGGTCAACGTTACCTTGTACAGCAGCAACTTCTCTGATGCTGACGTTAGGGTTATCGTCAACTGCACGAAAAGTTGCCTCGTCCATTGCAGGTGTCCTCGTCGTTCTAGGTCTTCCCCAGTCGCGAGTCACAGGGTGGTATGTTCCGTGCTCCCTAAGACGCCGATCAACTGCTTCGAACGTCTCCCTGTCGGGACACCTCAATTGCTTCGAACGTCTTTCTGTCGGGACAGCTTCGTTCTGGAAATCTGTCTCGATACAAACGTACCGCGCCACGGCTATTGCCCCGTGCTAATCCGTACATCAAATGGGCATCTGCCAACTCCGAATTTGTAAACATTGCACTGACTGCAAAACAACGTTCGTGATGAACACTAACCTGTCGATGCTACGTACTGATGTGCTTGATGCTAGTACTGTAGAGCAATGAGTCGCATGTCAACACAAGCACCGAAGTCAACATTACCTTCCTTCAATTGGGCCAACTGGCGGTGAATCGAGGAACTACAGTACATACTGACTAAACTAAAATGAGCTCTAACATGGAAACTAAGCGTTTCCGGACACATGTCCACATAACATCTTTTCTTTGTGTGTGAGGAATGTTTCCTAAAAGTTTGGCCGTACCTTTTTGTAACACCCTGTATATACAGGGTGAGTCACCTAACGTTACGGCTGCATATATTTCGTAAACCACATCAAATACTGACGAACCGATTCCACAGACCGAACGTGAGGAGAGAGGCTAGTGTAATTGGTTAATACGAACCACAAACAGAAGTATGTTTTTTAACACAAACCTACGTTTTTTTAAAAGGAACTCCATTAGTTTTGTTAGCACATCTGAACATATAAACAAATACGTAATCAATGCCGTTTGTTGCATTGTAAAATGTTAATTACATCCGGAGATATTGTAACCTAAAGTTGACGCTTGAGTAGCACTCCTCCGGTGTTCGATCGTGTGCATCGGAGAGCACCGAATTACGTAGGGATCCAAAGGGAACAGTGTGGACCTTAGGTACAGAAGAGAGTGGAACAGCACATTACGTCCACATGCTGACACCTTTTTATTGGTCTTTTTCACTGACGCACATGTACATTACCATGAGGGCTGAGGTACACGTACGACGGGCGTTTCATAGGACGTGGAGGATGAATAATTGGCCAGCCCGTTCTCCTGATCTTACACATCTGGACGTTAAGGGAGAATATGTACCGTGATGTGCCTACAACGCCAGAGGATGGGAAACAACGTACTGTGGCAGCCTGCGGCGACATCACACCAGGTGTGCTGCGCCACGGTAGATGGCGCTGACGGAAGACACTTCCCCTACCCACGTGCCGTGCGTTTCATTTGCATTGCAGGCTCTGTGACTCAGAAAGCGTACTGCAAAGTGTGAGCAGCAGAATGGCCCGGTATTCGTATGGGTAACAGGTCGAGGTGGCATTTGCATAGGCCGCAGCCCTTGCAGACGGTCGACAGGTGACACGCACGACTGTACCAAAACAAGTACCCTCGCGGACACGAAACACATCACGCGACATTTCAGGCCAGATTTGGGCGTTTGTGTGGTCGCGCTCTGTACTGTGCTCCGGGACGATTCGTTGTCGCTACACGCATACCGCCCGTTTCCAGAGACATGTTCAAGGGTGTCGTCTCCTCCATTTGCAGTCAAGAGTCTGTGCCTGCAGTTTAGCGGTTTTATTAATTCTCACCCTGTATAATATCACTCATGAGGTCAAATGACTCTTCATCATAGACGTACATTTTCGAAATTCTTTTTATAATCTGTCAAGTGTTTCGCACTCTCGTATGTTCTGCACCTTAAGTAGTGCTTGTCTGAGTAATTCGCGATGAAATGTCAACATTTTTCTGAAATACACCTGAAGCTAGTTGACCCATTCTCTGAGAGTTATTTAAAACCAATTGCTGACGAGGGAGGAGAAAGGACAAGTAAAAGGCCCGGTTGCCTTCCATTAGGACTGCACACGGCATGAAATCGTTATTAGCAGAACACGAAAATGAGAAGGAAAACTTGCAAAGGTAATCTTTATTGGAAGCAAACTGTAGTACCGGCTGTGGAACTTGTGAAAGTACAGCACGCAGTTTTAAATCCAGCTAGAAAGGCACTTGTAAAATACACATGTTTTATTTGCTTATAATATCAATTTTCCCCGTGAGGAAAGCCGGTCGTTTCTCTCCACACGTGATACATCCACTGAACACCCAGACACCGTGACCAGCGACCTACTGTTGACATAAAGCCATCCACGCGACGTCCAGCAGTGAGTGCTGCTCAGCCACACGCACGGTGAGCGTGCTGTCCCTGTGTACAATGGGGAAGGCGCGCCATCTTCAAATGGTTCAAATGGCTCTCAGCACTATGGGACTTAACATCTGAGGTCACCAGTCCGCTAGAACTCAGAACTACTTAAACGTAACTAACCTAAGGACGTCACACACATCCATGCCCGAGGCAGGATTCGAACCTGCGACCGCAGCAGCCGCGCGGTTCCAGACTGAAGCGCCTAGAACCGCTCGGCCACAGCGCGCCATGTATCTGAGCTTGGCCGAGGGCAGATCGTGATGGCCCGGAGGCTCGGCTCGAGCATTTCGGAAAGTGCACGACTTGTCGAATGGTCGAGGAGAGCTGCGATGAGTGTCTTCAACAAGTACCGAGGTGAAAGCACGTGCAGACCTCGTTTGGGGTGGGCGGCCACTCCTCACTGCGGACGTCGGACGCCGTAGGCTGGGCAGGCTGGTGAAACACCACAGGCGGCCAACCGTGGCGCCGCCGACATCGGACTTAAACGCTCGGCACAGTAGAGTGTGTCTCAACTAACAGTGCACCTTACGCTCCTAACGATACGCCTCTGCAGCCGATGAGCCGTGTATGTCGCCAATGTTAGCAGCACGGCATCGGTAACTTCTACTCGAATGGGAAGGTGACCGTCGGCAGTGGACGTTGGCGCAGTGGCAGGGCGTCGCACGGTCTGATGAGTACCGATACCTCCTTCATCACGCCGATGGGAGAGCGCGAATCTGTCGCTTCCAGGGGAACACCTGCTGGAGACCTGAACTTGAGCAGTGACATAAGCTGGCGGCGGCCCCATCGTGCTGTGCAGAACACTCACACGGGCGTCGGTGGTTCCAGTGCAGACCGTGCAAGACACCGTGGCGGCCAGAGGGTGTCACACAGCGGTTGCACACCCCTCCGTGAGGAGCGTCCGCACATCCTGATTTAGCTTCTCCGTCATTTCCCTAAATCGCTCCAGACAAATGCCGGGATGGTTCCATTGAAAGGGCACGGCCGACTCCCTTCCCCGTTCCTCCCTAATCCGATGAGACCGATGACCTCGCTGTCTGGTCTCCTCCCCCAAACAATGCAATCCAATCCAAAGATCCGCAGGAGCATGTATCTCAAAGGTAGTGGCATTTTTCAACAAGTTAATGCGCCATGTGAAAAGGACAGGAGTGTGACGGAGTGGTTCGAGGAACTGAGCTGCGAGTTTCAGCTGATGTGCTGGCCCCCCAACTCGGCAGGTCGGAACCCAGTCACATATATGCGGTGTGACTGAACATGGCGTCAGAGCTCATCGCCCCCCTCGCCAGAGTTCACAGTAACTCGTCTGAGCAGTGATGCCAACTCGCTCCAGCGACCTACCAACGCCTCACTGCTTCCACACCACGATGCATCGTCGCTGTTATCCGTGCCAGAGTTGCACATTAGGTAGCACAGGGCGCAGACGAGACAACCAATCGAAATAACACTGCTTCAGTCGAGCGGCAAACCTCTTGATGGTAATACGTGCGGCATATGAGCAAATAGGCTGAAATTTGCTCCGTGTTCCTCGTTTTTTCGACAGCTGGAAAGGGTACAATGATGACAGATCGACGAATGTTCAAATGTGTGTGAAATCTTATGCGAGTTAACTGCCAAGGTCATCGGTCCCCAAGCTTACACACTACTTAACCTCAGTTATCCTAAGGACAAACACAGACAGCCATGCCCGAGGCAGGACTCGAACCTCCGCCGGGACCAGCCGCGCAGCCCGTGACTCACACCGCTCGGCTAATCCCGTGCGGCGAATGATGACAGAATTTGTAAGTAGGCTGTTTAGGTTTTTATGTTGGAGACGCCACGTAGTGTTCTGTATGAAAACCACTGACTGCGCTTTGTGTGCAGTCTGTGGCTGCTTCGACTCATTTCTGGAATATTCGCTTTCGTAGCAGTGTGCGATTTGCAGGGGGGGGGGGGGGGGGATAGGGGGAATTCCCCCCCTCTGCATCAGACCATCCCCTCCTCTCGTTTTAGTTTATGCATCCCAACCTGGGATGTTTATTTCCCACGCACTGTATTAAATCTTTACATATAATTTAAATTTGTGGAGCCGAACACTGAAAGTTTTTAATAACTCTTACTATTAATATGTTTCAGTTTTCTATCATCAGAATAAGTACAGCTTTTCACAAATGTGCCTCTACTTTTTGAATTCCGCTCGTATAGCTGTATGTAGACGATTTTGTAGATAAGCTTTACCTAGAATGCAATTTTAAAGATATAACAAGGGATGGCTTTTCTGATAGTGCATGCGCGTGAATAGTGACTTTCGGCATTAACATCGATTTATAAATTGCTGTTTAACCATGGGTAACGCCACGGTCCAACCTAGTAACATATATAATTCTACTGACCGCCTAAGACATCCCCCCCCCCCCCCCCCCCCACTGGTAAAAGCACAAATCGCAGCATGTTTTGTAGTGTTGCACAGTTGGATGTGAACATCACGTAGCGCTGAGAGAGATGGCGGAGTTTTGAGATGTTACTATAAGCAAACGATCTGGACGTGTGTCCGTCAGAAAAAGGAATTGGATGTCACAAAATTATACATATATAATCAGTAGTTCGAGTAACGGAGATTTTTCTGAGTTAATTGATTTATGAAAGGTATAGGTTATTGTTAATCACGGCCATTCATTTGTCGGAATTATTGAAAGTCAGATTGCGTTGCGCTAAAAATAATATTGTGTGTCAGTTTAGTGTTGGTCAGAATAAGTAAAGAGAGTAATGTTTGAGCACCTTCAGTTTTGCTCAGCTGTTTGAAAATCAAATAACGGAAGAGTTTATTCAGCACAGTCGTTCTTTACATAGAAAGAGAAAGCTTCAAGATCTTTATAAAATAAACATTTAACATGTTAATCTACGTCTCAGGGAAGTGGGCTGATCTTTCCCTCAGCTCTGAGCAAGTTAACTAACTGACAATAATTATTGTATAAAATTAGCTGCTCAGTGCTACGTCAAACTTCTTCTCTTCAGAAATAATAACATTATTCAAAATTTACATTCTTTTCCATTTCAGATATATACATAACATTCATCCTTTCTATCCTTTGCAATAAATCCTTCTTCATCTAACAGATACAGTCGCAGCACTATTGAATACGTCCCTCGACCACCACACTTCAACTAGGAATTTATGAGACCGTGCAGAGCAACTTGCTCTCTCTCTGTGACTTGCACACCGATAACTTACAAAAATCAAAATGACATGCCCGCTTTACATATCGTCCGCCTTCCCCGAATAGAATTTGCTACGAGGGTCATTTCAGATAGTATTGGGGCGAAGACAAAATTCTCAACATTATGGATAAAAACATACGTAACACGTCATAAGTACAAAGGATAAAATCGCTTTACAAGATTATCCATTAAAAAGAAATACAAGTAAAAAATATTTACAAAATTCAAGAGCGCTGAATGAAGTAATCAACAGAATTCACCACAACCAGGTTATCATCTTTCATGACATTTATGAGCACGTTCTCCACAGGCCTATGTCCAAAGTCCATGTGCCACATTTTGTATTGAAGCAGTGTCGGTGATGTGCACTGTTGTTTGTGGCTCACACGGAGTAGGTCGGAGCGTCTGTATCACACACGGCCTACATTTCTGAAGCACACCCACATGTGGCAGTGCTAATTTGCACAATGAAAGTAGGTGTAAGAGTGTCCTTGTCACAAACGACCAAACTTTGTTTAGCTTGTTTTAATAATATCACTGTTGTGGCAAGTTATCTGGAAGCAGACACAATAAGGTAAAAGAGGCACTCAGCTAACCACCCTATACATGCAGAAACCGTAAAACACGTAGTCGTGTCTGCTCGGAACAGGCTGTAGGTCCACTGATGTCTACAAAGCCATCTTGTAGCATCGGGGAATTCCTTATAAAAGTCAGTTGCAACTTGCCAACATTTGGCAGATAATATTTCAGTATATAGTCAGTGGACATATTTCTTCTGCCCTGGCAAGTTTCAATCCTTTGTGGTCCATGGTCAGTCAGTTACTTTTTTTTTTTACATTTACAATATACAGTTAACTATGTTAAGACAGGAATAACAAGATTTTACGTGGTAGAATCAGAGTGTCACTCTGCATCAGAGTGTGCGCTGATATGAAACTTCCTGGCAGATTAAAACTGTATGCCGGACCGAGACTCGAACTCGGGACCTCTGCCTTTCGCGGGCAAGTGCTTTTACCAACTGAGCTATCCAAGCACGACTCACGCCCCGTCCTCACAGCTTCACGTGGTTCTACATGTTGAATGCATACACTATGTGATCAAAAGGATCCGGACCTGGCTGAAAA
Source organism: Schistocerca gregaria (assembly GCF_023897955.1). Classification (NCBI taxonomy): domain Eukaryota; kingdom Metazoa; phylum Arthropoda; class Insecta; order Orthoptera; family Acrididae; genus Schistocerca; species Schistocerca gregaria. The sequence continues at coordinate 28,056,256 of NC_064930.1, forward strand.
TGAGTTACAAGTTGGTGGCGCTCTCCATCGGTAATGCTGGAATTCAGTATGGTGTTGGCCCACACACAGCCTTGATGACAGCTTTCACTCTCGCAGGCATAAGTTGAGTCAGGTGCTGGAAGCGTTCCAGGGGAATGGCAGCCCATTCTTCAAGGAGCGCTGCATGCAGGAGAGTGCTGGTCAACAGTGGGAAGCAAGAAGGTGCTTAAAATATCAGACCACACCATAACACCACCGACTCCGAATTTTACTGTTGGCAGTGAACACGCTGGCAGATGATGTTCACCGGGCATTCGCCATACCCACACCCTGCCATCGGATCGCCACATTGTGTACCGTGATTCGTCGCTCCACACAACGTTTTTCCACTGTTCAATAGTCCAATCTTTACCCTCCTTACACCAAGCGAGGCGTCGTTTGGCGTTTACCGGCGTGATGTGCGGCCTATGAGCAGCCGCTCGACCTTGAAAGCCAAATTTTCTCACCTCCCGCCTAACTGCCACGGTACTTGCAGTGGATCCTGATGCAGTTTGGAATTCCCGTGTGATGATCTGGATAGATGTCTGCCTATTACACATTACGACCCTCTTCAACTGTCGGCGGTCTCTGTCAGTCAACAGACGAGGTCGGCCTGTACGCTTTTGTGCTTCACGTTTCCACTTCACTATCGCATCGGAAACAGTGGACCTAGGGATGTTCAGGAGTGTGAAAATCTCGCGTACAGACGTATGACACAAGTGACACCCAATCACCTGAACACATTGAAAGTCCGTGACTTCCGCAGAGCGCCCCATTCTGCTCTATCACCAAGTCTAATCGCTGATATGGAGTACCTGGAAGTAGGTGGCAGCACAATGCACCTAATATAAAAAACGTACGTTTTTGGGGTGTCCTGATACTTTTGATCACATAGTGTATGTACTGTAATGGTAACAACAGTATTCTATCTCTATAAAGAAGGAAGAAAAAATGGCATCATGGTTTTACAATAACGAACTACAGAAACATCAAACAAGTAAATCACGTGAAACAGTGTACAGTAATATGCATGACTAGAAACAGTTATTACATGTGTACAGAATGACCTACAGAAGTTCTAAATCTATTCAAATAAATATGTTTTAGTGGTCATCAGTGAAATACACAAAAGTATAGAGAGTAAGGTAGAAAGAGACGCATAATAAAAGTGAACACACCCAATAAGTAAACACATGGGGATGGTGGCCATACACACAAGTAAGGAGAACACAAACATGTAACTGGGAAAATTATGGATTAGGGAGTAACCAAGATTCACGTCAAAGAATACTTTATGGAGTCAGTCAAGCGTCAGTCTATTGTTATACCTAATATGGTCAGTAATTAGCATGCTATGTAGTTATATTTCATCCTTTAGTTTGTGCACCTCTAAATCAATTTATCCATAATGTCACCAAACTTCCAACAAATACTACCGTTTACTTCGTCTCTTCGCTTCTTTCTGTCATATGCTTCTTACATAATCTAATATTATTTAGCGCAGCTGCCCTATTTCACCATTTGTCATTAGGGCAACTACCTAACCATTTCTCATATTTACCCTACCTAACCATTTTTCATCTCAAATTCATCTTTGTAACCACTTCTTTGCTCAAGCATATGATGTACAACTTCCTTTCTTATATTTTTCTCTCTGCTTCCTCCTCACACATATTTCATGACTTCTTACACATCTTTCATGACTTCGTACACATCTTTCATGACTCACGAGAGCTCGCTACAGTAATGCAGTTAACATAATTATTCTGGTAATGGCGCCACACCTTATAGTAACAGTTTATACATAGAATATGCATTATAAAGAATCTCAATAAATGACTTGAGTGTAAGAGGCAAATGCAACCTGAAAAGACCTTCAGCTAGAGCAAAGCACGTTATTATATTACATCAATGTAAATACTAGAAGACAAGCAGACTGCAATGTCACACATGTTAATAGACAGATATATATAAAAGGATCTTAACCTATGTCATGGCAAAAAGAATAAAGCTGAAAAGTACAAAAAAAATCTTCAATAGTATCTAGTACTTTCTGAATGTCCTTTTTCTTATTGCAGTGTACTACCCATGCCATCTTCATTTCCAACATTTCCCAAACACCTAGACCGATTGACAATATTGTTATGAAATCGTTTCATACATATTTCTAAGTCTATGTCTTAAACAAAGAAAAAGAAGATTAGCTCTGGTTTCTGCTCTGTCTTTAAATTGTACTGGTAGCATGTAATTTGAATCTCCTTCTGCACCAGTTGACAAATTTGCGATTTTGATTGTCAGGTCATCAATTTTTTCTTTGATTGTGCTTGTGTTCTTTTTGTTGTTCAGAATTTAATATGAAAGTTTCCACTTGTTGGCTAATTTCCTGTTCTTTTATCTGTGTAAGTATCGCACTCGGAACTAGAGTATTGATTTTATATAACAATTCGTCGTTGTCATTGCGCTGGTTTGTTTTCATGTTTTCTTGTTCTGTTTCAAAGTCACGTAATCAAGTTACAAAACTGCTAATTATTAGTTGAAAGTCATTTTTAATTTCTTCCCAACTCTGAACTGATAAATTTTGTATTTTCAATTTGATTTCTTCATGTGACTGTCTATTCTCTTCCTGCAATTTTCTGTTATTTGTCTGCGATTTTCTTATTCCTTCCCTAAGTAATTTATTACGTTCTTCCTGTGATTGCCTATTTTCATCCTGCGTTTCTTTCAGCATCTGATGAATTTATATAAGAAAATTTGTCGGGTTCGTGCAACGTGGTTCTGTACAATTATTCACTGAAGGTGATGCGGATTGTGTTCGTTCAAAAGCCATTGACCTGATTCTGATGCGTCTGTTAGCAGTTGTTGTAAAATTTCGAACGACAGTGTCGTCTTTAGCAAACTTTCGTTAGACTGTGACGACCTATCGGCGATCGACTCAACTTCAGAATTTACGTCTTTATTACCCATGGTTGGCTCTGTTCCATCATTGTTCGCTGAATTAGTTAGTAAGCGTGGATCCGCGTAATTTCCTGCAGGCTCCTGTAAACTATTGGTAGTTGCTAATTGGTCAATGTGGTTTAGCTCATCCTGTACGGAATTGTTACTTTCTAGCACCGTCTGTTGTATTGCGCTACGACGGATTTTCATTTTTTTTTCTGTAGTAACAAACTTGAAAAATATAGTATTTCTTCGAAAAACAAAATTTCTAAAATGACAAAATGGACAAAAATAAAAACTGTACTACTGTGCACCCAAACACTCAAAAATGATTGAAATCCACACAGAAGCTATACTACGAGGGCTGAATGAAACGTAATGCTTCCACCTTCGTTAATTGCGTTTGGATGGGAATATTTTAATAAATCAAACGCAGAAAGAATCCTTAGAATGTGATCTTTTATTACCAATACTCACTTTTCCGCATAATCACCACCCGGATACATTTCTGCCAATGATGAACAAGCACCGGCCCGTGTGGCCGAGCGGTTCTAGGCGCTTCAGCCTGGAACCGAGCGACCGTTACGGGTGCAGGTTCGAATCCTGCCTCGGGCATGGATGTGTGTGATGTCCTTAGGTTGTTTAAGTAGTTCTAAGTTCTAGGGGACTGATGACCTCAGATGTTAAGTCCCATATTGCTCAGAGCCATTTGAACCATTTTTTGATGAACAAGTTTTGTGATGTCGTCACGAAAGAAGTTGACACTCTGTTTCCGCAGCTGCAGTCAACGTCCTCATGATGTCGCCGCAGATCGTCTTTCATTATGGGGAACGGATGGAAGTCAGACGGTACTAAATCTGGAAAGTACGGAGGACGCCGTACGGTCGTGAGATTCAGTGTCTGAAGTTCTGCTGTGGTGGCATGTGATGTGTGTGGTTTGGCATTGTCTTGCTGCAGGAAAACACATTTTCCTTTTCCTTCCGGAACCTTGTTATCCATCGTTTCAGAGTTCCCAGCGTTGTGATGTAGAGCTCTGAATTTATTGTTGTTCCACGATCAAGGAAATTAACACGGATAACACCATCCCAGAACACTTGACCATGATTTTTCCATCTGAGGGCTGCGTCCCGAATTTCTTTTCTGGGGCGAGTCTTTGTGTCGACATTCCATACACTGACGTTTCGTCTCCGGGTCCTGATGGTGTATTTACGTTTCGTCTCCTGTCAGAATTGAATGGAGAAAGGCGTCACCTTCATTCTCGTAACGCGAGAGGAGTTCCTGGCGAATTTCAAGCCTGTGCGCTTTAATTTCAGGAGTCAGCATCCAGGGTACCCATCGTGCACACATCTTCCGATAGCCAAGTAAAGCAATAATATAGCCCGTACGTTCTTGAGAAATGCCGATTGCGCTTGCAGTTTCTCTCTGAGTGATACGACGATCGTCCTGCATCTATGTGTCAACATTTCGCTTGTGAAACTCGGTGGCTGCTGTCACAGGCCGTCCAACTCTTTGTTTGTCACGCAGGTCAGTTGTTCCCGCCTCAACATCTTTAAACTTATTCGCCCAACGACGCGCAGTACCCACGTCAACACATTCACCATAAACTGCTTTCATTCTCTGTTGAGTTTCCTCTGGGATGACACCTTCTGCTGTCAAGAATTCAATGATTGCACGTTGCTTAAATCGCATTGACAGATTGTCTGGTAACCACACAACCGTTCAATGCTAAGGCTTCCCGCCAACTGGAACTGCAGAGAAGAGGCTACGGAACAAGCCAGTACCTGCCGCATACCAATGCTGCCAACTGTTGAAGGGCTACGAAGGTGGAGGCGTTACTTTTCAGTCTATCCTCGTATTATCCCAACTGTTAACGACGTAAAGTAATCCATAATCGTCACACGAGGGTAAAATTTCACAAACTGAACACAAAATTGTAAATGAATTGCCTGAAAAATACACATAACATTAGCAAAATTAGCAGTGCGGTACTTTTTTGCTTTCGAGAAATCGAACACTTTCTAACTACAAATTATCAAAAGAACCAACGAACTATCCTGGCAGAAAATGTCGACATATGTAAGCTCCCCACTGTGTGTTTCCGTGTGAAATTAAGCCCAGATATACCTGCCACTTAACAAAAAATCTACGTACTACCACACACTGTCATCCAACTTAAACTCGTGTGCTAACGTTTGACTAAACAGAACCTAATATGAACTGAACTGTAACTGGTGTGAATGCATCCTGTTTGTATGTTAAATGCGCTACTGAAGTAAAAGAATCATCCGGCCCAACTCAAAATTTCCACCTACGTCGCGCCTTGACAACATTGTTGCAGATTTCTTGAAAGCACGACAGGAGACAGCAAGCAGACATCGGCTAAGCTAATTTTCTATTTCTAAATAAATATTCCACACGGTGCGATGTTGTGCTGCGTAATGTTAAACCTTTAAATAATGGGGTGTGGAGAGTAACTATTCCTAGGAAATGATGTTCCAAGGCACAATTGTAGAATGAAGTACGTACTCAAAAGACGTGATCTTCACACATTACATTGATCTCAACAATAGTATGTTAAACAAAGTGAACAATGATTTCAGAACGGTACAATGTTAACAGAGATCTTCTATAAAAACTGAACACCTTAATCAATTGATATCTTAATGCATGTATCAGGGACGTGCGTGGTCTTTCTCTCAGCTTTGGGCAAGTTAACGAGCTGACAATAATTGTTAAAAAAAAAATTGCTACACTGTGCTGCAGTGTTACCTCAAGCTTCTTTTCTTCGGTAATAATGAATTTATTCAAAATTTATATTCTCTTTGCTTTCCAATAAATACATCACATTCATCCTAGCTGTCCTTCACAATAAATCTTTCTTCATCTAACACTTAATGTAGCAGACTGCGCAAAGATTGTGCCACGACAAGATGAAAGTTTGGAATGCAGGAGACGAAGTACTGGCAGAATTGAAGCTGTGAGGAGGTGTCTTGAGTCGTGCTTGGGTAGCTCAGATGGCAGAGCACTTGCCCGCGGACGCAAATGTCCCGAGTTCGAGTCTCGGTCCGGTACACAGTTTTAATCTGCCAGGAAGTTTCATATCAGCGAACACTCCCCTACAGAGCGAAAATCTCATTCAAAACCAAAGATTGTTTAACAGTAACATAGCTTGCTCTCCGTCTGACGTGCTCATACACAAATTACAAAAATTGAAAGACATGACCACCTTACAGCCCTTCTTTGATCTTTTTCGATGTTCTCCGTCAGTTTTCTCTGGTAAGTATCCCATACAGTACAGAAGTACTTCAGCAGGGAACGTACAAGCGTGGTGTTGGCAGTCTCTTTCGTAGAGCTGTTGCACTTTCCAAATGTTCTGCGACTAAAACGAAAGAAAAAAAAAGAAAATGGTTCAAATGGCTGTGAGCACTATGGGACTTAACTTCTGAGGTCATCAGTCCCTTAGAACTTAGAACTACTTAAGCCTAACTAACCTAAATACATCACACACATCGTTGCCCGAGGCAGATTCGAACCTGCGACCGTAGCAGTCGCGCTGTCCAGACTGCAGTGCCTAGAACCGCTCGGTCACAACGGCCGGCGACTAAAACGCAGACACCGGTGCGCCCGCCCCACAATATTGCCAATGCGGTCGTTCCAAATTAAGTAATGCGTAACTGTTATCACTAAGTATTTAATTGAAATGAGGGTTTTTAGATTTGTGTAATTTATGTAACTGGTATTTAACGGGTTCCTTTTAGAACTAATATGGATGACATCACACTTTTCATTACTTAGGGTCAATTGCCACTTTTAGCACCATACAAGTATCTTGTCTAAATAACCTTGCAGTTTGTTCTGACTTTCTGATGACTTTACTAGTCGGTAAATGACACCATCAGCTGCAAACAGTCTAAGATGGTTGGTCCGATTATCTCCTGTATCATTTAAATAGATTAGGAACGGCAGAGAGCCTTTAACGCTTCTACATGTGCATCTACATAGCCACTACGCAAGCCACTGTGTGGTGCGACTCGGAGGGTACCCAGTACCACACTACCGGTCATTGCATTTCCTCTTCCACTCGCAGGTAGGGCGAAGGAAAAGTGACTGTCTACATGCCTGCTCATGAGCTCCTATCTTCCGTATCTTATCTACATGCTCCTTCCTCGCAATGCACATCGGAGGAAGTAGAATTGTTCTGCAGTGTTTCTCAAACATCGGTACTCTAAATTTTTTCCACGAAAAGAGCAATTCCCATTTGTGTTCCCGTAGCACCTCCGTTAACACTTGCGTTTTGTTCAGACCTACCGATAACAAACCTGGCAGCCCGCCTCTGAACTGCTTCGATGTCTTCCTTCAATCCGACCTGTTGCGGATCCCAAACGCTGGAGCAGTACTCAAGAATAGGTCGCTCGAGCGTCCTTATAGGCGGTGTCCTTTACAGGTGAACCACACTTTGCTAAACTTGTCTCAATAAGCCGGAGACGACCAACAGACTTGCCTGCTACAATCCTCGCATTCCCATCCCATTTCCCACTGCTTTCCGACTTTACGACTAGGTGCTTCATCACACTCACTATCACAAGCACCACACCTCTAATGCTGCACTCGAACATTACGGGTTTGCTTTTCCTACTCATCTGCATCAACTCACATTTTTCTGCTGTTACACCTAACTGCCATTCATCATACCAACTGGAAATTTCGTCTGAGTCCTCTTGTATTTACCTACAGTCACTCAAAGACGACCCCTCCCCACACATCACAACAAGCAGAATGATGCTTACACTTTTTGCGTCAGATGATTCATGTATACAGAAAATAACAGCGGTCCTACCACACTTTCCTGGGGCACTCCTGCCGATTCCATTGTTTCTGATGAACGGTCGCCGTAGAGAACAACATACTGGGTTCTGAAACTTCCTGGCAGATTAAAACTGTGTGCCCGACCGCGATTCGAACTCGGGACCTTTGCCTTTCGCGGGCAAGTGCTCTACCATCTGAGCTACCGAAGCACGACTCCGGCCCAGTACTCACATCTTTACTTCTGCCAGTACCTCGTCTCCTACCTTGGTAGAGCACTTGCCCGCGAAAGGCAAAGGTCCCTAGTTCGAGTCTGGGTCGGGCACACAGTTTTAATCTGCCAGGAAGTTTCATATCAGCGCACACTCCGCTGCAGAGTGGAAATCTCATTGTGGATACTGGGTTCTGTCCCTTAAGTGTTCCCTCCAGCACCGCTCCAGACATGAGTCGAGTCCACGCCACGTCGTGTTGCAGCACTTCTGCGTGCTCGCGGGGGTCACACACGACATTAGGCAGGTGTAGCAGTTTCACTGGCTCTTCACTGTAGATTATCCTCACTCTTGTCAACAATTCCTTGGCCATCTACAAACAGTATCGTCGATATGTAATCTGCATTTTTTACAAGAAAACTGAAATGGTAGTTCATTCATCCAGTCTATGTTCAGTTGAGTCTCTCCTTAGTATCCATGCTTCGCTGTACCCCGCATCATCAAACACTTGCCTGTCAGCCCGACTTAATGACAACACGAGGTCACCCTAGCTGTAACCGTCCATAAAACAGAAATATTCGTACACTCCTTCTGTGTTGCTGCCGTCCACACCTGTGTACAGTTCAGTGGCCTGTTGTAATTGTTTCTGTTAACCTCATACCACTTCCCTAAAAATGAATGTATACACGGTGTTAGAGCTGTAAGTGCAGATCGTTGGTGCCTATTGTGAACACGCTTCACTGTGTTAGTTTTTTAGTTTTTTTTTGTTGCAGTTAACAGTATTCCCTCAAAGACGTAATTTACGATCTGATGTTTTCTGCACAGTCGTAACTGCACCATTAACTGAACTAAGCCCTTCAGTATAGACTAGCCCTCTTACCACTGTCGGTCCACATTTCAACAGCAGACGTGCTGTCCTGCGAAGAGAAAAGCGCTAATGTAATGGTTTGCTCTCGCGACTAGGACTTGCAGGTACTAATAAGACTGAGTATATACTACTGCTAACAGCTACAATTATTAGGCTGTAAATGAAGTAAATACTGAATGTTGTTCAGTGCACGATCCTTAGTCACCAGTAGAAATATCTGCATTTTTGCCCTCAACACCTTGCACGAGGGGCGGTCGAAAAGTTTCTAGCTCGAAACAGTTACGCTAATGTCTTGCACAAACAGCACCACCTACTGATACACTACGTGATAAAAAGTGTCCGGACACCTGGCTGGAAATGACTTGCGAATTGGTGGCACACTCCATCAGTAATGCTGGAATTCAGTATGGTGTTGACCCACCCTTAACGTTGATGACAGCTTCCACTCTCGTAGGCATATGTTCAATCAGGTTTTCTGGAGAATGGCAGCCCATTCTTCACGAAGTGCTGCACTGAGGAGAGGTATCGATGTCGGTCGGTGAGGGCTGGCACGAAGTCGGCGTTCCAAAACATCCCAAAGGTTTTCTATAGGATTCAGGTCAGGACTCTGTGCAGGCCAGTCCATTACAGGGATGTTATTATCGTGTAACCATCACAGGCCGTCCGTTACGACCAGGTGCTCGGTCGTGTTGAAAGATGCAATCGCCATCCGCGAATTGCTCTTCAACAGTGGCAAGGAAGAAGGTGGTTAAAACATCAATGAAGTCCTGTGCTGTGATAGTGCCACGAAAAACAACAATGGGTGTAAGCCGCCTCCATGAAAATCACGACCACACCATAACACCACCGCTTCCGAATTTTAATGTCGCCACTACACACGCTCGCAGATGACGTTCACCGGGCATTCGCCATACCCACACCCTCCCATCGGATCACCACATTGTGTAGCGTGCTTTGTCACTCCACGCAACGTTTCTCCATTGTCCAATGTTTACGCTCCTTACACCAAGCGAGGCGTCGTTTGGCGTGATGTGTGGCTTATGAGCAGCCGCTCGGCCATGAAATCCAAGTTTTCTCACCTCCTGCCTAACTGTCACAGTACTTGCAGTGTATACTGATGCAGTTTGGAATTCCTGTGTGATGGTCTGGATAGGTGTCTGCCTATTACAGATTACGACCCTGTTCAACTGTCGGTTATCTGTGTCAGTCGACAGACGAGGTCGGCCTGTACGCTTTTGTGCTGCACGTGTCCCATCACGTTTCCACTTCACTATCACATCGGAAACAGTGGAGCTAGGGATCTTTAGGAGTGTGGAAATCTCGCGTGCAGACGTACGACACGCTTGACCTCCAATCACCTGACCACGTTCCAAGTCCGTGAGTTCCGCGGAGCGCCCCATTCTGCACTCTCCCGATGTCTAATGAGTACTGAGGTCGCTGATATGGAGGACCTGGCACTAGGTGGCAGCACAATATGCCTAATATGAAAAACGTATGTTTTTGGTGGTGTCCGGATACTTTCGATCACACCGTGTAAGGCGACGCTTCGTGGGCATGCAGCTGAAATTTCACGGCTCCAGCTTCGTTAGTTTTTGCGCTACCATGCCTTGTATATCGTAGTACAAGCAAAATGGCGAGTATCGAGAGAATCGAGAACCGTGCTGCGGTTGATTATCTTCATTTGAGAGGAATGGCGGTCTAAGAAATTGTGCAGGACATGCGGAATACACTTAAGGACGGTGCTCCGTCCCATCCAACAGTGAGAAACTGGTTGTTCGAGCTCAAACGTGGAGGTTCGAGTGTGGAAGAAACGCTACGGCCGGGAAGGCCGTCACCGTTGCTACTGATGGAACAGTGACTCCACTTCACGACACGATTTTGCAGGATCGTTGAACAGCGCTGCAGCACATTGAAACCACATTTGGAATCTCCGACGGGCGTGCTCAAGTCATTGTTGTGGATATTTTGGGAATGCGCCAAGTTTCATCTGAGTGGATCCCGAAAGACTTGAATGCACATCAGAGGCGGGAGCGGGTGCAGCGTTGTGAAGTCGTCTGCCAATTTCAAGCGAATGAAGACCGCTTTCTTGCTAGGTATGTGGCAATGCCCTCCCCACCCCCCCCCACCCCAAAAAAAAGAATAATCTGGGTGCAAAAATCAGCCGGTAAGATGATGACATCGGTGTTCTGGGAGATGCAGCACGGGTAATTACGGTGAATTCCTTGCAAAAAGGCGTAATTATCAGTGCATCATAGTATTGCACCCTCCTGCGCCCTTTGACAGCAGAGATGAAGAAAAAAACGGGCGAAAAATAGGTGCCCGGAATTCTTTTCCATCAGGACAACGCACAGGCGCACAAAACTCTCGCAACCCTGGAAACTCTGCGTGACTGCGTTTTCAAATTGTTACGTCATCCGCCATATTCTCCAGATTTGGCTGCATCAGGACTTTTTTCCTTTCCCAATCCTAAAAAAAAGGCGTCAAAGGACGACGATTTGACAATGATGATGGAGCGACTGATGCTCTGAACGCTTCGTTGGACTCGATATCGAATACCTTTTATTTGAATGGTTGGCAGAAGTTGTCCGAAGGTGTCCGCATTAGTTTTATATTGAAAAATATGTTGGTATTATGAAATTTCTGTCCTTCTTTATTTGATAGGCTAGAAACTTTTCGAGCCCTCCCCCTCCCTCTTATAATCAATTTCGTTGGTAAATAATTAAATCCAGGATTTCCGTGGATATACTAACCTTGGTTCATGTCTGAGGTCATACTGAAGCTCCAATAACAAACAAAAGAAGGTAGAGCACTTGCCCGCGAAAGGCAAAGGTCCCGAGTTCGAGTCTCGGTCGGGCACACAGTTTTAATCTCCCTGGAAGTTTCAACAAACAAAAGCTTTACCTAAGGACTGTTTATTCTCAACCTGCAACTGAAATGTTTAGGCAAAACATTATGATCACCTCCTTAATAGCGCATTGGACCCACTTTGGAATGCAATGTAGTAGTGATTCCAAGTGCCACAGATTCGACAGGCCCTCGGTAGGTTTCGCGATGAACGAGGCAGCACGTGTCTCCACTTAGGTCACGTGATTCCCATACATTACGTGTCGGCGGTCCGTAGGTGCGGGGCTGGCTCCACGTAACGTCACAGCTGTACTCCATCTTGTTCATTTTCTTTTAGTCATCAGTCTTGTGGCCACGAATAACTCTCTTGTGCCAACCTTCTCATATCAGACTAGCACTACCTACCTACATCCTCAACTATCTGCCTTCCTCTACAGTTTGTGCCCTTCACACCTCACGCTAGCACCGTGGAAGTCATTCCCTGATGTCTCAAGAGATGTCCTAGCCGATCATCCTGTCCCTTCTCCTTGTCAGTGTTTTCCACATTTTCCTTTCCTGTCCGACTGCGCACAGAACCTCCTCACTCCGTGCCTTATGAGTCCACCTAATTTTCAACGTTAGTTTGTAGCACCACGTCTCGTGTGCTTCGATTCTCTTCTACTTTTATAATGTTACTTATAATGCGTCTTGATTGCAATTTTTTTTATTTATATGACCTTTTTCAGTCACGTAGGTGACGCAGCATGTGAAAGTTGCTGGATTTGGACGGGTTACTCCTGTGTCTGAAATATCAGATCTGAAGATGGTTCTGAATGAACCGAAACAGGTCATATAAATAAATAAAAAATTGCAATCAAGACGGATTATAAGCAACATTATAACATCACTGATTGCTGTTATCCCACCAGACATTATGTCTGTTTTTGCAAAATCTTCTACTTTTCGCACAGTCCGTGTTTCACTACCATGTACTGCTGTGCCCCAGACGTTCATCCACAGACACTTCTTGCTCAAATGACGGCCGCTGTTTGATACTAGTGGACTTCGCTTGGCCAAAATTGCCCTTTTTGCCAGTCACAGTCCGCTCTTTGTGTCCTCCTTGCTCCGTCCGACGTGGGTTATTCTGCTGCCTAGGTAGCAGAATTCCATAACTTCATCTACTTCGTGAACATCATTTCTCACGCTAAGTTTCTCCCTGCTACTTCTCATTTTTTTGTTTATCTTCCATTTACTCTCAAATCATTGCTGTTGTTGTTGTCATCTTCAGTCCTGAGACTTGTTTGATGCAGCTCTCCATGATACTCTATCCTGTGCAAGCTTCTTCATCTCCCGGTACCTACTGCAACCTACATCCTTCTGAATCTTCTTGGTGTATTCATCTCTTGGTCTCCCTCTACGATTTTTACTCTCCACGCTGCCCTCCAATACTAAATTCGTGATCCCTTGATGCTTCAGAACACATCCCATCAACCGATCCCTTCTTCTGGTCAAGTTGTGCCACAAACTTCTCTTCTCCCCAATCCTACTCAATACTTCCTCATTAGTTATGTGATCTACCCATCTAATCTTCAGCATTCTTCTGTAGCACCACATTTCGAAAGCTTCTATTCTCTTCTTGTCCAAACTATTTATCGTCCATGTTTCACTTCCATACATGGCTACACTCCATACAAATACTTTCAGGAAAGAATTCCTGACACTTAAATCTATACTCGATGTTAACAAATTTCTCTTCTTCAGAAACGCTTTCCTTGCCATTGCCAGTCTACATTTTATATCCTCTCTACTTCGACCATCATCAGCTTTTTTCCTCCCCAAATAGCATAACTCATTTACTACTTTAAGCGTCTCATTTCCTAAACTAATTCCCGCAGCATCACCCAATTTAATTCGACCACATTCCATTCTCCTCGTTTTTCTTTTGTTGATGTTCATCTTATATCCTCCTTTCAAGACACTATCCTTTCAAGACACTGTCCTTTCCATAAAGCTGCTCTTCCAGGTCCTTTGCTGTGTCTGACAGAATAACAATGTCATCAGCGAACCTCAAAGTTTTTATTTCTTCCCATGGATTTTAATACCTACTCCGAATTTCTCTTTTGTTTCCTTTACTGCTTGCTCAATATACAGATTGAATAACATCGGTGTGATTCTACAACCCTGTCTCACTCCCTTCCCAAGCACTGCTTCCCTTTCATGTCCCTCGACTCTTATAACTGCCATCTGGTTTCTGTACAAATTGTAAATAGCCTTTCGCTCCCTGTATTTTACCCCTGCCACCTTCAGAATTTGAAAGAGAGTATTCCAGTCAACATTGTCAAAAGCTTTCTCTATGTGTACAAATGCTAGAAACGTAGGTTTGCCTTTCCTTAATCTAGCTTCTAACATAAGTCGTAAGGTCAGTACTGCCTCACGTGTTCCAGTATTTCTACGGAATCCAAACTGATCTTCCCCGAGGTCGGCTTCTACTAGTTTCTCCATTCGTCTGTAAAGAATTAGTGTTAGTATTTTGCAGGTGTGGCTTATTAAACTGATTGTTCGGTAATTTTCACATCTGTTAACGCCTGCTTTCTTTGGGATTGGAATTATTATATTCTTCTTGAAATCTGAGGGTATTTCGCCTGTTTCATACATCTTGCTCACCAGATGGTAGGGTTTTGTCAGGACTGGCTCTCCCAAGGCCGTCAGTATTTCCAATGAAATGTTGTCTACTCCGGGGACCTTGTTTCGACTCAGGTCTTTCAGTGCTCTGTCAAACTCTTCACGCAGTATCATATCTCCCATTTCATCTTCATCTACATCCTCTTCCATTTCCATAAGATTGTCCTCAAGTACATCGCCCTTCTATAGACCCTCTATATACTCCTTCCACCTTTCTGCTTTCCCGTCTTTGCTTAGAACTGGGTTTCCATCTGAGCTCTTGATGTTCATACAAGTGGTTCTCTTATCTCCAAAGGCCTCTCTAATTTTCCTGTAGGCAGTATCTATCTTACCCCTAGTAAGATAAGGCTCTACATCCTTACATTTGTCCTCTAGCCATCCCTGCTTAACCATTTTGCACTTCCTGTCGATCTCATTTTTGAGACCTTTGTGTTCCTTTTTGCCTGCTTCATTTACTGCATTTTTATATTTTCTCCTTTCATCAATTAAATTCAATATTTTTTCTATTACCCAAGGATTTCTAGCAGCCCTCGTCTTTTTACCTACTTTATCCTCTGCTGCCTTCACTACTTCATCCCTCAGAGCTAGCCATTCTTCTTCTACTGTGTTTCTTTCCCCCATTCCTGTCAATTGTTCCCTTATGCTCTCCCTGAAACTCTGTATAACCTCTGGTTCTTTCAGTTTATCCAGGTACCATCTCCTTAAATTCCCACCTTTTTGCACTTTCTTCAGTTTTAATCTAGAGGTCATAAGCAATAGATTGTGGTCAGAGTCCACATCTGCCCCTGGAAATGTCTTACAATTTAAAACCTGGTTCCTAAATTTCTGTCTTACCATTATATAATCTATCTGATACCTTTTAGTATCTCCTGGGTTCTTCCATGTATACAACCTTCTTTCATGATTCTTAAACCAAGTGTTAGCTATGATTAAGTTGTGCTCTGTGCAAAATTCTACCAAGCTGCTTCCTCTTTCATTTCTTAGCTCCAATCTATATCCACCTACTACGTTTCCTTCTCTCCCTTTTCCTACACTCGAATTCCAGTCACCCTTGACTATTAAATTTTCATCTCCCTTCAGTATCTGAATAATTTCTTTTATTTCATCATAGATTTCTTCAATTTCTTCGTCATCTGCAGAGCTAGTTGGCATATAAACTTGTACTACTGCAGTAGGTGTGGGCTTCGTATCTATCTTGGCCACAATAATGCGTTCACTATGCTGTTTGTAGTAGCTTACCCGCATTCCTATTTTCCTATTCATTATTAAACATACTCCTGCATTACCCCTATTTGATTTTGTGTTTATAACCCTGTAGTCACCTGACCAGAAGTCTTGTTCGTCATGTCTCCGAACTTCACTAATTCCCTCTATATCCAACTTTAACCTATCCATTTCCCTTTTCAAATTTTCTAACCTACCTGCCCGATTAAGGGATCTGACATTCCACGCTCCGATCCGTAGAACGCCAGTTTTCTTTCTCCTGATAACGACATCCTCCTGAGTAGTCCCCGCCCGGAGATCCGAATGGGGGACTATTTTACCTCCGGAATATTTTACCCAAGAGGATGCCATCATCATTTAATCATACAGTAAAGCTGCATGTCCTCGGGAAAAATTACGGCCGTAGTTTCCCCTTGCTTTCAGCCGTTTGCAGTACCAGCACAGCAAGGCCTTTTTGGTTAATGTTACAAGGCCATTTCAGTCAATCATCCAGACTGTTGCCTTTGCAACTACTGAAAAGGCTGCTGCCCCTCTTCAGGAACCACACGTTTGTCTGGCCTCTCAACAGATACCCCTCCGTTGTGGTTGTACCTACGGTACGGCTATCTGTATCGCTGAGACACGCAAGCCTCCCCACCAACGGCAAGGTCCATGGTTCTTCACTTTCAGTTAGGATAACGCTTTCATCAGCAAATCATTGATACCCTTTCGGCATGAATTTTAATCCACGCCTTTCTTTTATTTCCATCCTTACTTTTACGATGTACAGATTGAATAGTAGGGGCGAAAGTTTATATCCCTGTTTTACACCCGTTTTAATCCGAGCACCTCGTTGTTCGTTGTCCACTCTTTTTATTCCGTCTTGGCTCTCGCACAGATTGTGTATTGCCGGACTGTCTCTATAGCTTACCCCTATTTTTTCAGAATTTCGACCATCTTGCACCATTTTAAATCGTTCAACGCTTCTTTCAGGTCTACAATCCTATGCACACATCTCGAATTTTCTTTATTCCTACTTCCATTATCAACTGCAACGCCAGAATTGCCTCTCTGGTGCCTTTACGTTTGCTAAGGCTTAACAGATCGTCATCTAAGGCATCCTCAATTCTCTTTTCCATTCATCTGTATTTATTCTTGTAAGTAACTATGATGCATGAGCTTTTGAGCTGATTGTGTGATAATTCTGCCACTTGTCACCTCCTGCTGTCTTCAGAATTGTGTGCATGATATTTTTCCGGAAGTCAGATGGTACGTCGCCAGACTCATACGTTCAGCGTACCAACGTGAATAGACGTTGCCATTCCCCCCGATGAACTTAGAAATTCTGATGGAATTTCATCTCTCCCTTCTGCCTTATTTGATTTTAAGCCCTCCAATGCTAGTACTGAATCCCCTATCTCTTCTAAATCGACTCATGTTTCTTCTTCTACCACATTAGACAAATCTTCCGCTCATAGAGGCCTTCAATGTAGTCTTTCCAGCTATCCGCTGTGTCCTCTGCATTTAAAAATGGAATTACGGTTGCACTCTTAATGTTAATGTTACCACCCATGCTTTTAATTTTACCGACGCTTGTTTTGACTTTCCTATATGCTGAGTCAGTCCTTCCGACAATCATTTCTTTTTCGATTTCTTTATATTTTCCATGCAGCCATTTCGCCTTAGCTTCCCTGCACTTCCAATTTATTTCATTCCTCAGCGACTTGTGTTTCTGTATTCCTGAAATTTTCTGAACAATTTTTGTATGTCCTTCTTTCATCGATAAACTGAAGTATTGTAAGTAGGCTATTTAGGTTTTTATATTGGTAACGCCACGTAGCGCTCTGTATGAAAATCACTGGCTGTGCTGTGTGCAGTCTGGGGGTAGTTTGCAATGTTGTCTGCCATTGTAGTGTTGGGCAGCGGCAGCTGGATGCTAACAGCGTGTAACGTTGGGCAGTTGGAGGTGAACCGCCAGCAGTGGTGGATGTGGGGAGAGAAATGGCGGAGTTTTGAGAATGGATAATCTGGATATGTCCATTAAAAACAGTACATTTGTAAGAATGGACGTCATGAACTGCTATATATATTATGACTATTAAGGTAAATACATTGTTTGTTCTCTAACAAAATCTTTCATTTGTAACTATCCCTATCAGTACTTAGTGCCTTCCGTAGTTCGAATCTTTTATTTAGCTGGCAGTAGTGGCGCTCGCTGTTTTGCAGTAGCTTGAGTAACGAAGATTTTTGTGAGGTAAGTGATTTGTGGAAGGTATAGGTTAATGTTAGTCAGGGCTATTCTTTCATTACTGAAAGTCAGATTGCGTTGCGATAAAAAAAATTGTGTGTCAGTTTAAGCACAGTCATGTATAATTTTTCTAAGGGGACGTGTCAATATTTGTTCTGCTACCCATGGTTTCTTGTCAGTTACCTTCTTTTTACCTATATTTCCAACTTCCGTGATTTTTAGGGTTGTCCGTTCCTCTTCAACTTTACTGTCTACTGAGCTATTCCTTATTGCTGCATCTAGTGCCTTAGAGAATTTCTAGCGTATCTCGTGATTCCTTAGTACTTCTGTATCCCGCCT
The DNA here is from genome assembly GCF_023897955.1 of Schistocerca gregaria. NCBI lineage: Eukaryota > Metazoa > Arthropoda > Insecta > Orthoptera > Acrididae > Schistocerca > Schistocerca gregaria. The sequence continues at coordinate 28,074,383 of NC_064930.1, forward strand.
CTTTCCGTAACTATTCTGCCTGACTAATCTATTAAACTTCAGCGTACTCGTCATCACTACTACATCGTGATCTCAGTCTATATTTGCTTCTGATTTCTGCATCTGATTTCGGAATCTGGTTTTGCATTTCAGTTAGATTTCGGAATCTCCAAGTATACCTCCTCCTCTTGTGATTCTTGAACAGAGTATTCGCTATTACTAGCTGAAACTTGTTACAGAACTCAATTAGTCTTTCTCCTCTTTAATTCCTCGTACCAAGCCCATATTCTCCTGTAACCTTTTCTTCTACTCCTTCCCCTACAACTGCATTCCAGACGCCCATGACTATTAGATTTTCGTCCCCCTTTACATACTGCAATACCCTTTCAATATCCTCATACACTTTCTCTATCTGTTCATCTTCAGCTTGCGACGTCGGCATGTATACCTGAACTATCGTTGTCGGTGTTGGTCTGCTGTCGATTCTGATTAGAACAACCCGGTCACTAAACTGTTCAGAGTAACACACCCTCTGCCCTACCTTCCTATTCATAACGAATCCTACATCTGTTATACCATTTCTGCTGCTGTTGATATTACCCGATACTCATCTGACCAGAAATCCTTGTCTTCCTTCCACTTCACTTCACTGACCCCTACTATATCTAGATTGAGCCTTTACATTTCCCTTTTCATATTTTCTAGTTTCCCTACCACGTTCGAACTTCTGACATTCCACGCCCCGACTCGTAGAACATTATCCTTTCGTTGATTATTCAATCTTTTTCTCATGGTAACCTCCCCGTTGGAAGTTCCCTGCCAGAGATCCGAATGGTCGGCTATTCCTGAATCTTTTGCCAATGGAGAGATCATCATGACACTTCTTCAACTACAGGCCACATGTCCTGTGGATACACGTTACGTGTGTTTAATACAGTGGTTTCCATTGCCTTCTGCATCCTCATGCCGTTCATCATTGCTTATTCTTCCGCCTTTAGGGGCAATTTCCCACCCCTAGGACAAGAGAGTGCCCTGAACCTCTATCCGCTCCTCCGCCCTCTTTGACAAGCCCGTTGGCAGAGTGAGGCTGACTTCTTATGCCCGAAGTCTTCGGCCGCCAATGCTGACTATCAACCAAAATTTAAGCGCTGCGGATTTCGAACCCGGGACCGCAGACGTTTTGATTACTTGTTCATACTCGACTGTTTTAGTGGGCGGGACGTCACCCTTAAGTTGCTAAAGTGCTCCTGAAACCACTGTACAACGAATATGGCGTTGTTACACCGAGAGTTGTCGTGCTGGAAGATGCCATCGCCGTCAGCGAAGACATGGAGCGTGCCTGGATGAAGACAGTGGATAATGAAGCTTCACATAGACCACAGGCGTCACACCGCCTTCTAACACTACTGGAGCTCCCATGGAAGCCCTGGAGGATACGCACAATGTTGCGGGGATGATTGGTGTCTCACTGTTCGTTGAACAGCCAGTCCACGTGCATGGATAGGCTGTCTGCCTCTTCAGTCTGCGATGGCAGATACCGGTATAGCTAACAAAAGCAGCGTTGACGAAATATCTACCACGCAAAGGCCACATAACTCCGGTCCACGGGGAATAGTTGAAAGCTAAACTATGGAGCATTAGGGGATTCCTGCATTACTCGTTTGAAAAAATGTCTTAAAGTCTCCTTTTAGCTGGTTTATTGCCTTTAAAACACAGCAAATGGATATCGAGTCCGTATATCAGTTATCCAGAGCTACTGACTGTCTCTGATACAAGTTCACACCCGAAAGCAGCCAGGAGATATTTAGACCGAGGCGGTGTTTTGAACGCCCTAAACAGTCACTGGCCCACGACTACTCGCGAGTTAAGCACATTCAGTCGTTCAACAGACTTCTTGTAAACGACTGCTAGCCATAATGTCTCGTTATCTGCACGAAACACGGCACGCGAGTTTGTATACGATATGAAAGGTTCGCACGCTAATAAACCGCTCAAAATTGCACAAAATATTCAAAACTATAGTTGCTCTTCGTCAACGACACGAGAGCCTATCAAACACGCGAACGTGTTCATTTTGCTACAAATTTTATCGTCTCGGTTTAACATAGGTGTTCACCAGAAAACGGCTCTTGAACGACTGTATCGAGTCATAGAAATGAGGCACAAAGCCCTACTCAAATGCGCAGGAAGTGCTGAATTACTATTGGCTGGTTGTTAAGGAGCCAATCAGATCATCGAGAGCACTCCTATACTCTTATGTCAGCCAATCAGATTACCACAACTAATTTAGACTAGAACTCTAGCAATTCTGAAACTAAAAAAAAAATCAATGAGAACAAAATACGATTGCTTTCCACAGTGTAAATTACTAATAAATTTAATACTCAACGCCCCTTCTGACTGCCTTTTACAAAATCAGGCTCAGACGGGCATACGTCACAAACTCTTCTATTGCACGACAATTTTTCTCACAGTTACATTTACGTAGTTTTAATAAAATATTGCGTTCTCACTTTACGTATGTCCTCCATTCACTCTCTCAGTCTCTGCAAAACACTCACACAACCAAAACACCATGAAGTAATAATTTTCCAAAGTCCTTTCAATTACGTTAGAAACGTGAGGTAGTGAAGCTAAAGAAAATTCCAGAAAATTAGATTATATCAAGCTATCCTCTTGGTCGTAGTTTCAATTGATAGTATAGACGAATACATTACAGTCCATAACTCGGTTTAACAATGCCAAAATTAATTTGAACACTTAGTTCACGAACTCACTCGAAGCGTGAATAGCTGCGAACGCATGCTTGGCCTCTTCGCAACAAATACTCCTGGACAAATAATGGGAGTATCGTGACGAATACAGGGATAAGCGAACACAAGGCAGTTGGTGCTGGGCACAATACCGTAGCACTCACAACCATCAAAACGAAATGCAAAGTACATCTGTTTACAAAAGCTGATAAAAATGCTCTTAACGCCTTTTTAAGAGACAGTGTTCACTGCTTCCGATCTGATCATGTAAGCGTAGAAAAATTGAGGAATGATTTCAAAGAGGTAGTATCGACAACAATTGAGAGATATATATACTACATAAATTAATAGGTGATGGTACTGATCCCCCATGGTACACAATATGGCAGATCGCTGTTGCAGAAGTAGCGAGAAAAGCTTGCCAAATTAAAAAAAAAAAAAAAACGCAAAATCCCCAAGGCTGGCAAAGTTTGCGGAAGTTCGAAATATAGTTGTTAAACACGGATTTCCAAAACTGCTTCACCAAAGAAGACGAAATAAATATTCCCGATTTCCAATCAAGAACAACTGGCAAGATAAGAAACATAGAACTACATATCCTCGGGGTAGTAAAGCAGCCTACATCACTTAATAAAGGCAAGGCCTCCGGTCCAGATTGTATACCAGTGAGGTTCCTCTTAGAGTATGCTGAGAAAATAGCTCCTTATTTAGCAATTATATACAAACGCTCGCTCACAGACAGATCCGTACGTAAAAACTGGAAAATTACTCAAGTCACACCAATACCCAAAAATGGAAGTAGCAGTAATCTGCTGAATTACAGGCCCATATCAATATTGTCGATTTTCAGTAGGATTTTGGAACATATACTGTGTTCGAACATTGTCAAGTACCTCGAAGAAAACGATTTATTGACACATAGCACGTATTCAGAAAATATCGTTTTTGAGAAACACAACTAGCTCTTTATAGTCGTGAATTAATTAGAACTATCGACAGGGGATGTCAAACTGATTCCATACTTTTGGACTTCCAGAAGGCTTTCGACACCGTTCCTCACAAGCGTCTTCTGACCAAATTGCGTGCCTATGGAATATTGCCTCAATTGTGCGACTGCATTCCTGATTTGCTGTCAGAACGGTCACAGTTCGTAGTAATAGACGGAAAGCCACCGAGTAAAACGGAAGTAGAATCCGGCATTCCCCAAGGAAATACCCTCACACTTGAAGACGAACGTAGTGACTGCATTTCCAAAAGACTCAGGTGTTGACAGGTGTGGAAATTACCGAATTATCAGTTTAATACGCAGCAGTTTGGTCCCACAGGAACTTACCACCTTTGTTTTCATGATTGCCACTCTCCCGCTTTTAGCGGTAATAAAAAACGAGGTGCCCTTCTTTGTACTTTTTCGACGTCCTCTGCCAATCCCGCCCGCCCTCAGGAGCTCAGGTCGTCAGCGCACCTGACGAGGGCGACATGTCTGATCGCCGAAACATTGTGCCTGTCGGACACTATGGACAGGCAGTATACCCGTGCACCGTTCGAGCATAAAAAAATTTCATTTGATTGGATTTTTAAAATATAGGAACAATCACGTATTAACCTGAAATGAGGTATTTTTAGCTAATACTAGCGTTTTCGGTCATAAATTACCGTAATTCCTGTACAACTTTTATTGCCTACATTTAATGAGGAACTAAACAGGTTTTACCTAAAATCCAAAGTCTAGTAGTTACATCCACACTTACAGCGTAAGACCACAAGTGCTGCCATCTCTGATCTTTACTCGTGAGTTTTTGCTACTGATACGAATTATCAGCTAAACTGTGCTTGGCGTCTGAGAGTCTAATGCAAAAATGTACCTGTTCGTCTACAATTCTGATTATTTAATGCGGAAAAGGATTACGCAAATTCATGCTTTTGCTGTGGTACATATGTGAAGTAATGTATTCTCAGACATCTACTACTGCCACTGCAGAGTATGGATAACAGCAGTGGGATGCAAGCATTCAGAGTCAGGGCCTAGGTTGTACATATTATTTTATCAGAATACGTATCTTTGTTCTATGCATTATCATGCATGTATTATGATGACGCTCTATGCTAGGATAACATTATCACAATCTTCCATACGGTTGTTCAGCTTGGAAGTGGCAACAAGAGTTTGTTTGTAGACATGAGGCTCACGCTTCAATAAATATGCACCAGTGAGTACACATGGTTGGTGCGCGCGGTAGCATCATACAAACATACAAACAAAACCCACGCTTGTTGGTTGTCATTGCTTGACCGACACCTTGTCCAGTGGCTCTGGGATACCCACATCACAGAACACAAAAATACCGTAATTGCATTCAAGACCAACGATATTTAGAAGGTGTAACCAGAAGATCACGTGGCTGGAAGTGTTGTCATCATGACATTTACCCAAAGATCTTTGCTGCTAATATCAATAATCATCACCAGCCAAAGGCATTTGCTGTTGGCGATCATTCTGGTCATATTGCTCTGTAAAAACACAGTCCCATGTTCGTTCCACACATTTACCAGTACTGACGTGGGATCTAAACCAGCATCTTCCGGAGAATTAAAGTAAATGCTATTGATTAAGTAATTAGGAGCGACAATTGGTTACAAAATGTGCATTGCACGTTTCTAGTTTTAACTGTTAAACATGGAAATCGATTTCACAGACTATCAAACAATGATGCTGACAGTTCTATCGTAGAACCTTGGCGGTATCCTGTGTTGTATATCTGCATGATGTCTGTTTAACATGAACAAATCACATTTAAAAATCAGTTTGGGATGGAATATTTCCGAGACGTTCTTTGCTGGTGACAGTAAATCTGAGACTGCAAACAACAGCTACACATCTCTAGAGGGTCCGACTCCCTTGCTGGCAAATCATACTTTTCTGATGTATAAAGAAGACTGTGTGTCAAGCAGACTTAGACCATTAAATATTAAAGTTTTCGTATACCTAGTCCTAAAGTGGTTCTGCAATTTATATACTGCCCGATGATTCAAGCTTACATGTTGATCACTTGCTCTTGATGTTTTTTTCTTTTTTTTTTGTTGTTACCTCTAAAGTTAAAATACTAAGAGTTACGTTTTATCTGGATATGCTATGGAAAACCAGTTTTAACGGACTATTTGGTAATGGTGATCAAAAGTATCTGGACACCTCCAAAAATATACGTTTTTCATATTATCGTGACAAATAAATAAAAACACCTACAGCCGTCCTTATTTTATTTTTATTGTCGCTACGTGTTTCAACGCCTCAGTGCCTCGTCTTCAGGCTGTTTTTGACGCGATACAGGTTGATATGATCGCCACACACAACACATCAGTTGTCGACATTATTCGATACGCAGGTAATGTGCCAGCACTCCAACCGCCAACTACAACTACCAGTTGATAGTGTCAACCTGTGTCGCATCAAAAACAGCCTGAAGATGGCGCACTGAAACGGTGAAACTGGTAGCGACAAAATAAAATAAAATCATAAAACGGCTGTAAATGATTTTATTTACTTGTCACGATAGTAAATGGCCATCGATCCAGAGACCTCCTGCTAAAAGGATGGAGATACAAAAGTTATTCATTTTAGTTCCATTGTGTTGCCACCTACTGCCAGGTACTCCATAGCAGCTAGCTCAGTAGTCATTGGAAATCGTGAGAGAACAGAATGGGGCGCTCCGCTGAACTCACGGACTTCGAACGCGGTCAGGTGATTGGGTGTCACTTGTGTCATACGTCTGTACGCGACATTTCCACACTCCTAAACATCCCTAGGCTCACTGTATCCAATGCGATAGTGAAGTGGAAAAGTGAGGGGTCACGTACAACACATAAGCGTACAGGCAGACCTCGTCTGTGTCCGCTGACACTTGAAGAGGGCAGTAATGTGTAACAGGCAGACGTCTATCCAGACCGTCACACAGGAATTCCAAACTGCATCAGGATCCACGACAGTTAGGCTGGAGGTGAGAAAACTTGGATTTCATGGTCGAGCGGCTGCTCATAAACCACACATCACGCCAGTAAATGCCAAACGACGCCTCGCTTGGTGTAAGGAGCGTAAACAATGGACGATTGAACAGTGGAAAAACTGGTGTGTGGAGGAATCACGTTACACAATGTCGCGATACGATGTCCGGGTGTGAGTATGGCGAATACCCGGTGAACGTCATCTACCAGCGTGTGTAGTGCGGACTGTAAAATTCGGAGGCGTTGGTGTTACGGTGTGGTCGTGTTTTTCATGGAGAGGGATTGCACCCATTGTTGCTTTGCATGACAGTATAGGGCTACATCGATGTTTTAAGTACCGTCTTGCTTCCCACTGTTGAAGAGCAATTCGCGGGTGGCGATTGCATCTCTGAACACGATCGAGCACCTGTTTATTCGTAATGCACGACCTGTGGCGGAGTGGTTACACCTCAATATGATCCCTGTAATGTAGTGGCCTGCACAGAATCCTGACCTGAATCCTACAGATCTCCTTTGGGATGTTTTGGAACGTCGACTTTGTGCCAGGCCTCACCAACCGACATCGATACCTCTCCTCAGTGCAGCACTCCGTGAAGAATGGGCTGCCATTCCTCAAGATACCTTCCAGCAGCTGAGCTGACTGAACGTATGCCTGTGAGAGTGGAAGCTGTCATCAAGGCTAAGGGTGGGCCAACACCATATTGAATTCCAACATTACCGATGGAGGGCGCCACGTCATTTTCAGCCAGGTGTAGGGATATTTTTGATCACATACTGTATAATCTACTTCAAAAGAGACATCAAGGGTGATAATGGGATATAAAACTACGCACTGTATCCCTATAGTTTTAATTACAAAAACAGCGATATTCACAGTGGTTTTATAGACTTTCTGATGCAGGAATTTGTTGTTACTCTGCCGGGTGATTGAGATCAATTATTCAGCCACGTTCCTATAGAGCCAAGACAGAAATCCCCTTTGTTATGCACGTTCGGCTATGGCTAACTGAAACATCACATTCCCAATACTCTAACACTACAACACATAGCTGCATATCTGAAACTGCGTTACATTTCTGCTTTGCAGCGCTCATGTATGGTGTCGTCAATAAATATGTACGATAACTCACTGAATCTCACTTAACACATGCACCACCTGTTTAGGTTTTCAGTAGTGTGTTACGAAAAAAGATGGGCCTTGGTCGTCAGTCTGAGACACTTATGAGACTGGGTTCATAGATAGCGCATCTATAGAAACCTGTTATGCTGCCATTATAACGTTTATTCATCGATATTTATATTTCCGAACAATGGATTGGCCGGCCTCTGTGGCCGAGCGGTTCTAGGCGCTTCAGTCCGGAAGCGCGTTGCTGCCACGGTAGCAGGTTCGAATCCTGCCTCGGACACGGATGTGTGTGATGTCCTTAGGTTAGTTAGGTTTAAGTAGTTCTAAGTTCTACGGGACTGATGACCTCAGATGTTAAGTCCCATAGCGCTCAGAGCCATTTGAACCAATGTTTTTAACAATAGATTGCACAAGGATTGAGTGTGTTTTTAACGCTTGCCCGAACTCCAGGCAGATTCTCCCACCACTGGTGTCCGCCTTGAGCTGACTGAAGGTTAAGTAAAAGAATTGTACAGTTTTAGTTTTCTTCATGAAGCATCTTCCGCGGTTATAGAAGTTTCTTTACGTATTCTGCTCGTTACTTCCTTACGAGCAGCGGTTGACGTTAAAAGGCTTCGATTCATGTTTATGGTAAAAACTGCCAAGTGCAAAAGTGAATCAAAGTTTTTGGACGTCAGCCGCTGCTACCAAGGAGGTAAGGAGCAGAATATATAGAGAAAGACCAGTAACCACGGAAGATGCTTTGTAAATAAAAGCGAAACACGTCTGCCGTATTTTTTGCAGTAAATTGCAGTCAGCTCAAAACGGAGAACTAATAGTAACAGATTTTAACAGCAGCTGCCGAAGATGGCCACGCAAATAAACGTATCTACACTGTAGCGGGAAAGAAACTGGTATCGGCAAGCGTATTAAAAAAAATAATAATAACTGGGATCTGAAACAGACGGAATACGACGCTGCGGTCGGCAACTCCTATATAGCGCAATAAGTGTCTGGCGCAGTTGTTAGATCGGTTACTGGTGCTACAATGGCAGGTTATCAAGATTTAAGTGAGTCAGAACGAGGTGTTGTAGTCGGTGCACGAGCGATGGGACAGAACGGTGAAGAGGGGATTTTCCCGTACGACCATTTCCCGAGAGTAGAGTGAATATCAGGAATCAAGTAGAACATGAAATCTCCGACATGGCCACGGCTGGAACCAATGACGACTGAAGAGAATCGTTCAGCGGGACAGAAGTGCAGCCTTTCCGCAAACTGCTGCAGATTTCAGTGCTGGGCCATCAACAAGTGGCAGCGTGTGAACCATTCAACGAAGCATCATCGATATGGGCTTTGGGAAGCGAAGGCGCACGCCTCTTCCCTTGAGGACTGCACGGCGCAAAGCTTTACGCCTCGCCTAGGCCCGTCAACACCGGCGTTGATGACTGGAAACTTGTTGCCTGGCCGGACGAGTCTCAAATTGTATCTAGCTGTTGGACGTGTACGGGTATGGAGACAATTTCATGAATCCATGGACCCTGCATGTCAGGCTCTGTAATGGAGTGGGGCGTGCGCAGATGGAGTGATACGGGACCCGTCATACGTCTAGATACGACTCTGACAGGTCACACGTTCGTAAGCATCCTGTCTGACCACCTACATCCATTCGTGTGCACTCTGCATTCCGACGGACTTGGCCAATTCCAGTGGGACAATGCGACACCCCACAGGTCCAGCAACACTTTCCTGACTTTGAAGACTTGCATTGGCCACGAAACTCCCCAGACATGAACACTGTTGAGTATATTTGGGATGCCTTGGACCGTGCTGTTCAGAAGGGATCTCCACGCCCTCGTACTCTCACGGATATATGGACATCCGTGCAGGATTCGTGGTTGAAGCGGCCGCTAAATCAGGCAGGGCTAACAGGTAATTAGGATTCTGGAAAGGACTAAGGGAACTGCGGTCGTATTCATTTCACAATTATCACTCAGTTCACAAATACACTTTTGAAGGAGTTAAATTTGCTTCGCGGCTGAAGGCCTCCAAACAGATGCTTTAGAATAAGTTCAATTTTCAAAAGACTCACAGTTAAATTTACGAATAATATAAATCGTATACATATATGAAATGAACATGCGGAGCGGCTGAAGGCCACCGGATTAAATCTTCAAAATTCCGTATATACTGTAATGACTGCTGAAGGCAGACGGCCACAATGTTTTAAGATGCTAACAGGGCTGATGGCCCACAAGGTGCACAGGAAGAAATAAACAAACGCAATAAGATGGCTGAAGGCCGGTAAGTTAAATTCTGCAAATTAACGATGCATATTGCGACAATCGGTAAAACAACACATTAAGTTTAAAAATTTCCCTTTGCAACACCAACGGTGGAAGGTCCGCAATAACTTGTAAAATCTTTCAGAGGAAATTACAATAAACTTTGAAGAGCAGAAGGCGATAATGTTTGGACTTGAACGAAACTCTGAGAACGTGTTTCCAGGACATAAGTCCCACAACTAACCTTGCCAAATTAGAAATATAAAATGCAGTTAAATTACAACAACATTAACACTGCCAATAGGATAATGAAGAGAACGGCACTCGGTCTGCTGTCGTTCACTTAGGCGAGACAGGTGGTGAGTCCAATGACACTAAATTCGTGCGAACCCAACCAAGGGACAGTCACGGACCGACCGACCAAACGCTTGCTTGCTACGACGGAGTACACGAGAATTCAAGCCCCCCCCCCCCTCCAAAAACAAAAAAATTACAAGTATCACTATCCCCAGACAAACGCGTATGTGAACTGAGCTGCCAAAACTACACACCATTTTGGGTAGCAACAACTGCCTAAAAATTACGATAGCAGCCAGGGCAGGTAACCAGATCACTAACGGCCACAAGGGAGAAAAACCCGCTGGGACACTTGTAAGGTAGCAGATTTTGCACCTTACATGATGCTACATCAGTATTAATAGACCGCCGGCTGGAGTGGCCGTGCGGTTCTACGAACTACAGTCGCAGGTTCGAATCCTGTCTCGGACATGGACGTGTCTGATGTCCTTAGGTTTAATTAATTCTAAGTTATAGGCCACTGATGGCCTCAGAAGCTAACTCGGATAGTGCTCAGAGCCATTTGAACCAGAACTAATACACTGAGTAATAATTGATAATTGGCCCACCGGTAGGAGAGAATGGACACAGAAGAGGAAGTTGTGTGTGTCATGTCAAACTAACGAGATGGGCTCAGAGGCTGGAACACGGCCGGAACCCCTAAGGAAGGTCTTTGTGTCACCTCAAACTAAAGGGATGGCGCGGTCGGACTTCTTTGTGGCCTGGGACTTCAGACCACCAAAGACGTCCGGAGAGGTTGGGCCATCGCAACAAGAAGCGAGAAGGAGCTATATGCGAAAGAGAGAAAGACGATTTCGCGCCACAGTGGAAAATTTTTGGAAGACTGTGACGGGATGGCGCAGAGCGCAAGTAGCTTGAGTAGTGACTCGCGACGGACTCCGCAATTGAACACTTGCGTACAGCAGTTTACGGGCGCAAAACACGTCCACGTTGAAGATTAAAGTCGAGCCCGCTCACGGCAAAGACGGCATCACGACGTTGGCTGGGACGACCGTCGTAAACATCACGGAGAATTACGGCGATACTAGCAGTCATCAGCCAAAGCAAGGCACTGTAATTCCAAATGAGTTGGTATTCCGCCAGCTCTCTGACTGGCGCTCTCTGAGTCCGTGTCCGTCCAGGCGGAGCTGCAATAGAGCCACTTGCGGGTTCACTGTTGACTTACGTAGTTAGGAAAAGAGGACGCATTGTGCCAATGATAGGCTATTTAGGTTAGTGAGTGTATTGGATTGTCATGTTAGGCTAGAAATATTGCTCATCCTGTTCTCTGAATAAATCTCAATTTGGTATCATATGCTAATAACCGCATTATTGATTTCGTAACTAGCAATCACCATATTTTTGTTTAATAATTAGAGTGTAATGGTAATTTCGATGCAAATGATACTGGGGCATAACCACACGTTTAAGCAGAGCCAACTTAAGTCAGGTAGCAACTCATGGTCGACTAAGAGTACCAATAGATATATTTCAATATATCGATAATTTTACAATGAACACCCCGTTCGTTACACACTTAACTATGGATAAATTAATTTAATGAATTCCACCTGACGGCAGCTATGTAGAACACTTGTATTAACCTGTCAAAGCTACACACCGTACCGTTGGCGCAACCACAACGGAGGGGTATCTGTTGAGAGGCCAGACAAACGTGTGGTTCCTGAAGAGGGGCAGCACCCTTTTCAGTAGTTGCAGGGGCAACAGTCTGGATGATTGACTGATCTGTCCTTGCAACATTAACCAAAACGGCCTTGCTGTGCTGGTACTGCGAACGGCTGAAAGCAAGGGGAAACTACGACCGTAATTTTTCCCGAGTGCATGCAGCTTTACTGTATGATTAAATGATGATGGCATCCTCTTGGGTAAAATATTCCGGAGGTAAAATAGTCCCCCATTCGGATCTCCGGGCGGGGACTACTCAAGAGGATGTCGTTATCAGGAGAAAGAAAACTGGCGTTCTACGGATCGGAGCGTGGAATGTCAGATCCCTTAATCGGACAGGAAATTTACAAAATTTAAAAAGGGAAATGGATAGAATAACGTTAGGGATTTAGTGAAGTTCGGAGGCAGGAGGAACAAGACTTCTGGTCAGGTGAATACAGGGTTATAAATACAAAACCAAATAGGGGTAATGCGGGAGTATGTTTAATAATGATAAAAAAAAAATAGGAGCGCGGGTAAGCTACTACGAACAGCATAGTGAACGCATAATTGTGGCCAAGACAGACACGAAGCACACGCCTACCACAGTATTACAAGTATATATGCCAACTAGCTCCGCAGATGACGAAGAGATTGTGGCCGAGCGGTTCTAGGCGCTACAGTCTGGAACCGCGCGACCACTACGGTCGCAGGTTCGAATCCTGCCTCGGGCTTGGATGTGTGTGATGTCCTTAGGTTAGTTAGGTTTAAGTAGTTCTAAGATCTAGGGGACTGATGACCACAGCAGTTGAGTCCCATTGTGCTCAGAGCCATTTTTGACGAAGAGATTGAAGAAAAGTATGATGTGATAAAGGAAATTATTCAGATACTGAAGCGAGGCGAAAATTTAATAGTCATGGGGGTAAGGAATGAAAGAGGAAGCTGCCTGGTAGAATTCTGCACAAATCATAACTTAATCATAGCTAACACTTGGTATAAGAATCATGAAAAAATGTTGTATACGTGGAAGAGGCCTGGAGACACTGGAAGGTTTCAGATAGATTATATAGTGGTACGACAGAGATTTCGGAACCAGGTTTTAAGTTCTAAGACATTTCCAAGGGCAGATGTGGACTCTAACCACAAACTATTGGCTATGAACTGTAGATTCAAACGTAGTGAAGGCAGCAGAGGATCAAGTAGGTAAAAAGACGAGGCCTAATAAAAAATTATTGGGCAACAAAAGAGATATTGATTTTAATTAAAGAAAGGAGAAAATATAAAAATGCAGTAAATGCAGTAAAGGCAGAAAGGAATACAAACATCTCAAAAATGACGTGCAACGATACGTCGACCGAGAGTATCCCAGACGTGCTGGATGGGGTTTAGGTCTCGAGAAGAGGAAGGCCACTCCACTCGCCTGATATCTTCTGTTTCAAGGTACTCCTCCACGATGGAAGATCGGTGGAGCCGTGCGTTATCACCCGTCAGGAGGAAGGTGGGACCCACTGCACCCCTGAAAAGGCCTACATTCTGGTGCAAGATGACGCCTCGAGACATCTGACCTGTTGCAGTTCCTCTGTCAAAGACATGCAGCGGTGTGCGTGCACCAATCGTAATCCCACCCCAGACCATCAAACCGCGACCTCGATACAGGTCCCTTTCAAGGATATTAAGAGGTTTGTGTCTGGTTGCTGGTTCACGCCAGATGAAAACCCGGCGAGAATCACTGTCGAGACTATACCTGGGTTCGTCCGTGAACGTAACCTGGGACCATTGTTCCAATGACATGTACTGTGTTCTTGCCACCGGTCTTTACGGGCTTTCCTGTGACCAGGGGTCAGTGGAATGCATCTTCCAGGTCTCCGGGCGAATAAAACATGTGTGTTCAGTCGTCTGTAGACCGTGTGTCTGGAGACAGCTGTTCCAGTGGCTGCGGTAGGGTCCCGAGCAAGGCTACCTGCAGCACTCCGTGGCCGTCTGCGGTCTTCTTGTGGTGTTGTACACTGTGGACGTCCCGTGCTGTAGCACCTGGACACGTGTACTGTCTGCTGGAATCGTTGCCATAATCTTGAGATCACACTTTGTTGCACACGGAGGGCTCGTGCTACGACCTGCTGTGTTCGACCAGCCTCCAGTCGCCCTAGTATTCTACCCCTCATAACGTCATCAATATGTGTTCTTTGAGCCATTTCCAACACACAGTCGCCATTAGCACGTCTGAAAACGTCTGCACACTTACTCGCTACACCGTACTCTGACATGCACCAACAAACCGCTGCGTATGTGTACTGCTGCCAGCGCCACCGTGCGACGACCGCAGGTCAAATGCACCGCATGGTCATACCAAGAGGTGATTTAAACCTGCAAACCGCCCACCAGAGCGTTGTTTCACCATGTACCAGCATTATCCTTAATTTATGAGCATGGGTTTAGTAGTATAGCACAGTGTCCAGAGACTGACTTAGACTCTGTTCACACTCATTTCTTGTGCTAGTACTCAGTTCGGTGAGCTGTCTTCTGTCCGACTTGTAACTACACGCCTCCAACCTCTTCCCCCTCTCCCTCCCCCATTGCCTACACTCTACCCTCGGAACACAATTTATCCTTTAACACGCCTCAGACGTGGTACACACATTTAAATATGTTTTTATCCCTGTTCATCCGAAAAAGTAAACATTAATTTCATACCGTTCAAACAACATTTTCAATGCTTTGCGATTCTTCTATATACTGCAACGCGGAAGATGGTAGTCCTACAGAAATTTAATTAACGTTTTCGATACAAGCAGCAGTTTGAGAGTTATTCAAGAAAAAAATAAAAACGTGATTTTTAAATGCCCTCTCCCCAAGGTTCAGACAAGATATGTGAGGATTTTTAGTTTGTGATTCATGTCCATCCCTCCCCCCCCCCCCCCCCTCTCCCTCTCCAATGTACAAAACTTATCGTCACACGGACTTTTTTCCTTCACTATAATCATTTACTGGACTAAAACAGAACCAAAGAACATTAACAGACGTGCCTCACTACGCAAAATGTACTCGAATTTCCTAAAAATAGTTATCGCGCAAAGCGTTCAACGATCGTGTCGAAAATACTGCTGCGAAGCACAGAGAACACAGCACAAAGAAGCTGTCAATGTTTCACCTTTTATTTTTACTTTAATCAACTACTCGTTATTTCTTTAAAAGGCGAGTAATTATTTCGCTTACTCTTACGAATAAAAGAGAGATAAGAAGAAAAATGCCTAGCCTAGAAGTCGTGCTATCACAAAGGCCTTCAGTAGTAACGACATTTAGTCTTATTTAATCCAATCCGCAGAGAAACGTGAAACATCAAATACAAAATGAAATACGTTTCTATTCTTTGAGATTGGAGAACATAATTGATGTATATAAATTTGTTTCATGTACCACAAAGGCACTTCGTATGTCTGTGTCAAATTTTAATTTATTTTCATGCAGTTAGTAATCAAAAATAAAAAGTTGTTACTTTTATTAAAAAATTTGCGAACGCAGCAGTGCTTTCCAACTGCTAAATTTGTACGGGACTTGTATATACGTCCCTCTCTCTGTCCATTTCTCCTACAATTTTCTTTTATATCTCCCCTCCCCCCACCCCCTATCTGTCCATCTCCTACACATTTTCTATGTCCATTTCCTTCGTTTGCACCTGTTACTGTCCTTCAAAGTAGCCACCAGCGTTGTGTACAACCCGTTGCCAGCGATGTGGTAGTACACCGTTAGCAGAGTCTGTTCAGTTGACGGAGCGAATGGAGCGGTCTACTGCCTGTCTAATCTCTGGAACAGTTCCGAAGCGAATGCCACTAAATGGTTCCTTCATCTTCGGAATCAAATCGAAGTCATAAGGACTGAAGTCCGAGGACTACGGTGGATGGTACAGTACTTCCCTGTCCCATCTACCGAACAGAGCAGCCACAACTTGCGCTGTATGCGCCCGCGCTTTGTCGTGCACAGATGGTCGCAGAGTGATAAAACAAAAGAAAATTCGAAATTAATACATGAAATCAGTTAAAAACGCAGGAATAAGGATTTCAAGTGGAGAAAGAATGATAGGAAGAAAAATGAGAGCAAAGGATGAAGCTGATATTATGATCAAAATTATGTGACAAAACAATTGAATTAAAAAACTGCATTTAAAAAAATGCGATGGATTGGCCTTTCAGTTTCGGCTCGTACGATGTGGCCCATGTCTCATCCAGTGTTACGATACGGTATAAGAAAGCCTCTCCATAGCGCTCCAGCTGCTCAGCATCGCAACGCATCCATTTCTGCATTTCCGTGAATTTATCCGGCACCCATCGGGATGCAACTTTCCGCATCCCAGGCGTTTCTGCAGGATGCGAAGCACAGTCGAATATTTTTGTGCTTGCTACGAATGATGGCCACGCGAACAAACGTTTTTTACGTTTTTGTTGCCGTAGCGTACAATTCGATATTTTTTGACAAATATTTCTATTCAAATACACTTACAAATAAAATACTGTTAGCAAGAATCGAACCTGCATCCATGCTGTTACAGAAGGTAGCTGCACTCTACGCATTCAGCTGCTAACTATCCTGTGAATTAGTTCGAAACGTGTTGTAGTGAATTGTACTCGAAAATATTCCAATCTTCGAAATTGGTTTATTTTAGAGACTTGTGTTGCGTTTGTGTAGGAGGCTTATTTCCGGACACGGACTATCAAACGCTAGAAGTGTGAATGAAATCGAAAGGACCTGCCCATAATGTATGGTTTGTGAGATAAGGCCAGCACGGGGAAGCGAAACGGCAGGCCCCTGCACGGAGAAGCGTATGCAAGCCGCAGAGCACAACTGCCGCGCGGGAAGCCGAATTGGACAGGCGGAGTGAGGCTGTTATGCCGGCGTGTTAGCGGCGAGGTGATGGGAAATATCGGGATTGTAAATCTTAACGAGCTAGTTAACAGGAGGCCGTCAGCAAAGAACGCAGAATCAAGTTCGCTCGTTGCTAGTCAGCTGCTCGCCAGTAACTGCTGCCTCTGGCAAAGGAGCCGACTCGGTCATACTCGTAATGGAAGGGCTCGGATTTTCATTCACTAAGAAACAGTAAAACATGCATAGATTCATACAGTATCGTATCATGAAACTATACACAAAGAGCTAGCGAACACATCAAACATATGCAGTATCAAAATTAAGTTTTATAGTTATTTCTGTTTTACATTTTCATCTACGTACAGCATGCACACATCTACATGACTATTCCGCAATTCAGGCTTGAGAGCCTCTGTTCGAACCATCTTCACACTATTTCTGTAGCGATCCCCTCTCCAGCAGTGCAAAGGGAAAAATGAACATTTAAACATTTCTATTCAATCTCTGATTTGTCATCTTTCCCCATACAGGTTGGCGACAATGAAGTCGGCGAGGTGTAATAATTACAGCCACATAACAAGAAGGGGAGGCCATGACGTTGGTTGATTGATTTACTTCAAGCTTAGTATAAATTCAGTACGACATCAAAAAAACACGACATGCAAGTACTGCTCTGGCACTTTGGTGGAACTCGCAAGAGAAGTTTTACGTGCCTACTGTGTAAATGTTGTACCTGTTGGCAGACGCCGGAGGTTAGAGTTCAGGGTGACCAAGCGGTTAGCATTCGAGCTTTCTAAGACGAACGTGCATAAGGCGACGCTTCCACTCCCGCTAAAACCTTCATACACTATGTGACCAAAAGTATCCGGACACCCCCAGAAACATTCGTTTTTCATATTAGATGCATTGTGCTGCCACCAGCTACTCCGTATCAGCGACCTTAGTAGTCATTGGACACCGTGAGAGAGCAGAATGGGACGCACGGCAGAACTCAGAGACTTTGAATGTGGTCAAATCATTGGGTGTCACGTCATACGTCTGTACGCGAGTTTTCCACACTCCTAAACATCCATAGTTCCACTGCTTCGCATGTAATAGTGAAATGGAAACGTGAAGGGACACGTACAGCAAAAAACCGTACAGGCCGACATCGTGTGTTGACTGACAGAGACCGCCGACAGTTGAAGAGGGTCGTGATGTGTAATAGGCAGACGTCTATCCAGACCATCACACACGAATTCCAAACTGCAAGTGCTGTGACAGGCGGGAGGTGAGAAAACTCTGATTTCATGATCGACCGGCTGCTCGTAAGCCATGCATCACGCCAGTAAATGCCAAACGACGCCTCGCTTGGTGTAAGGAGCGTAAAGATAGGACGATTGAACAGTGGAAAAACGTTGTGTGGAGTGTCGAATCACGGTACACAATGTGGCGATCCGATGGCAGGGTGTGGGTATGGCGAAATCCTAGTGAACGTCATCTGCCAGCGTGTGTAGTGCCAACAGTAAAATGCGGAGGCGGTGGTGTTACGGTGTGGTCGTGTTTTTCACGGAGGGGGCTTGCACCCCTTGTTGTTTTGCGCGGGCTATCACAGCACAGGCCTACATTGACGTTTTAAGCATCTCCTTGCCTCCCACTGTTGAAGAGCAATCGGGGACACCGACTGCATCTTTAAACAGGATCGAGCACCTGTTCATAATGCTCGGCCTGTGGCGGAGTGGTTACAATAACATCTGTGGCCTGCACAGAGTCCTGACCTGAACATCTTTGGAATGTTCTGGAGCGCCGACTTCGTGCCAGGCCTCACCGACCGACATCGATACCTCTCCTCAGTGCAGAACTCCGTGAAGAATGGGCTGCCATTCCCCAAGAAACCTTCCAGCAGCTGACTGAAGGTATGCCTGTGAGAGTGGAAGCTGTAATCAAGGCTAAGGGTGGGCCAACACCATATTGAATTTCAGCATTACCGATGGAGGGTGCCACGAGCTTGTAAGTCATATTCAGCCAGGTATCCGGATACTTTTGATCACACAGTGTATTTGTAGTACAAGAGTATATTCTGTGACATTCAGAAAATTTGCATCTACACTATTCGTTGTTACTGCAACGCACAGCAACACGGGTGAATTGCCAAATGGACCTGCCTCTGCGTGTGCAGCTCAAAGCGTGGAGGTGCAAAGTAGTTCCGGGTACCTTACCGGACTGCACGTATGATTTCGCAAATCACGACTGGTATACATTTTCAGGAAAACTCTATGCGTTTCTTCATTTACTTGTCGATAGTTATAAATATGTTAGTGAGCCGTGGTAAAAAAAAAAATTCTGTTTTGAAGAGCACGCCGCCGCGCGTTGTGTAAAGGAGTCACCCTGCGTTTCTGGCGGTGGCGCCGCTGTGGCAATCGCAGGTTTGGTGCCTCCTTTTGGTGGGAATGGGGAAAGGTTGCCTCTTCACGTGCATTTAAGGGGCGCTATGAGCTCGCCAGTCGGTCTGGGTCAGTCTCTCGTCCCCAGCTTGCTAGCCTGTCTCTCGTCCGCATTTGTTAGGCAGTTAGTGTCTGTCTGTCGTCGGAGTGCGAGTATGGCTGTCGTTTCGATCAAACTTTGAAGCCACAAAATGAGAGTCTTTCCACTCCGCCAGTAAGAGAACTCAGTGAGTGGTCGCCCGGTCGGGGCTGAGTTCCCGCACCTGAGTCTGCGCGTTAGGCCGCCAGTCTGCTCCGGTCTGCTCACGCAATGGTCATTGGCGGTCGGATCGGTTGGTCGGTCGGTCGCGCACTGAGACACCAGACGAGACGGCTTGTCCGCCTGGAGCGGCGGCGCGTGTGAGGTCGCCACGTGAGTCCAGTAGACGGCGCCGTACAGCGAGGGGTGGGGGACGAGAGCAGCGGGAGTCAACCCACGACGTCTCTCTGGCCGGGGCGAGCTGCGACGCCGTGAGGCGGGAGGTCGGCGCGCCTTCCTGCGTCCGCTGGAGCGGCTGCCAGCGGACGGTTCGGGACAGCGTTTGGCGGTGCTGTGCCAGGTCTTCTCGAGTTTATTAGAAGTTAAGTGATTCGTGATATGTTGTTTCATTTACTTCTTAAATTCTACTGGTTTTCTTGGTGAGGGGACCAGCCGCTTTGTTTTGGGGTCGTCCCACCATTCTTCTCCGTTTGACCACCCGAGGGAAGGTGGTTATTTATGAATTGGGTGGTCCGTTTTTCCCTTGTGGAGTTGGGGAGGGTTAGAGCAATCTGCCGTTGGGGTTGTTCAGTAATCCCCCTGTCAATCTGTCATACGTCAATAGCTGCCTCTGTCATGTTTGTTGGATTCGGTGTTAACGAATTTATAGAGTTAAGGTGTACAGGCCGAATTCCTGAAATATATTTTTATCTTGCGTATCATCTTGCGAGGCGTCAATGTAGAGCATGTTGTACATTTCATGTATGTCTGAATTTCATGGGTTTTATTTAAATAGTCACGGTTGCAGGTTCGAATCCTGCCTCGGGCATAGGTGTGTGTCATGTCCTTAGGTTAGTTACGTTTAAGTAGTTCTAGGGGACTGATGAACTCAGATGTTAAGTCCCATAGTGCTCAGAGCCATTTTTTTTATTTAAATAGTCATTTTTATAAAGTTGAAACCCTTCCACCGTAAAAGTACTTTTAAAAAGAAATTGCACTTTCGCTGGCAAATAATTTCTTAGTATGAGTGTTTGTACCATTTCCATCCCTCTTACGGGGTGCATAGTTAATGTGTTTGTGTGAGTTGTTAAAATTTTTAGTTTAAAATAATCTGGTGTGTTGCAGATTTGCACCAGTGTAGTCTTTCAGAGGCTGTTGTGAGCGGTCGTAACTACGGCCGTGTCAAAGGAGAGCGGCAAAGTTCTCTGCCCGAAAGGTGATACAGTCAAATATTTGTCTCTTTCTGCTTCTGAATAAAATTGTAACTAGATATTTCGAGAGTGCTTTTCTGCTTATAAATTTTACATCTGTTTTTGAAAAGGATTTTATGAATAAAATTCCCATTTCTTAAAGGTAATTTCATTTTCATCAATTACTCACTGGCAACTACTTCCACGCTCACCTAGTGTGACTAAATGTGTTAATGTTCTTGACGAATCGCTAGTGAATAAACTAAATTGTTTAAGAAAAGATTTTGAAAGTAAATCCATGGTTCAGTTAGTTCTAATAATTAAAATTGATTAGGAGTAGTAAGTACCCAAACAACAAGCTCACTATAAGTTAATGCAAATACACATGGCCCTTTTAATTATATTAGCTCTCAAACGTCATATAAATTAAATAAGGTGATCAGTGATGAAAAGTTAAGTTCGAGTTGGAGTCGAACCGTCGCCTCTGACACCGTCGTCTTACAGAGCTCGAACGCCAGACATTTTTTTTTCGGTCGTTATTGTTCGTTGTATTTTGTCGTAGCGGACGTCACAGGACATCCGTTGAAGTTCGTTGTCGCTCCCTTCATTCAGCTTTTTATTGCAGAGACCAGCCACTTCTCTGACCGAACACGCTGAGCTACCGTTCCTGCATCAACTTGACCCCCACGAACTGTAACTTCTGTCACCTACGCACAGATACACCAGTTAAATAGTTAAATAATAGACGCGTAAAACTTCTCTAGCGATTGTGTCTGAGTTGACAGAATAGTCCGCCTCTTTACTTCCACATTACGTTGTTTTAATGGCCTACTGAAGCAGTACTGAGTTTGAAGTAAATCTGTGATTCCAACGTCGTGCCGTCCCCTTGTAAGACATCCTAAAAGATGCACGCATTACCGACGGAGGTGACGCAGTGGTTAGCACAATGGACTCCCATTCGGGAGGACAACGGTTCAAACCAGCGTCTGGCCATCCTCATTTACGTTTTCTACGTCTACATGCATACTCCGCAATCCACCATACGGTGCGTGGCGGAGCGTACCTCGTACCACAGCTAGCATCTTCTCTCCCTGTTGCACACCCAAACAGAACGAACGGAAAATGACTGCCTATATGCCTCTGAACGACCTTATCTCTTATTTTTGTGGTCTTTCCGCGAAATATTCGTTGGCGGCAGTAAAATTCTACTGCAGTCAGCCTCAAATTCTGGTTCTCTACATTTCCTCAGTAGCGATTCACGAAAAGAACGCCTCCTTTCCTCCAGAAACTCCCACCCGAGTTCCTGAAGCATTTCCGTAACACTGGCGTGATAATCAAACCTACCAGTAACAAATCTAGCAGCCCGCCTCTGAATTGCTTCTTTGTCCTCCCTCAATCCGACGTGATAGGGATCCCAAACGCTCGAGCAGTACTCAAGAATAGGCCGCATTAGTGTTTTATATGCTGTCTCCTTTACAGATGAACCACATCTTCCCAAAATTCCACCAATGAACGGAAGACGACTATCCGCCTTCCCCACAACTGCCATTACATGCTTGTCCCACCTCATATCGCTCTGCAATGTTACGCCCAAATATTTAATCGAGGTGACTGTGCCAAGCGCTACACTACTAATGGAGTATTCAAACATTACGGGATTTTTTTCCTATTCATCTGCATTAATTTACGTTTGTACTGGGTTCTATTACTTAAGAAGTCTTAGAGCGACTCACATACTTGGGAAGCAATCCCATATGCTCTTATGTTAGTTAGAAGTCTGCAGTGGGGCACCGAGTCAAACGCTTTCCGAAGTCGAGGAATATGGCATCCGTCTGATACCCTTCATCCATGGTTCGCAAGGTATCACGTGAAAAAAGGGCGAGTTGCGTTTAGCGGGAGCGATGCTTTCTAAAGCCGTGCTGATGCATGGACAGCAACTTCTCTGTCTCAAGGAAATTCGTTATATTCGAGCTGAGAATATGTTCGAGAATCCTGCAACAAACCGATGTTAAGGATATTGGTCTGTAATTTTCAGGATCCGTCCTTCTACCTTTCTTATATACAGGCGAAACCTACGCTTTTTTTCCAGTCACTCGGGGACTTTCCGTTGGGCAAGAGATTCGCGATAAATGCAAGCTAAAAGCGTTTTCCGTGAGTTCTCTAAATTGCTTGAGACAAATGCTGGGATGTTTCCTTTGAAAGGGCACGGCCGACTTCCTTCCCCAGTCTCCCCTAATACGCTGGGACCGGTGACACCGCTGTTTGGTCCCTTTCTCAATTCAACCAACCAACTACGCATGCATTCATACAGTATTGTATTAATAAATATACACAATGAAACAGCAGAACTACAAAAATATACCTTATCAAATTTCAGTTCTCTGGCTATTTCGGTTTTTCATCTATATGTTCATGAGTACTCTGCAGGCTCAAGTGCGTGGCAGAGGGCTCTTCGTACCGCTTACAGGCCACCCCTCCACTGTTATACCCCCTAAAAGCAATGGGAAAAACAAACAATTAAATATAGATCTTATAATTAATTTTCCCTGAGACATTTAAATCTAATCTATATCTACTATGATGTTGGAAGCTGAAGAAATGAATTAAAATTTGTGCCGTGGCCGGGACTCGAACCCGGGTCTTTACCATGCAGAAATACTGACTATTACAGCAGCGTACCACTACTGTCAACATGGCTGCACGAACTACCCAAGTCGAATGCCCTCCCCAACACAAACTTCAGAGCTAAACAATGTACGGGGAAAATAAGCAGGAGATGATCCAAATGGCTCTGAGCACTATGGGACCTTAACATCTGACTTCATCAGCCCCTACAACTTAGAACTACTCAAACCTAACTAACCTAAGGACGTCACACATATCCGTGCCCGAGGCAGGATTCGAACCTGCGACCGTAGCGGTCGCGCGGTTCCACACTGAAGTGCCTAGATCCGCTTGGCCACAACGGCCGGATAAACTGGAAATATGAATTGATGTTTGTGTTGGGGACGGCATTTGATTTGGGCATTTCCTGCAGCGATGTTGACAATAGTAATGTAATGGTTAGCATTTCTGCCTAGTATGCAAAACCCGGATCCGAAATTTTAATTCATTTCTTCAGCTTCTAACAGTACTGTAGAACAATTAAATCTTTCTGTAGCAACTCTGAGATCTATTATTTTATTATGACGATCATTTCTCTATATTCCTCACTGCGAACAATGTACTATTTCCACATTCAGAGTAGAAATTTGCTGGTTAAAATTTTATGAGGGATCTCGCCTCACACCAACTCACTTGTCATATCCGTGGCACTCTCTGCCCTATTTCGCGATGGTAAGAAACGAGCTGCCCTTCTTTGAACATGTTTGACGTCTTTCGTGAATTCTGTCTGGTTGTTGTTGTTGTAATCTTCAGTCCAGGACTGGTTTGATTCAGCTCTCCATGCTATTCTATCCCGTGCAAGCTGCTTCATCTCCTAGTACGTACTGCAACCTACATCCTTCTGAATCTGCTTAGTGTATTCATCTCCAACCGAGCCCTTCTTCTAGTCAAATTGTGCCACAAACTCCTCTTCTCCCCAATTCTATTCAGTACCTCCTCATTAGTTATGTGATCTACCCATCTAATCTTCAGCAGTCTTCTGTAGCACCACATTTCGAAAGCTTCTATTCTCTTCTTGTCTAAATTATTTATCCCCCATGATTCACTTCCATACATGGCTACACTCCATACAAACACTTTCAGAAACGACTTCCTGACACTTAAATCTATACCCGATTTATATCCTACTTCGACCATCATCATTTATTTTACTTCCTAAATAGCAAAACTCCTTTACTACTTTAAGTGTCTCATTTCCTAATCTAATTCTCTCAGCATCACCCGATTTCATTTCACTACATTCCATTATCCTCGTTTTGCTTTTGTTGATGTTCATCTTATATCCTCCTTTCAAGACACTGTCCATTCCGTTCAATTGCTCATCCAAGTCCTTTGCAGTGTCTCACTGATTTATAATGTCATTGGCAAACTTCAAAGTTTTTATTTCTTCTCCATAGATTTTAATTCCTACTAAGAAATTTTCTTTTGTTTGCTTTATTGCTTGCTCAATATACAGACTGAATAACATCGAGGAGAGCCTACAACCCTGTCTCACTCCCTTCCCAGCTACTGCTTCCCTTTCATGCCCCTCTACTCTTGTAAGTGCCATTTGGTTTCTGTGCAAATTATAAATAGCCTTTCGCTCCCAGTATTTGACACCTGCCGCCTTCAGAATTGGAAACAAAGTATTCGCGTCAACATTGTCAACAAATTTCTACAAATGCTAGAAACGTAGGTTTGCCTTTCCTGAATCTTTCTTCTAAGGTAAGTGGTACTGTCAGTATTTCCTCACGTGTTACAACATTCCTGCGGAATCCAAACTGATCTTCCCCGAGGTCCGCTTCTACCAGTTTTTCCATTCGTCTGTTAAGAATTCGCGTCAGTTTTTTGCACCCGTGACTTATTAAACTGATATTTCGGTAATTTTCATACCTATCAACACCCGCTTTTTTGCAATTGGAATTATTACATTGTTTTTGAAGTCTGAGGGTATTTCGCTTGTGTGATACATCGTGCTCACCAGATGGTAGAGTTTTATCAGGACTACATAGGAATTTAATTCACTCCTTGCAGAGAGCAGGAGTATATAAAATTACATGCGGGGATTGTCCAAAATTTTACATCGGGCAGACAGGGCGAGCTCTGGGTCTCAGATATAAAGAGCATATTCCTACGCGAAGCGGTGACGGTACTAAAGGCTCTACTTATGCGGAACATCTTGTGCAAGCGGCTCATGCGCCGAGCCCTCCAGTTAACGTTGAGCTACTTCATGCTGAGGTCAAGGGCTTAAAATTAGATATCTTAGAAGAAATGCAGATCTTTAAGCATCTGCAACATGATAGAGACAATATCCTCAATGACCAACTCCTACCAAGAAATAAAAAATTTTTTGATGGTTTTGCGCCGTTACTTCGTTCCTTTCACTCGTAGTTTTGAGGATATGGCGAGCGCGGTTGGTCAAGCTGTTCATCTACTTTTTATCTTTTTATTCTTTTTACGATGTAGGTGGTTTTAGCCCGGTGAACATCTCACGTTTTATCCCTATATCCTTATCTCCACGACGTCTTTAGACTACGTCCCCTCAACCCCCCCCCCCCCCCCCCCTCATTTGACTAACTACTGACTTTTCATACAGCTTCTAAAAATAAAAATAAAAAATAAAAAATAAAAATAAAAATAAAAAAATAAATAAATAAAAAATTTGTCATAATCAATCATGTATGTTACTCTTCCGAGATACAGTAACCCTGTGTGCTGATCTTTAGGTTTTATCTTGTATTTAGCTCGTCTCGGGTTATGTCCATTTTAATTTTGGTATACGTTGATCCACGTTTGGGAATATACGGGCTTTCTCGTATTTTTATGCGCATGCGCATTAAGTAACTTCCTATTTCTTGCGCATGTGCATAGATAGCGTGTCTAGCTGGTAAGCGAGCGACCGTTTGGTTGCCGCAGTTTGCGACGGGACACGGCCCATCGAACACATGCTGGTGTGAGGTGGAGTGTACACCATTAAGTTAAGTTATTCTTTTGACTTTGTTCACATGTACTTTTATGTGTCATCTTTTTCTTTTATAAATATATAGCTATGCTGAGCTTATAATCATTGACAAAGGTCTTTATAGACACTTTTGAGTTTATTGTTCTGAAGAAGGTGTAGTTATCTACACCGAAACCTAGGTAAACACTAGGTGTTTTTTCGCAATCGAGGCGGATCTCAGTCCATTAATATATTAACAAACGATTGCTGACGCTCTGCAATGTTGAAGGTTCTTATATTCTAGAAGAGGACGAACAAGCTTGGTGTTGGCAGTCTCTTTTAGAAGACCTGTCGCATCGTCTTAGTGTTGTACCAATAAAACGTAGTCTTTGGTTTGCTCTCCTGACAACATTATTTACGGGATCTAAAACTGAACTCTAACCGAAAGCCCAACAGCACCGACCGGCCGCCGTGTCATCCTCAGCTCACAGTCGTCACCGGATTCGGATACGGAGGGGCACGTGTTCAGCACACCGCTCTGTATGTCAGTTCACGAGACCGGAGCCGCTACTTCTCAGTCAAGTAGCTCGTAAGTTTGTCTCACAAGGGTTGAGTGCACGTCGCCTGTCAACAGCGCTCGGCAGACCGGGTGGTCACCCATCCCAGTCGTAGCCGAGCCCGAAAGCGCTTAACTTCGGTGATCTGACGAGAAGCGGTGTTACCACAGCGACAAGGCCGTTGGCTATCTTTCCAACTTAAGTTATTCGTAACTGTGATTTCTAGGTATTTAGTGGAATTGACAGCCTTTAAATTTGTGTGATTTATCGGGTAACCGAAATTTAACTGATTTCTTTTTTGCCCATGTAGATGTCCCCAGACTTCTCCTGATTCAGACACAATTGCCATTTTTCACACCATACACATATCGTGTCTACGTTATTTTGCAATTGGTTTTGATCTTATGATGAATTTAGTATACGATAAATGACTCCTTCATCTCGAAGTAATGTAAGAAAGCTGCTCAGGTTGTCCCTTAAAACCGTTTACGTAGATTAGGAGCAGTAGAGGAGCTATAACACTTACTTGGGAAACGCCGAATATTACTTATCTTTTACTTGATGGCTTTCCTTCAGTTACTACGAGCTGTGACCTTTGTCACATGAAATCACGAATCCAGTCGGACATTTGAAGCGATACTTTATAGCCAAACATTTTATTGCTAAAACAGAACATAACAACAAATTTGTCACCCATTTATCAGACGTAACACTTCTGTTCATAGAAAATGACCTTTCTGTGTCGCTAGAAGAGACAGATTCACACTCAAGTGAAGAAATTTCGGACAAAGTCAGATCAATTTGTAAGTATTTTACATTTTCGCCAGTTTCGTAAAACTCGGAATCAGAGTTTTACCCGATAACTTTGTCCACCTTAAAAGCTGCAACACAGTCTTGGCCATAGGATGATTTCAAGGATTTTTCAACCTCTTCAATAATTGCCAAAGTTTCCATCAGTTACCTGTGGCCTCCAACTTCGTTATTGCTGCAGGAATGTACGCAAAATTTGACGTTATCAAGCCTTACACTCGAAAGTTTGGCAATAACATTCGATCTTTAGCAAAAACATTTGACAGTCGGCAGCAGAAACCAAAAAAATGCATTGAAACAAGCGTTCAGTTCATAGTGCTGTGGTATGTGGAAAAAACCGCAAATTGGCATTCATAAGAAGAAGAACAACGCCAAAAATGCGACAGTAGCGTAATATGTAAGAAATTGTCCACACAAACCTGTAAGTACAGTTCAAAACATTACTACTTAATAGGAAATACCGACCACCAGAACTGTTTACAACCTATAGGCACAGTGACAAAAATGTAAATTAAATAGCAAACATATGTACATATTCCAGGGCACTGATGATGCCTTGCAGAAAATAATGGCGAAACGCGTATGGCACTAAAATTGTGTTTTATTCTGTTGCTGTCACACGGTCCATAAGTAAAAAACGATAAAGGTACTATCTTACAAGTTACGGCAGTATGTGCACGGTGCCCAGCAAAATGGCATAATAAGCATTGTAAAAGTCTAAATTCATGCAATTTTATCGATGAAATCTTCGAAATATGCATTTGTTCCGGAAAGGGCGAAAAGATGCACACACGCATGCAACATGCATTTGCACACAAGTCCAGGCTCTGATGGAGATGAATCGCGTGACCCGCAGCGGAAACTGTAGGCGTGATATGTGCTTATTTTATAAACACCTGATTCAACCATCACATTATTTTGATCTTTACATTTTGTTCCGCTCTTACTAGAAAACATCGTAGCATCAGAGAACAGGCACATATTTCGTGCGTTGTTGCACGTGCCTAGAAGGAATAATATACTCATACTCAGTTTAAGAAATTTTTCAAGCCTGTTTAGTCGGTTTAGTCGAAGAAATTACACTGCGGAGCCAAAGAAGGCGGTACACCTGCCTAATGCCTTTTTGGGCCCCCAAGAGCACGCAGAAGTGCCGCAACACGATCTGGGATGGACTCGACTAATGTCTGAAGTAGTGCTGGCGGCAACTGACACCGTGAATCCTTCAAGTGTGTCCATAAATCAGTGAGAGTTCCAGTGGGTAGAGATCTCTCCTGAACAGCACGTCACAAGGCATCGCAGATATGCTCAATAATGTTCATGTCTGGGGTGCTTGGTGCCCAGCGGAACTGTCTAAACTCAGAAATGTGTTTCTGGAGCCTCTCTCAACGCGTGGGGTGTCGCATTGTCCTGCTGGAATTGCCCTAGTTCCTCGAAATGCACAATGGGCACGAATGGATGCAGGTGATCAGACAGGATGCTTACGTATCTAGACATATAAGGGTCCCATATCACTGCAACTCCACACTTCTGACACCATTACGGAGCCTCCACCAGCTTGAACAGTCCCCTGCTGACATACAAGGACCATGGATTCATGAGGTCTCCGTACCGGCACACGTCGATCCGCTCGATATAATTTAAAACGCCACTCGTCCGACCAGGCAACAAGTTTCCAGTCATTAACAGTCCAGTGACGGTGTTACGGGCCCAGGTGAGGCGTAAAGCTTTGTGTCGTGCATTCATCAAGGGTAGACCAGTACCGCTCCGCGAGCCCATATCGATGATGTGTAGCTGAATGGTTCGCACGCTGACACTTCTTGATGGCCCAACACTGAAATCTGCAGCAATCTGCGGAGAGGTTGGACTTCTGTCACGCTGAACGATTCTCTTCTGTCGTCGTTGATCCCGTTCGTACAGGATTTCTTTCCGGCTGCGGAAAAGTCGCAAATTTGATGTTTCACCGAATTCCTTATATTCACGGTACACTCGTGAAACGGTGGTAAGGGAAAATACCCACTTCATCGCTACCTCGGAGATGCTGTGTTCCATCGCTCGTGCGCCGACTATAACAACAGATTTGAACTCACTTAAATATTGTTAACCTGTCTTTGTAGGAGCAGCAACCGATCTAATAAATGCACAGAAACTTATTGTCTTATACAGGCTGTGCCGAAGGCAGCGCGCTATTCCTCCTGTTTACATATTCCTGTATTTGAAAACGCTTGCCTATACCAGATTCTTTGGCGCGTCAGTGTATGGCACTCTCATGAACACTACTCGCGTTCTTAATTTCAGGCACCCTTGTAAGGTGTCAGGCAAATCCAACACCTTACATGAAAACCCTGACATGATAAGCAAATCCAGTAGTAAGTCACATAGCTCCGAATAAATCGTGACATTAAATTAACCAAAGTAATACGAGTAAAGAGTGAGCAAATGGAATACCACAGACTAACACAAGAATGCCTAAATGCATGTCGTACCTTCCCACCGTGAGGCAGACGCAGCTCCGAGGGGAGAAACGAGGACAGATGCCTAGAACAGAACCGTGTTGAGCTAGAAGGCCCTACGATAAGGAATGGACGGCCCAGCCTACCTGTACGACTACCACCCGCACGTTTTAGCGTGAGACTTTTTCGCGTCTCAGGTATGTCAAGGACCACCCCCAGCCCATGTTAAAAGCTAGAGCCCTCCAGAGAAGCAGTATAGATCTTACGATAACACAAAAAGGGCCACTACCACCCGCAAGTTTTAGCTTGAGACTTTTTCGCGTCTCAGGTATGTCAAGGAGCATCCCCCAGCCCATATTAAAAGATAGAGCCCTCCAGAAGAACAGTATAGATCTTACACTAGCTGCAGGTTTTAGCGTGAGACTCTTTAGCGTCTGTTACGTTGCAAACTTTAAAAACATTGCCCCACCACGAAAAGTATAACGTTTCTCATTGGATGGACAGAATTTTTGTAGGTGGAGCTTAAGGTTAACATTGAGACCCTGATTGGTCAGATGAAAACATAGCCAGATAGTTTTTTTAAACCAACTTCGGTAAATTGTAATAAGCAGAAGTTAGAGTAGAGTTGGTTCCGAGACGGCGAGCTGGATGGCTGCTGCGCCGGCCGCCGGCCCCTGAAGAACACCGACAAGGTAATGAACGCACGTGATGCCGCATAACAGCGCATAAAGCTTCACTTAGAACTGCAGAAGTCTCATCTGTTACACCCCCTTTTTGCGTAATACTAGTGTCGATCGTTAATTAAAGCTCAAGGTGTTCACATTTGCCACTTGAAGAACAGATCTGAAACGCGATGATTTTTCTGTTATATAGTTATTGAGAAGCCACATCAGCCACTGTAATTTACGACAAGTTAGATAAGTAATTAAAGATAATTGAGGGTCACTGTTGACCATTTTTATAGTTTTCTCTTTTGTAAAACTTAAATTAAACCTAGATTATAGATGTGATATGGCATAGGTCATCCTTCGATCGATTGTAGAACTTGGAAACCCATTCAGGGAATATTCGTTCACATTTTTGTTGAACGCAGTTGGTTTTTACCATCCTGTATTAAAACATTTCCTTTTATTAATAGTGCAATTTATAAACGATGTTTTGTGAGTAGAATAAAACTTCCAATGGTAAATTTAACTGGTTTTTCGACGTTATTTTACCAGCTAACTAAAAATAAGAAAGCCTTGAACCCTTTCCACTAAATTTAGTTAGTATTAAGATTCTTTTACAGCGAGTGCAGTGGAGCTGACGCTGAGATCATTTAGTATTTGGTTACATCATCGCTAGTCTCACTGAACTCTTCTGAATTCTACATGTCATGTGTGGTCTGGCGTCTCTTTACCAGCAACAGGTCCCAGGTTCAAACTAGTTAATTCCCTAAAAAACACGCTCAGAGCGTCGTTGCGCAAAAGTGGTAGGGAGACACGATATAAAACAATCAGACACCACCATGAATGTTTAGACCCTGTCTGGTCAGAAGAAGTATGCGGACAGCTGTTAATGAACACCACTACAGGGGGATGTGTGTGTGTGTGTGTGTGTGTGTGTGTGTGTGTGTGTGTGTGTCCATCGTTTGCTCTTGACGTCTTGTACAATGTTGTACTAAATCATGTTCATTCTACCCTGACCTCATGCACAAGATGGCAAGTGAACAAAACTGAGAACATTACAACGTTTGTCATCGCTAAAATATTTAAAGACACACAGCACCTTGTCCAAAAGGCGACGTCCATACACATATTCCACACAGATAGTTGCTACATGAAAAAAATACGGTCACAATAGCACAACTGTTTAGATATGCTGGACACTCTCTATAGAGTTGAAACCCACTTTAAGTGACGCACAAGGTACAACTGACAGGTATTATTGAAAAGATAAGACTTGCCGAGTGTGCTTCAGCCGCTAGATTACTCTCACTTCAGCACTGTGTAACAGGTCGTAAATACTTCTCTTTTCATATATAATATTAACTACTTTAGTGACTGGCCTCTGCCAATAGTAGAGAATACGAAATTGTACTGTACTATCAACTGAAACATACATGTAATTCTCACAATCTCCTTTACACGTTGTCATTACTGCTTGGAAAATGAAGGTATTTACTCAGCGATAGTTTGTTACGTTATCCCCAGGGCTCTCCTGCACCTCCTGTAGACAGCAGATATGCCCCAACCCCCCCCCCCCCCCCCAGTACACCCCCTGCAGTGTGCCGAGGACACAGCCTTCCTTGCCCTCAGTCGTACCCTCCAACGGTCACAACGCCTTCTCCAGAATCACCTTCATCTTTGGCATAGTGTAACCAGTGGCTCCTGAAAATCAGTCCTTCCGAGACCCAGGCAATCATCGTCGGTCGCACCACTCGCTCCTTCCGGCTCCTGGACTTCTCCCTTACTGTCTGTCTCTCCCCCACTCTCACCTACCTTGGCCTCACCACTGACCGTCACCTCACCTGGACCCCTCATCTCTGCTCTACGGAATCCAAAGCCCACATCTGCCTCCGACTCCTCAAACTACTCTCTGTTCTAACTCCCTGTTGACACCACGAGTTCATTCTGTCGGACGACGTTGCAAAGCGGTTTGAATTCGTGCGACAATTTCGTCAGAAACACGAAGGCTGCCGAGACTATTTCCAGTACATACACATCCGGTTTTTATTACCTGGCGATACCATCTGCGAGTGTTCCACAAATTCAAATGATCAGTTTGGTTTCTCAGACTGAAACGTCTTTGTATGTAAATCCTGAATTACGCTTCGCGGACTCGAGAACGTAAAACGATTTGTGCTGCGGAATAGCCATTTTGCAACATGTAACGGTAATCAAGCAAAAGCGAAGACAACCGACATGTAGCAGCAATGGCTGCAACCTCGACGATGTATTCGTTCCACCAATGACCCAGCCGTGACGCCGCGATCGATAGTTTTGATAACATAATAGTTTGTAATACGTACATTGTTTATAAAACACTCTGTATTCATACATACGCTCCTGGAAATTGAAATAAGAACACCGTGAATTCATTGTCCCGGGAAGGGGAAACTTTATTGACACATTCCTGGGGTCAGATACATCACATGATCAAACTCACAGAACCACAGGCACATAGACACAGGCAACAGAGCATGCACAATGTCGGCACTAGTACAGTGTATATCCACCTTTCGCAGCAATGCAGCCTGCTGTTCTCCCATGGAGACGATCGTAGAGATGCTGGATGTAGTCCTGTGGAACGGCTTGGCATGCCATTTCCACCTGACGCCTCAGTTGGACCAGCGTTCGTGTTGGACGTGCAGACCGCGTGAGACGACGGTTCATCCAGTCCCAAACATGCTCAATGGGGCACAGATCCGGAGATCTTGCTGGCCAGAGTAGTTGACTTACACCTTCTAGAGCACGTTGGGTGGCACGGGATAAATGCAGATGTGCATTGTCCTGTTGGAACAGCAAGTTCCCTTGCCGGTCTAGGAATGGTAGAACGATGGGTTCGATGACGGTTTGGATGTACCGTGCACTATTCAGTATCCCCTCGACGATCACCAGAGGTGTACGGCCAGTGTAGGAGATCGCTCCCCACACCATGATGCCGGGTGTTGGCCCTGTGTGCCTCGGTCGTATGCAGTCCTGATTGTGGCGCTCACCTGCACGGCGCCAAACACGCATACGACCATCATTGGCACCAAGGCAGACGCGATGTTGGGGCGTGAGCGGAAGACGGCCTAACGGTGTGCGGGACCGTAGCCCAGCTTCATGGAGACGGTTGCGAATGGTCCTCGCCGATACCCCAGGAGCAACAGCGTCCCTAATTTGATGGGAAGTGGCGGTGCGGTCCCCTACGGCACTGCGTAGGATCCTACGGTCTTGGCGTGCATCCGTGCGTCGCTGCGGTCCGGTCCTAGGTCGACGGGCACGTGCACCTTCCGCCGACCACTGGCGACAACATCGATGTACTGTGGAGACCTCATGCCCCACGTGTTGAGCAATTCGGCGGTACGTCCACCCGGCCTCCCGCATGCCCACTATACGCCCTCGCTCAAAGTCCGACAACTGCACATACGGTTCACGTCCACGCTGCCGCGGCATGCTACCAGTGTTAAAGACTGCGATGGAGCTCCGTATGCCACGGAAAACTGGCTGACACTGACGGCGGCGGTGCACAAATGCTGCGCAGCTAGCGCCATTCGACGGCCAACACCGCGGTTCCTGGTGTGTCCGCTGTGCCGTGCGTGTGATCATTGTTTGTACAGCCCTCTCGCAGTGTCCGGAGCAAGTATGGTGTGTCTGGCACACCGGTGTCAATGTGTTCTTTTTTTCATTTCCAGGAGTGTATTATAAAAACGATTGTACACATATTTGTATACAGGGTGGTCCATTGATCGTGACAGGGCCAAATATCTCTTGAAATAGTCGTCAAACGAAAAAACTACAAAGAACGAAACTTATCTAGCTTGAAGGAGGGGGACCAGATGGCGCTATGGTTGGCCCGCTAGAAGGCGCTGGCATAGGTCAAACGGATATCAACTGCGTTTTATAAAATAGGAACCCCCATTTTCATTACATATTCGTCTATTACGTAAAGGAATATGAATGTTTAAGTTGGACCTCTTTTTTCGCTTTGTGATAGATTGCGCTGTAATAGTCACAAACGTATAAGTTAGTGGCATCACGTAACATTCCGCCAATGCGGACGGTATTTGCTTCGTGATTAATTACCCGTGTTAAAATGGACCGTTTACCAATTGCGGAAAAGGTCGATATCGTGTTGATGTATGGCTATTGTGATCAAAAAGCGCAACAGACGTGTGGTATGTATGCTGCTCGGTATCCGGGACGACATCATCCAAATGTCCGGACCGTTCGCCGGATAGTTACGTTATTTAAGGAAACAGGAAGTGTTCAGCCACATGTGAAACGTCAAACACGACCTACAACAAATGATGATGTCCAAGTAGGTGTTTTAGCTGCTGTCGCGTTTGACGCTTATTTCGTGAAATATTTGACCCGGTCACAATCAATGTATGTGTATGCTTCACTTGTCCTTCGAAACCAAAAGACCGATTTTAACCAAAGTTGGTACAAAGTCCAGAATAAGGCTGACACTATGCAGCGCAGTGTGCGCTGATATAAAACTTCCTGGTAGTTTAAAACTGTGTGCCGGAACGAGACTCGAACCCGGGACCTTTGCCTTTCGCAGGCAAGCGCTCTACCATTGAAGGTAGGAGACGAGGTACTAGCGGAATTGAAGTTGTGAGGACGGGGCGTGAGTCGTGCTTGGGTAGCTCACTTCGTAGAGCACTTTCCCGCGAGAGGCAAAGGTCCCGAGTTCGAGTCTCGGTCCGGCACACAGTTTTAATCTGCCAGGAAGTTTGGTACGCAATCACTTACTGTATGGTATGTATCGCTGTGGCGGTAAGAAGCTCCTACATATCAAAAGCATGGAGGTGAGGGCGAAAAAGCAGTGTGACCCATGACGCTCAAAACACCCGTACTTCAGGATGAGAGCGCTTGAAGGTTACAAAAAACTTGCCAAATAATTTCAATCCTTCACGAAATGTTTTGCCACTGACAGCCACTGCAAGATGTGGAAGCAAAAATGTTTATTGCTTACTGTATTTTCGCTGTCCATGCACTAAAGCTGATGGGCATTGCATGACGTTTTAATGTACGCTACTGACCATTAAAATTGCTACACCACGAAGATACCGTGCTACAAACGCAAAATTTAACCGGCAGGAAGAAGATGCTGTGGTATGCAAATGATTATCTTTTCAGAGCATTCAAACAAGGTTGGCCTACAACGTGCTGACATGAGAAAAGTTTCCAACCGATCTCTCATACACAAGCAGCAGTTGACCGGCGTTGAATGGTGAAACGTTGTTGTGATGCCTCGTGTAATGAGGAGAAATGCGTACCATCACGTTTCCGACATTGGTAAACGGATTGTAGCCTATCGCGATTGCGGTTTATCGTATCGCGACATTGTTGCTCGTGTTGGTCGAGATCCGATGACTGTTAGCAGAATATGGAATCGGTGGGTTCAGGAGGGTAATACGGAATGCCGTGCTGGATCCCAACGGCCTCGTATGACTAGCAGTTGAGATGACAGGCATCTTATCCGCATGGCTGTAACGGATCGTGCAGCCACGTCTAAATCCCTGAGTCAACAGATGGGGACGTTTGCAAGACAACAACCGTCTGCACGAACAGTTCGACTACGTTTGCAGCAGCACGGACTGTCAGCTCGGAGACCGTGGCTGGGGTTACCCTTGACGCCGCATCACAGACAGGAGCACCTGCGATGGTGTACTCGACGACGTATGTGGGTGCACGAATGGCAAAACGTTATTTTTCGGATGAATCCAGGTTCTGTTTACACCATCGTGATGGTCACATCCGTGTTTGGCGACATAGCGGTGAACGCAGATTGGAAGCGTGTATTCGTGATGCCATACTGGCGTATCACCCGGCGTGATGGTATGGGGTGCCATTGGTTACACGTCTCGGTCACCTCTTGTTCGCATTGACGGCAGTTTGAACAGTGGACGTTACATTTCAGATGTGTTACGACCCGTGGTTCTACCCTTCATTCGATTCCTGCGATACCCTACATTTGAGCAGGATAATGCACGAGCGCATGTTGCAGGTCCTGTACGGACCTTCCTCGATACAGAAAATTTTCGACTGCTGCCCTGGCCAGCACATTCTCCAGATGTCTCACCAACTGAAAACGTCTGGTCAATGGTGGCCGAGCAGCTGGCTCGTCACAATACACCAGTCACTACTCTCGATGAACTGTGGTATCGTGTTGAAGCTGCAAGGGCAGCTGTACCTGTACACGCCATCCGCCACTCAATGCCAGGGCGTATCAAGGCCGTTATTACGGCCAGAGGATGTTGTTCTGGGTACTGATTTCTCAGGATCTATGCACCCAAATCGCGTGAAAATGTAATCACATGCCAGTTATAGTATAATATATTTGTCCAATGAATACCCATTTATCATCTGCATTTTTTTCTTGGTGTAGCAGTTTTAATGGCCAGTAGTGTATTTCAGCGGGTGGTAGTACAGACAAATTGCATTAAAAAATTCCAAATAAATGCGTCCACTTTTTATTGAGTACAGGGATACAGTTGTTAGTACGTATTCCTAACAAACTCAAAGGAAAGGCAAATGAGGACGTTCAAAGTTGATTTTGAGAAATTGACCCACCAACTTCAATGCACTTTTGACTCTTGATAACACCACGTGCAGCTCTTCTGAGGTCGTCTTTGCACTATTCATAATCCGAACGATCAAATCGGCCCTTGGGTTTACTTTTTCTTTGTAGACTTCGCGTTGAACCACTCCTGGAGGCAAAAATGCAAAGAGATAAGGACTGGGGACCTTCGTGGCCAAGAAAAGTGCCGATATCTACTGATGCATCTTCGGCGAAATGTTAGTCTTGGTCACCTAACCTGTCCCAATAACGCTGGTAGACAACTGGGTCCTTCAAGGACCAACATACGAAAGGAAAATGCATTGAACCCAGCTATATGTACTCAATAAGAATTCGACACATGTTTATGGCATTTTTCTTCAATTTGTCTGTACTACCACCTCCTACAATATTTACTATTCCCCCTTGAACATCCTGTATAGCTATTCAGATGTCGACGGGTCATCGAAAGGTTTCAGTGCTGGACGCACGTCACCGTCCGAACTCCCACGGTGCGCCAGCCAGGCGCGCTGCCAAGATTACGTAAGGTGGTCGGCGGGTTGCGTCAGCCGCCTTTGTGACGTGCTGATGCCTCCTTGAGCCCCCCGGTTCTAGATGTACCCTTGTCCGGTTAATGGCTGACGCTACAGATCAGTTTGAAAATAAACAATTTATTTATGAAAATATACAGTACAGTCACCAACAAATTTTACATATTCACATACTCCTTTACCTTTTACCCAAATGAATACAGATTCGTTTACAGATATTTTCCTCACGTGGTATGTGGCAAAATAATGGACGAGGGGGGGGGGGGGGGGGGAGACCACTCATGTGGTATGCGGCAAAGATGGGAATTCGCCTCTGACGAGGCGCAATTTTAATCGCCAGTAGTGTATTTCCTCTTTACTTCACAAATTATATTCGTCACGTATTTCGCAGAAAGTATCCCAACGCACCGCTGAATGTACCTATAAAAACATTTCATTATACGACTCGTATTTCAGGCGATTTGACATCATAAACACTGAGATGAGTGAAAAGTTGCCGCATCATCAATGATGATTCGATTTATTACTTCTCTGCTAAAACATACTCAGTAAACAGTAGCTACATGTACCACTGAATGCATCTCTAAAATGATATAATTGCACGGCACTTGGCTCAGGAAGTACGACATCATAAACCTTGAGCTCTGTGAGAACGAAACTGCAGGGCAAAATTCCCTAGAGGTGCAGGTGAAATATACTGAAGCGGCAAAGACACTGGTATAGGCGTGCGTAATCAAATACAGAAATATGTAAACATGCAGAACACGGCGCTGCGGTCGGCAACATCTATATAACAAAACAAGTGTCTGGCGCAGTTGTTAGATTGCTTCGGCTGCTACAATGGCAGGTTATCAAGATTTAAGTGAGTTTTAGCGTGGTGTTACAGTCGGCGCACAAGAGATGAGACACGGCATTTCCGAGGCAGCGAAGAAGTGAGTACTTTCTCGTACGACCATTTCACGACCGTACAGTGAATATCAGGAATCCGATAAAACATCAAATTTTCGACATCGCAGCGGCCGGAAAAAGATCCTGCAAGAACGGGAGCAACGACAAGTGAAGAGAGTCGTTCGACATGACAAAAGTGCAACCCTCCCGCAAATTGCTGCAGATTTCAGTGCTGGGCCATCAACAAGTGTCAGCGTGCGAAACATTCAGCTAAACATCATCGATATGGGCTTTCGGAGTCGAAGGCCTACTCGTGTACACCTGATGACCGCACGACACAAAGCTTTGCGCCTCTCCTGAGCCTGTCAGCACCGACCCTGGACTGTTGATGACTGGAAACATATTGCCTGGTTGGACGAGTCTCGTATCAAATTGTATCCAGCAGATGGACGTGTACATGTATGGAGAGAACCTCGTGAACCCATGGACACTGCATGTCAGCAGGGGACTGCTCAAGCTGTTAGAGACTCAGTAATGGTGTGGAGCGTGTGCAGTTGCAGTGATATAGGACCCCAGATACGTCCAGATACGACTCTGACAGGTGACACGTACGTAAGCATCCTGCCCGATCACCTGGATCCATTCCTGTCCTTTGTGCATTCCGACGGACTTGGGCAATTCCAGCAGGACACTGCGACACCCGACACGTCCAGATTTGCTACAGAGTGGCTCCAGGAACACTCTTCTGAGTTTAAACATTTCCTCTGGCCACCAGACTCCCGAGATACGAACAATAGTGAGCATATCCGGTATGCCTCACAACGCGCTGTTCAGAAGAGATCTCCACCCCCTCGTACTCTTACGGATTTATGGACAGCCCTGAGGGATTCATGATGTCAGTTCCCTCCATCACTACTACAGACATTAGTGGAGGCCAAGCCACATTGTGTTGCGGCACTTCTGCGTGCTCGCAGGGAGCCTACATGATATTAGGCAGGTGTTCAAATGGTTCAGCACGCTCTGAGCACTATGGGACTGCTGTGGTCATCAGTCCCCTAGAACTTAGAAGTACTTAAACCTAACTAATCTAAGAACATCACACACATCCGTGCCCGAGGCAGGATTTGAACCTGCGACCGTAGCAGCAGCGCGGCTCCAGACTGCAGCGCCTAGAACCGCTCGGCTCTCCGGCCGGCTTAGGCAGGTGTACCAGTTTCTTCGGCTGTATAGTGTATGTGTACAGATATGTGTGAAACATCTTAAATATGTATCTCGTGTATCTGGCATCGACGTACATGAGCAAAGCGATGGGTGAAAAGCTCATTCTAAACCTCTGTAACGATGTCAGCCAAATTTGGTACACATTGTAGTTACTATATATTGAAAGAAATCCTCTGGGGCTTAAAAACCACAAGCCTCCTACTGGTGCGGGCGTAAGAACGCGGAGAGAGAAGCTTAGACGAGGTGATGGATAGTGCAACGCAGCTAGCTCTTTATTCGCACCAAGTAATGGCCGCTATCGACAGGCGATCTCAAGTTCATTCTGTATTTCTAGATTTCCGGAAAGCTTTTGACACCGTTCCTCACAAGCGACTTCTAATCAAGCTGCGAGCCTACGGGGTATCGTCTCAGTTGTGCGACTGGATTCGTGATTTCCTGTCAGGAAGGTCACAGTTCGTAGTAGTAGACGGCAAATCATCGAGTAAAATTGAAGTGATATCAGGTGTTCCCCAGGGAACCGTCCTGGGACCTCTGCTGTTCCTGATCTATATAAATGACCTGGGTGACAATCTGAGCAGTTCTCTTAGGTTGTTCGCAGATGATGCTGTAATTTACCGTCTAGTAAGGCCATCCGAAGACGAGTATCAGTTGCAAAGCGACTTAGAAACGATTCCTGTATGGTGTGGCAGGTGGCAGTTGACGCTAAATAACGAATAGTGTGAGGTGACCCACATGAGTTCCGAAAGGAATCCGTAGAAATCGATTACTCGACAAATAGTACAACTCTCAAGGCTGTCAATTCAACTAAGTACCCGGGTGTTAAAATTACGAACAACTTCATTTGGAAAGACCACATAGGTAATATTGTGGGGAAAGCGAGCCAAAGGTTGCGTTTCATTGGCAGGATACTCAGAAGATACAACAAGTTTACTAAAGAGACAGCTTACAGTACACTCGTCCGTGCTCTGTTAGAATATTGCTGCGCGGTGTGGGATCCTTACCAGGTGGGATTGACGGAGGACATCGAAAGGGTGCAAAGAAGGGCAGCTCGTTTTGTATTATCGCGTTATAGGGGAGAGAGTGTGGCAGATATGATACACGAGTTGGGATGGAAGTCATTACAGCATAGACGTTTTTCGTCGCGGCGAGACCTCTTTACGAAATTTCAGTCACCAACTTTCTCTTCCGAATGCGAAAATATTTTGTGGAGCCCAACCTACATAGGTAGGAATGATCATCAAAATAAAATAAGAGAAATCAGAGCTCTAACAGAAAGGTTTTCCCGCGCGGTGTTCGGGAGTGGAATAGTAGAGAGATAGTAGGATTGTGGTTCGATGAACCCTCTAACCCTCTGCCAAGCACTTAAATGTGAATTGCAGAGTAATCATGTAGATGTAGATGTAGATGTAGGAAGAGATGGGGACAGACAGTCTGCAGCTCGTGGTCGTGCGGTAGCGTTCTTGCTTCCCACGCCCGGGTTCCTGGGTTCGATTCCCGGCGGGGTCAGGGATTTTCTCTGCCTCGTGATGACTGGGTGTTGTGTGATGTCCTTAGGTTAGTTAGGTTTAAGTACTTCTAAGTTCTAGGGGACTGATGGTCATAGATGTTAAGTCCCATAGTGCTCAGAGCCATTTGAACCATTTTTTGGGAGGGACAGACAGGGAGGAGGTGGATAGAGAGAGGGGAGGAAGAAATAGGCAGAGAATGGGGGAGGTGGAGATGAAAAGGCAGAGGGGAAGTGGGAATGTACAGAGTAAGGGAAGAGGAGGAGTTGGCAGAGATGGGGTAGTGGAGGCAAAGGAAAGAGACAGTAGGAGGAAGAGGTGATCAGAGGGGGAGGAGAAGGTGAATGGGTAGAGGGGGAGAAGGAAATGGACAGAGTAAGGAAAGATGAGAATATGGACAGAGAGGGGGGAAAAGAGGACATGGACAGAGAGAGAGTGAGTGGAAGAGATAGGGAAAGAGTGGGGAGGAGGAATGAACAGATAGAGGGGGAGGAGGGAATGAACAGAGAAAGAGAAGAGGAGGTGACAGACAGTGAGGGGGAGAAGAAGGACAGAGAGAAGGGGTAGACGAGATAGGAAGAGAGAGCTGGGAAGAGATGGGATAAGAGAAGGGGAGGAGGAGATGGAAGGGAGAGGAGAGGATGCACAGAAGTGGAAGGAGCAGATTGACAGAGAGAGGGGCATAGCACAAGAACAGGAGATGGGCAGGTGGAGATGGACTGTGAGTGGGGAGGGGGGGGGGGGGGTGGAGCAGGTGGACAGAGAAGGGGCGTGAAGGGGCGTGATAGCGAGGGAGTGGATGAGGAACTGGATTAACAGAAAAGTGGAATAAATACACACCCAGTAGGCGCCCAGTACTCAGGTAGTTATTAGTAATCCACCCATCTTGCATTACATCTTCGTCTCAGCCCTCTCTAATCTCTTGGAATCTAGCGAATCGTCAGTTCATCTTTCATTCATTCACCACCGGCCGGAGTGGCCGTGCGGTTCTAGGCGCTACAGTCTGGAGCCCAGCGACCGCTACGGTCGCAGGTTCGAATCTTGCCTCGGGAATGGATGTGTGTGATGTCCTTAGGTTAGTTACGTTTAATTAGTTCTAAGTTCTAGGGGACTTATGAACTCAGAAGTTAAATCCCATAGTGCTCAGAGCCATTTATTCACCGTGATCTTTTCAGCGTGTTCATAGCTATGTTGTAAGTGGGCTGTTTACGTTTTTATATTGGTAACGCCACGTAGAGCTCTGTATGAAAATCACTGGCTGTGCTGTGTGCAGTCAGTGGCTGGTTAGCATTGTAATATTCGCTATTGTAGTGTTGGGCAGCTGGATGTTAACAGCGCGTAGCGTTGCGCAGTTGGAGGTGAGCCGCCAGCAGTGGTGGATGTGGGGAATGAGATCGCGGAGTTTTGAGAACGGACGATCTGGACATGTGTCCATCTGAGACAGTAAATCTGTAAGACTGGATGTCATGAATGTCATATATATATATTATGACTTGTGAGCAGTATTAA
Source organism: Schistocerca gregaria (assembly GCF_023897955.1). NCBI lineage: Eukaryota > Metazoa > Arthropoda > Insecta > Orthoptera > Acrididae > Schistocerca > Schistocerca gregaria. The sequence goes on from NC_064930.1 coordinate 28,117,533, forward strand.
GGTAAATACATTGTTTGTTCTCTATCAAAATCTTTCATTTGCTAACTATGCCTATCAGTAGTTAGTGCCTTCCGTAGTTTGAATATTTTGTTTAGTGGCGCTCGCTGTATTGCAGTAGTTCGAGTAACGAAGATTTTTGGTGAGGTAAGTGATTCATGAAAGGTATAGGTTATTGTTAGTCAGGGCCAATCTTTTCTAGGGATTATTAAAAGTCAGATTGCGTTGAGCTAAAAATATTGTGTGTCAGTTTAGTGTTGATCAGAATAAGTAAAGAGAGTAATGTCTGAGTACGTTCAGTTTTTCCCGGCTGTTTGAAAATAAAAAACGTAAGGGGTTTATCAGCACAGTCATTCATAAATTTTTCTAAGGGGACGTTTCAATCTCTTCTACTCGAACTTGTTACGCCAGCTGGAGTGTCCCCACACCGTGTCACCAGGATTTGCCTTCCTGCCGAGTACACCGTTTTTGCAGAGGAGCTCCGCGCGATCCTGAAGGCATTGGAGCAGGCGCGCCGTCTTCCGGGAAAATGTTTTCTCACCTGCTCCGATTCCCTCAATAGCTTGCTGTCGTTGTTGCAGAACCTGTACCCACTGTCGAGTTGGTTCGGCTGATATGTGACCAACTGTACTTGCGCCACCAGAGGGGTAAGCAGGTGTCACTGTGCTGTGTGCCCGGTCACGTAGGGATGTGGGACAATGAACAGGCCGATCGGGCGGCCAAGGAGGTCTGCATAGGACAGGACGTGTGTCGTGTCTGCGCTGCACAGGAAGTGCATGCAGTCGTGCGGGCAAGAGTGGTTGGCGGCAACGCCCAATGAGCTGCCGTCGTTGAAGTCAACAACTCGGCCGTGGCGTTCCTCCTCGTAGTGTCCCTTTTGCAATATTCACCATAATCGAGGTGGAACATAAATAAAAATGACTGTATGCGACTCAAAATGAACTGCAAACATCCATTTATCTGCGAAAGGTAATAACACTAACTGTAAAAATATACAATATAGATCGATAGATGCAGAAAAGACATTATTTTCATTGTATGAGATTATAATGTGTAAGTAATTAAAAGAAGTATTACTATATTTGTAAGAGTATAAAACACAACGCAATGCTCATTCTTCGGTCTAGTCTGTTTTGTTCTTTCGTTCTTTGTTCAAAATCGTTCAAATGGCTCTGAGCACTATGGGACTTAACTTCTGAGGTCATCAGTCCCCTAGATCTTAGAACTACTTAACCCAACTAACCTAAGTACATCACACACATCCATGCCCGAGGCAGGATTCGAACCTACGACCGTACCGGTCGCGTTGTTCCAGACTGCGGCGCGTAGAACCACTCTGTCACTACGGCCGTCTCTTTCTTTCTGGTGTTAGCTGGAATAAGGTACGCAAGCTACTGTGCTGCGCTAGAATTTGTTTCTGCTGTAACGTAATTGCAAATACACTCCTGGAAATTGAAATAAGAACACCGTGAATTCATTGTCCCAGGAAGGGGAAACTTTATTGACACATTCCTGGGGTCAGATACATCACATGATCACACTGACAGAACCACAGGCACATAGACACAGGCAACAGAGCATGCACAATGTCGGCACTAGTACAGTGTATATCCACCTTTCGCAGCAATGCAGGCTGCTATTCTCCCATGGAGACGATCTTAGAGATGCTGGATGTAGTCCTGTGGAACGGCTTGCCATGCCATTTCCACCTGGCGCCTCAGTTGGACCAGCGTTCGCGCTGCACGTGCAGACCGCGTGAGACGACGCTTCATCCAGTCCCAAACATGCTCAATGGGGGACAGATCCGGAGACTTTGCTGGCCAGGGTAGTTGACTTACACCTTCTACAGCACGTTGGGTGGCACGGGATACATGCGGACGTGCATTGTCCTGTTGGAACAGCAAGTTCCCTTGCCGGTCTAGTAATGGTAGAACGATGGGTTCGATGACTGTTTGGATGTACCGTGCACTATTCAGTGTCCTCTCGACGATCACCAGAGGTGTACGGCCAGTGTAGGAGATCGCTCCCCAGACCATGATGCCGGGTGTTGGCCCTGTGTGCCTCGGTCGTATGCAGTCCTGATTGTGGCGCTCACCTGCAGGGCACCAAACACGCATACGACCATCATTGGCACCAAGGCAGAAGCGATGTTGGGGCGTGAGCGGAAGACGGCCTAACGGTGTGCGGGACCGTAGCCCAGCTTCATAGAGACGGTTGCGAATGGTCCTCGCCGATACCCCAGGAGCAACAGTGTCCCTAATTTGCTGGGAAGTGGCGGTGCGGTCCCCTACGGCACTGCGTAGGATCCTACGGTCTTGGCGTGCATCCGCGCGTCGCTGCGGTCCGGTCCCAGGTCGACGGGCACGTGCACCTTCCGCCGACCACTGGCGACAACATCGATGTACTGTGGAGACCTCACGCCCCACGTGTTGAGCAATTCGGCGGTACGTCCACCCGGCCTCCCGCATGTCCACTATACGCCCTCGCTCAAAGTCCGTCAACTGCACATACGGCTCACGTCCACGCTGTCGCGGCATGCTACCAGTGTTAAAGACTGCGATGGAGCTCCGTATGCCACGGCAAACTGGCTGACACTGACGGCGGCGGTGCACAAATGCTGCGCAGCTAGCGCCATTCGACGGCCAACACCGCGGTTCCTGGTGTGTCCGCTGTGCCGTGCGTGTGATCATTGCTTGTACAGCCCCCTCGCAGTGTCCGGAGCAAGTATGGTGGGTCTGACACACCGGTGTCAATGTGTTCTTTTTTCCATTTCCAGGAGTGTATTTAATGGTGTAAACTGTGTCCTAGTAAGGATGTATCAGTATAAAGTGATCTCCGTGTGTTATTTCAAGAACCTACGCCACATTTATCTTATGAAAACAATATTTAATGAAAATTGTTGCCGACCGCGGTGGTCTCGCGGTTCTAGGCGCGCAGTCCGCAACCGTGCGACCGCTCCGGTCGCAGGTTCGAATCCTGCCTCTGGCATGGATGTGTGTGAAGTCCTTAGGTTAGTTAGGTTTAACTAGTTCTAAGTTCTAGGGGACTAATGACCACAGCAGTTGAGTCCCATAGTGCTCAGAGCCATTTGAACCATTTTTGAAAATTATTTAGCATGTTTTCAGCTCCTGCGGAGCGAGTAACAGTGATCTCTGACTGTCAACAATTAGCCGCCATTACGCGGTACATTTAAAAATATTTTTCACAGCACAATGTCTGATAGCCGGAGCGGAAGAAATTATGTAAAAATATTCATTGAGATTAACTGAAGGAATCCAGTGAAATAATTTTATTAAAACTTGTCTATTTTCTGTGATAGTTATAATTTCGGATCAGTGAACTGGAGGTGAGTAATGCTACGCTATTGCATTTACAGCAGTTTGTAGGGATCCTGGCGCTCGATAAAACCAGATATAATACGTAACTGGCAACCTACGAAATTCATTATTTTGCTTATTATATCTCTTTTGTATTTTTTGAAAGCTAAACGTAAAAACTATTTCCACTAAAAATCAGTAACAGATCACGATAAGTGAAAGGACAAACAAATTCACTAGGAGAGTGTTTCCTCTGAATAAATAGTTACATTATTTTTTTAAGTGACCGTGACGCGTCTTCGGATCGGACACTGTCCTCTCGCACATAGCTTTCTATTACGGCGTCAGGATCCCCCGTTTTGTGATGCTTGCGGTGTGCTCATCTCTGTCCGCCACATTTTCGAAGAGTGCATTTTGTACCGTGATGCAAGGGCAACAGCAAAAATCGGTGGGGATCTGCACTCTATTTTAGCTGACGATGGGACGAGCGTGACAAGGGTTTTAAAGTTTTGCGATGTGTCTGGACCCTGGCGTGAACTTTTAGGCTGGAGATTGTAGTGTGCTGCATTGTGGCTGGCGCCTCCTTTTTTCCCCTTGCGGTCCGCCAGTCACACCCATCTGCTATATTGTTTTAGCTACTTCTACCACTATGTTCCTGTGTGATTCATGTTTTACTACTGACGCCATGCTTCGTCCCCTGCTTCGGGGTGGATCCACATAGTTTTCTTCCTTTGTTACATGCGTTTTACTCAGTGTTTTATCTTTATGCATTGGGTATTTTATTGACACTCGTCTTAACCTGTTTTTGCACGTCGTGCTCCCTTACCACCATCTCCATCCATCCATCCATCATCGTCAGCTAGTAATTCCCAATATGCACCTCCCGTTGGTCACTGAATAACTTGTAGATTCCGAATTATGCCCATTCTTGTTCATACTGGGTTTGTTTCTGCTAGTCATTCGCACTAATTACATTTTTCTACATTTCCCCACACCGACTATGACTTTGTCTGAGTCATCTCGCATATTTTTACAGCTACTCAAATTCGACTCAGTACCATCAACAAACAATGACATACTGGTGGCCATCCTGTACGTACGTAGAAAATAACAGCGGTCCTACGACCTTCCTAATCATTCCCCTGTTTCTGGTGGATCACTTTAATTTACCACTACTTGCAGGCGTGAAAGAAGAGGAATAGACTATGGTGGGAATGAGAAGAAAAGCGAGGAACCTAAAGAAATTGTAACATGACCCATGTGTGTTTTTGGACACACTGACTAAAGTTAAAAAGTATTTTTAGAACTAAGAGTACCAGCTGTGTTATTAATTCACTATTTCTTGGTTTAAGGGCACATGGTCGCGAACCTACTTACAAAATGCATTTTTCTCAGTCTTGTTTAAATCCCCAATTATTTGGCCACAAAATGCGATTTGTTACATTAAATTTCGATGATTATTTCGGCAGTTATTAATTTTCTCGTGATGCCTGGTAACTAAGAAGGGGTAGCGGCGACGTTGGGGTCACGGGTTTACTTCACACTCTGCACACATTTAGCAGGCCATTAAAACAACATAATGTGCCGCTATTGAGCTGCACACATTTAGCAGGCCATTAAAACAACATAATGTGCCGCTATTGAGCTGCACACATTTAGCAGGCCATTAAAACAACATAATGTGCCGCTATTGAGCTGCACACATTTAGCAGGCCATTAAAACAACATAATGTGCCGCTATTGAGCTGCACACATTTAGCAGGCCATTAAAACAACATAATGTGCCGCTATTGAGCTGCACACATTTAGCAGGCCATTAAAACAACATAATGTGCCGCTATTGAGCTGCACACATTTAGCAGGCCATTAAAACAACATAATGTGCCGCTATTGAGCTGCACACATTTAGCAGGCCATTAAAACAACATAATGTGCCGCTATTGAGCTGCACACATTTAGCAGGCCATTAAAACAACATAATGTGCCGCTATTGAGCTGCACACATTTAGCAGGCCATTAAAACAACATAATGTGCCGCTATTGAGCTGCACACATTTAGCAGGCCATTAAAACAACATAATGTGCCGCTATTGAGCTGCACACATTTAGCAGGCCATTAAAACAACATAATGTGCCGCTATTGAGCTGCACACATTTAGCAGGCCATTAAAACAACATAATGTGCCGCTATTGAGCTGCACACATTTAGCAGGCCATTAAAACAACATAATGTGCCGCTATTGAGCTGCACACATTTAGCAGGCCATTAAAACAACATAATGTGCCGCTATTGAGCTGCACACATTTAGCAGGCCATTAAAACAACATAATGTGCCGCTATTGAGCTGCACACATTTAGCAGGCCATTAAAACAACATAATGTGCCGCTATTGAGCTGCACACATTTAGCAGGCCATTAAAACAACATAATGTGCCGCTATTGAGCTGCACACATTTAGCAGGCCATTAAAACAACATAATGTGCCGCTATTGAGCTGCACACATTTAGCAGGCCATTAAAACAACATAATGTGCCGCTATTGAGCTGCACACATTTAGCAGGCCATTAAAACAACATAATGTGCCGCTATTGAGCTGCACACATTTAGCAGGCCATTAAAACAACATAATGTGCCGCTATTGAGCTGCACACATTTAGCAGGCCATTAAAACAACATAATGTGCCGCTATTGAGCTGCACACATTTAGCAGGCCATTAAAACAACATAATGTGCCGCTATTGAGCTGCACACATTTAGCAGGCCATTAAAACAACATAATGTGCCGCTATTGAGCTGCACACATTTAGCAGGCCATTAAAACAACATAATGTGCCGCTATTGAGCTGCACACATTTAGCAGGCCATTAAAACAACACAATGTGCCGCTATTGAGCTGCACACATTTAGCAGGCCATTAAAACAACATAATGTGCCGCTATTGAGCTGCACACATTTAGCAGGCCATTAAAACAACATAATGTGCCGCTATTGAGCTGCGCAACGCTGGTAATTCCGAGAAAGTCGGAGAAGGTGGCTATGTTACAACTCTTAAAGAATTTATATTAATTCACACTCAAGTGTAAAATCAAATCTTAATGCATCTGAGATCTCAGGTAAATGAGACTCATCCACTGAATGACACACTAGTATTTCGATACCCTTAAAATTACAGGAATTAATATTTCACGGTGACTAAATATTTACGAAAGGAAGGTTTGAGTTTAACACCTTTTAAACACTTCATGCGATCAGAACATACACTATGTGAACAAAAGTATCCGGACGCCTGGCAGAAAATGACCTACAAGTTCGTGGCGCCCTTCATCGGTAATGCTGGAATTCAATATGGTTTTGACCCACCATTAACCTTACCTCTCGCATACGTTCAGTCAGGTGCTGGAAGGTGTCTTGGGGAATTCCAGCCCATTCTTCACGAGATGCTGCACTGAGGAGAGGTATCGATGTCGGTCGGTGAGGCCTGGCACGAAGTCGGCGTTCCAAAACATCCCAAAGGTGTTCTGTAGGATTCAGGTCAGGACTCTGTGCGGGCCAGTCCATTACAGGGATATTATTGTCGTGTAACCAATCCGCCACTTGCCGTGCATTACGAACAAGTGTTCGATCGTGTTGAAATATGCAGCCGCCATCCCCGAATTGCTCTTCAAGAGTGGTAAGCAAGAACGTACTCAAAACATCAGTGTAGGCCTGTGCTGTGATAGTGCCCGCAAAACAACAAGAGGTGCAAGCTCCCTGCATGAGAAACACGACCACACCATAACACCACCGCCTCCGAATCTTACTGTTGGCACTACACACGCTGGCAGATGACGTCACCGAGTATTCGCCAAACCCACACCCTGCCGTCGGATCGCCACATTGTGTAGCGTGATTCGTCACTCCACACAACGTTTTCCCACTGTTCAATCGTCCAATGTTTACGCTCCTTACACCTAGCGAGGCGTCGTTTGGCATTTACCGGTGTGATGTGTGGCTTACGAGCAGCCGCTCGACCATGAAATCCAAGTTATCTCACCTCCCGCCCAACTGTCACAGTACTTGCAGAGGATCCTGATGCAGCTTGGAATTCCTGTGTGTTGGTCTCGATAGACCTATGCCTATTACACATTACGAGCCTGTGCAACTGCTTGTATGCTTTTGTGCTGTACGTGTCCCCTCACGTTTCCACTTCACTATCACACCGGAAACAGTGGACCTAGGGAAGTTTAGGAGTGCGGAAATCTCGCGGACAGACGTATGACCCAAGTGATACCCAATCGCACCATTCTGCTCTCCCACGACGTCTAATGACTACTGAGCTCTCTGATATGAAGTACCTGGCAGTAGGTGGCAGCACAATGCACCTAATATGAAAAACGTTTGTTGGGGGTGTCCGGATACTTTTCATCACATAGTGTACAATATCTCAAATGACAACATTGCACTATAGCTATCGTCTCTGACAACTACATGTATGTTTCTATTTTATTTCTCGATGTATTATATATATTATATCTTTTCATTATGCAGATGTTTCCCAGAACATTGTGTCATCATGCAGCATGAACACCTCACATTTTGTTGTGCTTGTGTATCTATTTAATGAATAGTTTACTATTTTTCCAGTAACTTTATTTAAATATTAATTACAAAAAAAGTGGTTCAAACGGCTCTGAGCACTATGGAACTTAACATCTAAGGTCATCAGTCCCCTAGAACTATCACTGATGTTTCGTTGAATGGTTCGCACGCTGACACTTGTTGATTGCCCAGAATTGAAATGTGCAGCAGTTTGCAGAAAGGTTGCACTCCTGTCACGTCGAACGATGGCAGTCGTTTATGGTCCTGTTGCTGCAGGATCTCTTTCTGGCCGCAGCGATGTCCGAGAAGTGGTGTTTTACCGGATTCCGGATATTCACGGTACCTTCGTGAAATGTTCGTACGGGAAAATGGTTCAAAACTGGCTCTGAGCACTGTGGGACTCAACTTCTGAGGTCATTAGTCCCCTAGAACTTAGAACTAGTTAAACCTAACTAGCGTAAGGACATCACACGCATCCATGCCCGAGGCAGGATTCGAAAGTGCGACCGTAGCGGTCTCGCGGTTCCAGACTGCAGCGCCTAGAACCGCTCGGCCACTTCAGCAGGCCTACGGGAAAATCCCCACTTCATAGCTACCTCGGATATGCTGTGTTCCATAGTTTGTGCGCCGACTACAACACCAGATTTAAACTCACTTCAATTTTTATAACTTGCCATTTTAGCAGCAGTAACCGATGTAGCCCCACTCCCTCCCCCCCCCCCCCCCTCCCATGAACCATGGACCTTGCCGTTGGTGGGGAGGCTGGCGTACCTCAGCGATACAGATAGCCGTACCGTAGGTGCAACCACAACGGAGGGGTATCTGTTGAGAGGCCAGACAAACGTGTGGTTCCTGAAGAGGGGCTCGAATCCTGCCTCGGGCATGGATGTGTGTGATGTCCTTAGATTAGTTAGGTTTAACTAGTTCTAGGGGACTAATGACCTCAGAAGTTGAGTCTCACAGTGCTCAGAGCCATTTTTGAACCATTTTCCCGTACGAACATTTCACGAGGGTACCGTGAATATCCGGAATCCGGTGAAACACCACTTCTCGGACATCGCTGCGGCCAGAAAAGAGATCCTGCAACAACGGGACCATAAACGACTGCCATCGTTCGACGTGACAGGAGTGCAACCTTTCTGCAAACTGCTGCACATTTCAATTCTGGGCAATCAACAAGTGTCACCGTGCGAACCATTCAACGAAACATCAGTGATATGGGCTTTCGAAGCTGAACGCCCTCTTGCATACCCTTGGTAAGACCTTAACGCAAAGATTTACATCTCGCGACATTGGACTGTTGATGACTGGAAACACGTTGCCTGGTCGGACGAGTCTCGTTTCAAATCGTACCGAGCGGATGGACGTGTACGTGTACGGAGAGAACCTGGTAAATCCATGGACGCTGCATGTCAGCAGGGGACTGTTGAACCAAACGTGTGTGAAATCTTATGGGACTTCACTGCTAAGGCCATCAGTCCCTAAGCTTACATACTACTTAACCTAAATTACCCTAAGGACAAACACCCACACCCGTGCACGAAGGAGGGTTCGAATCTCCGCCGGGACCAGCCGCACAGTCCACGATTGTAGCGCCCGAGACCGCTCGGCTAATCCCGCGCGGCGTGACTGTTGAAGCTGGTGGAGGCTTTGTAATGGTGTGGGGTGTGTGTGCAGTTGGAGTGATATGGGACCCCTGATACGTCTAGATACGACTCTGACAGGTGACACGTACTTAAATATCCATTCCACTCCATTGTATATTCCGACGGACTTGGTCATTTCCAGCAGGACAATGCGACACCCCATACGTTGAGAATTCGTACAGAGTGGCTCCAGGAACGCTCTTCTGAGTTTAAACACTTTCGTTGGCTGCCAAACTCCCCAGGCATGAACGTTATTGAGCATATCACGGATGCCTCGGAACGCGCCGTTCAAGAGAGATCTCCACTCCGTCGTACTGTTACTGATTTATGGACAGCCCTGCAGAATTCATGGTGTAAGTTCCCTCCAGAACCACTTCAGACATCAGTCGACTCCATGCCACGTCGTTTTGCAGCACTCCTGCGTCTTCGAGGGATATTCCGCATGTGTACCAGTTTCTTTGGCCCTTCAGTGTATTTTTAAATTGTTCTGCAAAGCCGAAGTACCTAAAGTACGAGTACCCACAGGTAAAGACACAACTGGTTTGCCCGCATGGAAAGCTGTTTGCAAGAGCAATTACTCAGCAACAGTAACTGTAATGTACCGTTGCAAGTTTACATGAATCGTCCAAAATCGAACACAAGACATATTGCTGGGGGTTGATAGAAACTTGGACATACATCCCTAAATGGCATTGTCTCAGCTGTTTCTTTTGTTATTGGAAAGGTTCAAAATGGCTCTGAGCACTATGGGACTTAACTTCTGAGGTCACCTAGAACTTAGAACTACTTAAACCTAACTAACCTAAGGACGTCACACACACCCACGCCCGAGGTAGGATTCGAACCTGCGACCATATCGGTCGCACGGTTCCAGACTGATGCGCCTAGAACCGCTCGGCCACCCCGGCAGGCGTTATTGGAAAGGTTCTGGATATTAAAATATTTATAAAGTTTTATGACAACAGTAGGAAAATTTCCAGTACGTAACAAGTGTGCAAAAAGGAGCCTTGGAAGTGATTGACGTAGTTAAAAGCAGGCGAGAAGTGTTCTGCACAGAGACTGTCTCTCGCGGACGGGAACAGTGCCAGAAGAGAAACCGTATGGGCCTACAGTCAAAATGAATAGAATGGGGTGTGTAGGGCATGTTCAGAAAACGATGGGATCACGAATCTTGCATATGTGCAAGGAGAAAACGTTATGTGGTAAAGATGGCCTCACAAGGGTTGAAATAGACAGGGCCCAGAAGCAATGACAAGAGCTACGTCGGCTACATTCTTCCATTAATTTTCAACGGATAAGAAGGCGCACCATCTTTTTCCACGCGGACCCAACAACTGGCGCAGATTTAACTTTCAGTTCCAGAAACCTGTTTTCAGACACCTTAACCAAATAAAAGCTCTCCAGAAAGTGTATCCAAGTAAAACTCAGAACCTGAATGGAAGTTTGAATTCTTTTATTTGGACGAGACTACCAAAAACTAAAAGCGAAACTCTGAAGTTTGGTGTTCACCATGAAGCGAGGTGCTTCACGGCTGGTGTGTCGAGAGAAAGCTGTCGTGTTAATGCTCCTCGGAACAAAGGATGACATCGATACTGATAGGAGACTGAAAAGTGTCCACGTGGATCACGTGTGCTGTGCTGAAGTTCTGCTGGAGATGCAGCCCAGGAGGCCAGCATAGCCAGATGCTCAGAGAAAAGGAAGGTCAAAAGGGTGAAGCTCAGGCACAGAGCAGTCGCGCAATGTCTTTAAAGTGTGGCTCTGTGGCAATGTACATTACTTTATTGTATGTAAAACTTCAATAGAGTTTTCCTCCAAGCTACATTTTTTAATATTCTGGTACTCTCTGCTCAAAAACTAACACTGATAAGGACATCAATCTTTCAGTGTACTTTGTTAATAAAACTATGATTAATCAGATAAAAACGGGACATGTAGTACCACCAAGGACAATTTTACAAAGGCGTGTAAAAAAGTTGTATGCACTACTCGCCATTAAAATTGCTACACCAAGAAGAAATGCAGATGGTAAACTGGTATTCATTGGACAAATATACTGGAACTGACATTTTCATGCAATTTCCTGAGAAATCAGTACCCAGAACAACCACCTCTGGCCGTAATAACGGCCTTGATACGCCTGGGCATTTAGTCAAACCGAGCTCGGATGACGTGTACACGCACAGCTGCCCATGCAGCTTCAACACGATACCAGAGTTCATCGAGAGTAGTGACTGGCGTATTGTGACAAGACAGTTGCTCTGCCACGTTTGACCAGACGTTTTCAATTGGTGAGAGATCTGGAGAATGTGCTGGCCAGGGCAGCAGTCGAAAATTTTCTGTATCCAGCAAGGTGCGTACAGGACCTGCAACATGCGCTCGCGCATTATCCTGCTGAAATGTAGGGTTTCGTAGGGATCGAATGCAGGGTAGAGCCACGGGTCGTAACACATCTGAAATGTAACGTTCACTGTTCAAATTGCCGTCAATGCGAACAAGAGTTGAGCGAGACGTGTAACCAATGGCACCCCATACCATCAGGCCGGGTGATACGCCAGTATGGCGATGACGAATGCACGCTTCCAATGTGCGTTCACAGCGATGTCCCCAACACGGATGCGACCATCACGATGCTGTAAACAGAACCTGGATTCATCCGAAAAAATAACGTTTTGCCATTCGTGCACCCAGGTTCGTTGTCGAGTACACCATCGGAGGCGCTCCTGTCTGTGATGCAGCGTCAAGGGTAACGGCAGCCACGGTCTCTGAGCTGATAGTCCGTGCTGCTGCAAACGTCGTCGAACTGTTCGTGCAGACGGTTGTTGTCTTGCAAACGTCCCCACCTGTTGACTCAGGGATCGAGACGTGGCTGCACGATCCGTTACAGCCATGCGGATAAGATGCCTGTCATGTCGACTGCTAGTGATACGAGGCCGTTGGGATCCAGCACGGCGTTCCGTATTACCCTCCTGAAACCACCGATTCCATATTCTGCTAACAGTCATTGGATATCGACAAGCAATGTCGCGATACGATAACCCGCAATCGCGATAAGCTACAATCCGACCTTTATCAAAGTCGGAAACGTGATGGTACGCATTTCTCCTCCTTACACGAGACATCACAACGACGTTTCACCAGGCAACGCCCGTCAACTGCTGTTTGTGTACGAGAAATCGGTTGGAAACTTTCCTCATATCAGCACGTTGAAGGTGTCGCCACCGGCGTCAACCTTGTGTGAATGATCTGTAAAGCTATTCATTTGCATATCACAGCATCTTCTTCTTGTCGGTTAAATTTCGCGTCTGTAGCACATCTTCGTGGTGTAGCAAATTTTAATGCAGCACCTCGCAACATAGCTGCCCAGCGCGCCAAAGGATACCCTGCATGATACTTGCTTTCCGCACCCTCGGCAGGCATCCTCAATTTAATAAATGGCACCTGTACTATAGAAGACGCCGGCGGCCATTTGCAGCAACGAGCATCAATACTCAAACTAAAGTTTTATTCGGTGGTTTTGATCAAGTTAGAAATTAGAATATTATTATAATGAAGTTTTAATACCATCTTACAGAGTTTATTAAATGAAATATGCCCATGAGTGGGACATAGACAGGTGATTAACTGAGACACGCATCCCAAATATTCTGTGAAATGATAAGGGAACATGGTGTGGCTGGGAGAAGTCACTGTAGCATATTTGTATAACAATACAATCACATTTATTCAATAAACATTACCATCTCCTCTCACTTATCACAGAATGCTGGCGTGATACAAATAGTATAATATCTAAGTAAACTTAGTTAAACATCCGGCTAACATGTGCCGTGAATCGACAATCACTATCGCCTGCACATTTCTATCATCACTTAGCCACACATACACACACTAACATTCACTCTATTCGTTTTATCTAACGGATAAAAGAGGAAGGTTCCCATGCACCAAGTGGGACAACATTGGGAGAGAGCACATGGTTCCTACTGTAACTTTAATTCGGGCAACTCCCGTCTTCACGTTTAAGTAACTCCGCGAGTTTTGCTGGATATTATGAAGGAACAATTAAATCGCACCCTTGAATTTACGTAGAAGATCCAGCTCGATCACGAAATGTGATTACGTCGAGCTGAAGCTTCTCACCAAGAAATGCACGGGGTCTGCGGACCACGTGTTACCAATCTCACCACAATCAGTAGTCAATAAACACATTTAAATCAAATACACTTTGCATATATCCTTCTCACTCACACTGAAATGCAAATTGAGCAATTCTGAGTATTACTCGGCAATGAGCGCCTGTTTACTCCCAAGTGCAGTGAACGCAAATTCCCATGAAATTACTTGGCGAGAGAAATCATCTCCCTATCTCTCCTAACCGAGATGATTCTAGGAAATACCATAGTGGCTTTCCTCAGCAGGGAAGCTGCTTCCAAGTTCAAGAGAACATGGAATGCTAAATCTTCGCTAACTATCGGAGCGATAGAGCAGAGCGTGCTTACTCACGCAGGTCTTCCCAGCAACAACCCCGATACGGTCTCCCTCGTCCGGGTCCACACATCGTGGCCGCAAGGACTCAGAGATACCGCACACGGTTATTTGCCAACCTAACGAGCACTAATGATGCAGTGGAGCTTATGCCTCTCTGGTCCAGTGGAGTCGCGCTCTACCAGATTCGAGGCTGGCTACACTTCCACTATGCCTATTGCACACCCACCGCCGACATCTCACGCATACCTCATCATACGTTCGCATTCACACTTTGCAGACAACTACCATTTCTAATATTAAAATGATCGTGTATATGTAACTAACCCTATCTTACTAATTATCATCAGGCTCTCCCCTGAGCGTCGGAAAGGCACTCAGGTGTCTTGAGTTCTGGGGTCGAGCCATGTAGCGGCTTACACGGAGCCGTTACATAACCCTCCACTTCTAACGAAAAAATGGGCAGCAAGTGTCCTTGCTTTGGAAGGGCAGTTTCAAGCTCTTTTTTTTTTAACCTAGTGGTTGGAGGTGTGTCATTTATCTATCTGATTCTTTACTGAGTTTATTACACATCCTCCTCATCTGTTCCATAGAACATAGATTCAAATTCAAAACTCAGACTACAAAATTCAACATTCAAAACTCTCACACATGGTTATCTCCTTCTGAGAGGATTATGCAGCTATTAACACATAAACATATGGGCCTATGCCCCTCTTAAACATCATCATTGAACCGTATACAATTTTCTATTAATATTTCAATTTAACACAAATTTTACCTATCATGTAGGCCAAGTATCCGTTTTTCAAATGTAACCTGAGTGAAAACTTTAAATTTTTCGACAAACATAACCAGTTCTTATTACTAGACATTTAAATCTTTGTGGGCATTTAAATTATTAACGTCGTGTTGCCAGTGTGTCCCACTTTGAAATATTTCACAAGATCTATCAAAACACATAAAATCTTGAAATTGCACAATTTAAACAAATTATATAATGAATTGGATTTCATACAACATATAGATAAGTTGGTATTAAGCTTGTGGGCATTTAAATTCTTAGCGTCTTTTCGCATTTGTATCCCTCTTTGAAACATTTGCGAAGCATAGAAAACATACAATATCTATTAGTTAGAGAAATTTTTAGTAATTCACATTACATCTTTATGCAATTTCTTTCGTTCACTTCTAGATTGACGTGTTAAAGTGTTTTCTTTATCTCTTTCCCTATTTACTTTAGTAACTAGCCATAATACACTCCTGGAAATTGAAATAAGAAAACCGTGAATTCATTGTCCCAGGAAGGGGAAACTTTATTGACACATTCCTGGGGTCAGATACATCACATGATCACACTGACAGAACCACAGGCACATAGACACAGGCAACAGAGCATGCACAATGTCGGCACTAGTACAGTGTATATCCACCTTTCGCAGCAGTGCAGGCTGCTATTCTCCCATGGAGACGATCGTAGAGATGCTGGATGTAGTCCTGTGGAACGGCTTGCCATGCCATTTCCACCTGGCGCCTCAGTTGGACCAGTGTTCGTGCTGGACGTGCAGACCGCGTGAGACGACGCTTCATCCAGTCCCAAACATGCTCAATGGGGGACAGATCTGGAGATCTTGCTGGCCAGGGTGGTTGACTTACACCTTCTAGAGCACGTTGGGTGGCACGGGATACATGCGGACGTGCATTGTCCTGTTGGAACAGCAAGTTCCCTTGCCGGTCTAGGAATGGTAGAACGATGGGTTCGATGACGGTTTGGATGTACCGTGCACTATTCAGTGTCTCCTCGACGATCACCAGAGGTGTACGCCAGTGTAGGAGATCGCTCCCCACACCATGATGCCGGGTGTTGGCCCTGTGTGCCTCGGTCGTATGCAGTCCTGATTGTGGCGCTCACCTGTACGGCGGGACCGTAGCCCAGCCGGACCGTAGCCCAGCTTCATGGAGACGGTTGCGAATGGTCCTCGCCGATACCCCAGCAGGAACAGTGTCCCTAATTTGCTGGGATGTGGCGGTGCGGTCCCCTACGGCACTGCGTAGGATCCTACGGTCTTGGCGTGCATCCGCGCGTCGCTGCAGTCCGGTCCTAGGTCGACGGGCACGTGCACCTTCCGCCGACCACTGGCGACAACATCGATGTACTGTGGAGACCTCACGCCCCACGTGTTGAGCAATTCGGCGGTACGTCCACCCGGCCTCCCGCATGCCCACTATACGCCCTCGCTCAAAGTCCGTCAACTGCACATACGGTTCACGTCCACGCTGTCGCGGCATGCTACCAGTGTTAAAGACTGCGATGGAGCTCCGTATGCCACGGCAAACTGGCTGACACTGGCGGCGGCGGTGCACAAATGCTGCGCAGCTAGCGCCATTCGACGGCCAACACCGCGGTTCCTGGTGTGTCCGCTGTGCCGTGCGTGTGATCATTGCTTGTACAGCCCTCTCGCAGTGTCCGGAGCAAGTATGGTGGGTCTGACACACCGGTGTCAATGTGTTCTTTTTTCCAGTAATGTATATGCAAAATCAGTTCTGCTGAAAAGTAAGTACATGCGCTACATATTGAAAGTACGTGGCACTTTCAAACACCTTGCACTTCACTATGGTATCGGGGCACTTGGAGGACCAGAGTTTTGGGCTACTTGGAGGACAGGGGAGGAAGTTATTCTGCAGGTGTCAGCGACTGCAGGCTCTCCTTCGATCCTGCCGGCCGCTCCCTCACCTTCGTCAGCCCCGCAGGACCCATGTCGCCTCGCGTTGATGGCTGCGTCAGGACGTGGTGGCACGGGTTTTCGCGTCAGGCGTCGACCTCCAGGGCAGCATAGCATCCCCTTAGCAGTGCCGCATCGTGAGCGCCCGGACCCGTCTGGCAACCTCTCGTCGATATGTGAGCATATCCGCAATTATTGCCGACAGCCACAGCCCTGACGTGACCCCCTCGGTAACGGCACTCGCCTCTCTCTCCCGTCTGCAGTGCCGGCATGTCCGACTCAAGTGGTGAGTTTGACATGCCTCTTGGGTCGGTACTGCGGACGTTGTAGGTGTGGTGGCGTCGTTGTGGACACGCCGGCACTGGTGCCACGTCAACGCCCTGACCTGGATACGCCAAGCTCGCCTCTCGCGGGTGCTGCAGTTTCCATCCCGGGTTTGCTTGCGACGTTGTCTACCAGGCGTGGCAGCGCGGCACCCCACGGGTCGTCCATACGGACTGCCCGCTACCACCTGCTGCTGTGCGGCGCCCTCGCAGTTGGGGGCGTGTCACCTGCTTCTTCCCGTATATCGCTCCCTTCACCTTTGTACCTCGCAACGGCAAGGTCGGCAAAGTTCCCGTCTCCTCGCATTTCTGGAATGCGGCCTCACTAACGATCGAAACCGGGCTTCCCGTGTGGACTATGCAGTCCAGTGAAATTCCTTTCAGCGAGATCGCAATTACTGGGCTGACGGCCGAAATCCGGTTATCCGTCTGCTCCTCCAGTAATGTTTCCCTAATGTCGTCCTCACCAAGGTACCTTATCTCGCGGTTACTCGTTATCGGGGGTCGACTAAGGTTGTCTCCGTCGATTGGCACAGGTCATAATGTTTGATTTCTCCCTGGTTCTGGAGCATTCCTCCGTGGATCGGCCCATCTGATTTCTACGTCGTCGGTGATATTTTCCCTTCTCTTTCTCCCTGTGGCCTGTTCGCTTCCTTCACTCCTATTTTGTGGTGAATTCGCACGATCCCCGTGGTTGTTCCTACCTTTATCCCGTTTATCGTGCCGGCCATTGTGTCCCTGGGCCTTGTAGTAGCCATGCTTGTTACCATTTTTCCAACTCGCCTTGTGCGGCTGGAAACTGGTATTCGCATGCTCCGCCACATGAGAGCTTGTACGCTTCCGCGTTTTACTGCGGCCGCGACTCACTCTCCTATTTCTGCCAACGTGCTCTCCTGCTGCGGTCTGTGCCCTTTCCGGTATACACTGTCCTATATCATACTCCAATTGTTGTAGGAGTAATTTAAACGACTCTAAATCGTCCTTACAACGCCCGGCTAATATGATATGGCGAAGCTGCGCTGGAAGCTTCATTATACACAGCCTTATCAATTCGCCTGGGCTGTAAGGGTTGTACAAGAATTGGTTATTCTGCAACATGTTTTCAAACAGTCTTGCAGCACTCGCGAAACCGCATTGATTAACAGTCGGCAGCATCATTATCTGATGTTTAACCCGATCTTGCGCGGCTTCGGACCAATATGCCGAGACAAATTCACGCTGAAATTCCTTCACCGTTCTACAGTTTCTCGCTATGGCTCTCATCCGTACTGCGGCTTCAGCCTCAAGATGGCCGCACATGAACTCGATTTTATACTCATCCGGCCAACTGGGCGGAAGACGGAATTAGGACTGTTCCAAGAAAGCCCGTGGGTGGATTCCGTTCACAGAATTTCTAAAGATTTCGAACTTCCGTACGGAGAGAAAGTGCTTATAGTGGAAGCCTTCCACTTCCCTCCGGTATGGATCTGCGCACGGTTTCAGGTGTCGTTCCCGACACCTCCCTACATTTCTGCGTTCGCTAGCCTCCTCGTACTCATCCTCGTGTCCGCAATCTCGTCCCTCGCTTTCCCACGCGCCCTTGCGCACATGGTCCTCCCTCTCGTCACCGCGAGTGAGGAGATTTTCCACGTGGGCCATGCGTTCACATATGTCATTGGTAACTATCCGTTGCCGCCTATTGACTTCGCATTGGCCTTCTTGAAATTTCCGCAATGCCTGCATCTCCCCGTTATCCCTCGAGTTCAG
This sequence comes from Schistocerca gregaria, assembly GCF_023897955.1. Lineage (NCBI taxonomy): Eukaryota > Metazoa > Arthropoda > Insecta > Orthoptera > Acrididae > Schistocerca > Schistocerca gregaria. The sequence goes on from NC_064930.1 coordinate 28,136,350, forward strand.
AATTGCAGCACTCTCGCTTCCCTCTGCTATTGTTAAGTCCACAACCTTCTCCGCGAGTTTTGCTAACTCCTCCTTTACTTTCTTTGTATCCTCGCTATTTAATGTGTTAACCGTATCTATCTTTTCCTCAAGATCCACAATTGCCCTACTGTTTTCGTGAACCTTTTCTTGCGTTACTTCTACTGCTTCTACTCGCGCTATTACCTTTTTCTTTTCGGTAATGCATCGTTCACTTAAAGTTTGGAGCCCCTTTTCTAGTTTTTCTCCGCGGGTTTTCATTTCGATCCTATTTTTTTTTTGTTCCTTTTCGAGGACGTTTAGTTTACTGCCAACGACTTCGAATTTCTCATTGACGTCCTTTCGAACCCCTTCGATTTCCGACATCATGCCCTCGAATTTCGCTTCCTGCCTTTTATTATATTCTTCCTGCCTTTTATTATATTCTTCTAATCTGGAATTTACTCCGCTTACGATCGTTCTCGCGTTCTTTTCCATCATTTTGAACAATTCGGTCATCCACGTGTTACTATTTGTGTCTGCATTTGTCGGCGCATTTTGGCTACTCGTTGCATTCTCTAATTCACCTGTGCTCGCGCTCGGATCCGAAGTCCCGCTATTTGGTGTGGAATTGGCCTGCTCATTTTCCAAGTTCAACATTGCCGTAGCGGCGCTGAAATCTTTACTAATTCCCGTTGCCTGCCTCGTCTCTCTCGGCGGCTTCCTGATTGACGATAACTTCCTCCTCACCGCTCCTCGAGGGAGCACGTGTCTCCATTCTGGACACTAGGCTTACGTTTCGGGCTAAGTGCCTAAATTACGGCTTCGCTCGCGGAAAACAGACTTCCTACTTTCGCTGCACGAATCGCGACAAATTCTCGTAGCTTAAAGTTAATTTCACCCGCAACCTACTACATTTATTTGGTCACACGCAACCTAACACATTTATTTAGTCACACGCAGCCTAACACGTTTGAAATTCCCCCAAAATACATGGATAAATACACACAAGAAAATTACCCCCAAAATCACACAAATAAAATCACAAGCAACGCAGTCTATTCAACCCCGTATTCTCAACGCTGGTTCTATTCACAAACAGGAATTGTGAATCCTGTGGAAATTTAATTTTGTTAGCACATCCTAGCAATCTCCCAGCATCACAAAGGGTTCCTAAACTGAACGAGATCCTAGGCTAAAGGGTCGCCATTATGCCTGATACTTGCTTTCCGCACCCTCGGCAGGCATCCTCAATTTCATAAATGGCACCTGTACTATAGAAGACGCCGGCGGCCATTTGCAGCAACGAGCATCAATACTCAAACTAAAGTTTTATTCGGTGGTTTTGATCAAGTTAGAAATTAGAATATTATTATAATGAAGTTTTAATAGCACCTTACAGAGTTTATTAAATGAAATATGCCCATGAGTGGGACATAGACAGGTGATTAACTGAGACACGCATCCCAAATATTCTGTGAAATGATAAGGGAACGTGGTGTGGCTGGGAGAAGTCACTTCAACATAATTGTATAATAACACAATCACATTTATTCAATAAACATTACCATCTCCTCTCACTTATCACAGAATGCTGGCGTGATACAAATAGTATAATATCTAAGTAAACTTAGTTAAACATCCGGCTAACATGTGCCGTGAATCGACAATCACTATCGCCTGCACATTTCTATCATCACTTAGCCACACATACACACACTAACATTCACTCTATTCGTTTTATCTAACGGATAAAAGAGGAAGGTTCCCATACACCAAGTGGGACAACATTGGGAGAGGGCACATGGTTCCTACTGTAACTTTAATTCGGGCAAGTCCCGTCTTCACATTTAACTAACTCCGCGAGTTTTGCTGGATATTATGAAGGAACAATTAAATCGCACGCGTGAATTTACGTAGAAGATCCAGCTCGATCACGAAATGTGATTACGTCGAGCTGAAGCTTCTCACCAAGAAATGCACGGGGTCTGCGGACCACGTGTTACCAATCTCACCACAATCAGTAGTCAATAAACACATTTAAATCAAATACACTTTGCATATATCCTTCTCACTCACACTGAAATGCAAATTGAGCAATTCTGAGTATTACTCGGCAATGAGCGCCTGTTTACTCCCAAGTGCAGTGAACGCAAATTCCCATGAAATTACTTGGCGAGAGAAATCATCTCCCTATCTCTCCTAACCGAGATGATTCTAGGAAATACCATAGTGGCTTTCCTCAGCAGGGAAGCTGCTTCCAAGTTCAAGAGAACATGGAATGCTAAATCTTCGCTAACTATCGGAGCGATAGAGCAGAGCGTGCTTACTCACGCAGGTCTTCCCAGCAACAACCCCGATACGGTCTCCCTCGTCCGGGTCCACACATCGTGGCCGCAAGGACTCAGAGATACCGCACACGGTTATTTGCCAACCTAACGAGCACTAATGATGCAGTGGAGCTTATGCCTCTCTGGTCCAGTGGAGTCGCGCTCTACCAGATTCGAGGCTGGCTACACTTCCACTATGCCTATTGCACACCCACCGCCGACATCTCACGCATACCTCATCATACGTTCGCATTCACACTTTGCAGACAACTACCATTTCTAATATTAAAATGATCGTGTATATGTAACTAACCCTATCTTACTAATTATCATCAGGCTCTCCCCTGAGCGTCGGAAAGGCACTCAGGTGTCTTGAGTTCTGGGGTCGAGCCATGTAGCGGCTTACACGGAGCCGTTACATAACCCTCCACTTCTAACGAAAAAATGGGCAGCAAGTGTCCTTGCTTTGGAAGGGCAGTTTCAAGCTCTTTTTTTTTTAACCTAGTGGTTGGAGGTGTGTCATTTATCTATCTGATTCTTTACTGAGTTTATTACACATCCTCCTCATCTGTTCCATAGAACATAGATTCAAATTCAAAACTCAGACTACAAAATTCAACATTCAAAACTCTCACACATGGTTATCTCCTTCTGAGAGGATTATGCAGCTATTAACACATAAACATATGGGCCTATGCCCCTCTTAAACATCATCATTGAACCGTATACAATTTTCTATTAATATTTCAATTTAACACAAATTTTACCTATCATGTAGGCCAAGTATCCGTTTTTCAAATGTAACCTGAGTGAAAACTTTAAATTTTTCGACAAACATAACCAGTTCTTATTACTAGACATTTAAATCTTTGTGGGCATTTAAATTATTAACGTCGTGTTGCCAGTGTGTCCCACTTTGAAATATTTCACAAGATCTATCAAAACACATAAAATCTTGAAATTGCACAATTTAAACAAATTATATAATGAATTGGATTTCATACAACATATAGATAAGTTGGTATTAAGCTTGTGGGCATTTAAATTCTTAGCGTCTTTTCGCATTTGTATCCCTCTTTGAAACATTTGCGAAGCATAGAAAACATACAATATCTATTAGTTAGAGAAATTTTTAGTAATTCACATTACATCTTTATGCAATTTCTTTCGTTCACTTCTAGATTGACGTGTTAAAGTGTTTTCTTTATCTCTTTCCCTATTTACTTTAGTAACTAGCCATAATACACTCCTGGAAATTGAAATAAGAAAACCGTGAATTCATTGTCCCAGGAAGGGGAAACTTTATTGACACATTCCTGGGGTCAGATACATCACATGATCACACTGACAGAACCACAGGCACATAGACACAGGCAACAGAGCATGCACAATGTCGGCACTAGTACAGTGTATATCCACCTTTCGCAGCAGTGCAGGCTGCTATTCTCCCATGGAGACGATCGTAGAGATGCTGGATGTAGTCCTGTGGAACGGCTTGCCATGCCATTTCCACCTGGCGCCTCAGTTGGACCAGTGTTCGTGCTGGACGTGCAGACCGCGTGAGACGACGCTTCATCCAGTCCCAAACATGCTCAATGGGGGACAGATCTGGAGATCTTGCTGGCCAGGGTGGTTGACTTACACCTTCTAGAGCACGTTGGGTGGCACGGGATACATGCGGACGTGCATTGTCCTGTTGGAACAGCAAGTTCCCTTGCCGGTCTAGGAATGGTAGAACGATGGGTTCGATGACGGTTTGGATGTACCGTGCACTATTCAGTGTCTCCTCGACGATCACCAGAGGTGTACGCCAGTGTAGGAGATCGCTCCCCACACCATGATGCCGGGTGTTGGCCCTGTGTGCCTCGGTCGTATGCAGTCCTGATTGTGGCGCTCACCTGTACGGCGGGACCGTAGCCCAGCCGGACCGTAGCCCAGCTTCATGGAGACGGTTGCGAATGGTCCTCGCCGATACCCCAGCAGGAACAGTGTCCCTAATTTGCTGGGATGTGGCGGTGCGGTCCCCTACGGCACTGCGTAGGATCCTACGGTCTTGGCGTGCATCCGCGCGTCGCTGCAGTCCGGTCCTAGGTCGACGGGCACGTGCACCTTCCGCCGACCACTGGCGACAACATCGATGTACTGTGGAGACCTCACGCCCCACGTGTTGAGCAATTCGGCGGTACGTCCACCCGGCCTCCCGCATGCCCACTATACGCCCTCGCTCAAAGTCCGTCAACTGCACATACGGTTCACGTCCACGCTGTCGCGGCATGCTACCAGTGTTAAAGACTGCGATGGAGCTCCGTATGCCACGGCAAACTGGCTGACACTGGCGGCGGCGGTGCACAAATGCTGCGCAGCTAGCGCCATTCGACGGCCAACACCGCGGTTCCTGGTGTGTCCGCTGTGCCGTGCGTGTGATCATTGCTTGTACAGCCCTCTCGCAGTGTCCGGAGCAAGTATGGTGGGTCTGACACACCGGTGTCAATGTGTTCTTTTTTCCAGTAATGTATATGCAAAATCAGTTCTGCTGAAAAGTAAGTACATGCGCTACATATTGAAAGTACGTGGCACTTTCAAACACCTTGCACTTCACTATGGTATCGGGGCACTTGGAGGACCAGAGTTTTGGGCTACTTGGAGGACAGGGGAGGAAGTTATTCTGCAGGTGTCAGCGACTGCAGGCTCTCCTTCGATCCTGCCGGCCGCTCCCTCACCTTCGTCAGCCCCGCAGGACCCATGTCGCCTCGCGTTGATGGCTGCGTCAGGACGTGGTGGCACGGGTTTTCGCGTCAGGCGTCGACCTCCAGGGCAGCATAGCATCCCCTTAGCAGTGCCGCATCGTGAGCGCCCGGACCCGTCTGGCAACCTCTCGTCGATATGTGAGCATATCCGCAATTATTGCCGACAGCCACAGCCCTGACGTGACCCCCTCGGTAACGGCACTCGCCTCTCTCTCCCGTCTGCAGTGCCGGCATGTCCGACTCAAGTGGTGAGTTTGACATGCCTCTTGGGTCGGTACTGCGGACGTTGTAGGTGTGGTGGCGTCGTTGTGGACACGCCGGCACTGGTGCCACGTCAACGCCCTGACCTGGATACGCCAAGCTCGCCTCTCGCGGGTGCTGCAGTTTCCATCCCGGGTTTGCTTGCGACGTTGTCTACCAGGCGTGGCAGCGCGGCACCCCACGGGTCGTCCATACGGACTGCCCGCTACCACCTGCTGCTGTGCGGCGCCCTCGCAGTTGGGGGCGTGTCACCTGCTTCTTCCCGTATATCGCTCCCTTCACCTTTGTACCTCGCAACGGCAAGGTCGGCAAAGTTCCCGTCTCCTCGCATTTCTGGAATGCGGCCTCACTAACGATCGAAACCGGGCTTCCCGTGTGGACTATGCAGTCCAGTGAAATTCCTTTCAGCGAGATCGCAATTACTGGGCTGACGGCCGAAATCCGGTTATCCGTCTGCTCCTCCAGTAATGTTTCCCTAATGTCGTCCTCACCAAGGTACCTTATCTCGCGGTTACTCGTTATCGGGGGTCGACTAAGGTTGTCTCCGTCGATTGGCACAGGTCATAATGTTTGATTTCTCCCTGGTTCTGGAGCATTCCTCCGTGGATCGGCCCATCTGATTTCTACGTCGTCGGTGATATTTTCCCTTCTCTTTCTCCCTGTGGCCTGTTCGCTTCCTTCACTCCTATTTTGTGGTGAATTCGCACGATCCCCGTGGTTGTTCCTACCTTTATCCCGTTTATCGTGCCGGCCATTGTGTCCCTGGGCCTTGTAGTAGCCATGCTTGTTACCATTTTTCCAACTCGCCTTGTGCGGCTGGAAACTGGTATTCGCATGCTCCGCCACATGAGAGCTTGTACGCTTCCGCGTTTTACTGCGGCCGCGACTCACTCTCCTATTTCTGCCAACGTGCTCTCCTGCTGCGGTCTGTGCCCTTTCCGGTATACACTGTCCTATATCATACTCCAATTGTTGTAGGAGTAATTTAAACGACTCTAAATCGTCCTTACAACGCCCGGCTAATATGATATGGCGAAGCTGCGCTGGAAGCTTCATTATACACAGCCTTATCAATTCGCCTGGGCTGTAAGGGTTGTACAAGAATTGGTTATTCTGCAACATGTTTTCAAACAGTCTTGCAGCACTCGCGAAACCGCATTGATTAACAGTCGGCAGCATCATTATCTGATGTTTAACCCGATCTTGCGCGGCTTCGGACCAATATGCCGAGACAAATTCACGCTGAAATTCCTTCACCGTTCTACAGTTTCTCGCTATGGCTCTCATCCGTACTGCGGCTTCAGCCTCAAGATGGCCGCACATGAACTCGATTTTATACTCATCCGGCCAACTGGGCGGAAGACGGAATTAGGACTGTTCCAAGAAAGCCCGTGGGTGGATTCCGTTCACAGAATTTCTAAAGATTTCGAACTTCCGTACGGAGAGAAAGTGCTTATAGTGGAAGCCTTCCACTTCCCTCCGGTATGGATCTGCGCACGGTTTCAGGTGTCGTTCCCGACACCTCCCTACATTTCTGCGTTCGCTAGCCTCCTCGTACTCATCCTCGTGTCCGCAATCTCGTCCCTCGCTTTCCCACGCGCCCTTGCGCACATGGTCCTCCCTCTCGTCACCGCGAGTGAGGAGATTTTCCACGTGGGCCATGCGTTCACATATGTCATTGGTAACTATCCGTTGCCGCCTATTGACTTCGCATTGGCCTTCTTGAAATTTCCGCAATGCCTGCATCTCCCCGTTATCCCTCGAGTTCAGAATTGCAGCACTCTCGCTTCCCTCTGCTATTGTTAAGTCCACAACCTTCTCCGCGAGTTTTGCTAACTCCTCCTTTACTTTCTTTGTATCCTCGCTATTTAATGTGTTAACCGTATCTATCTTTTCCTCAAGATCCACAATTGCCCTACTGTTTTCGTGAACCTTTTCTTGCGTTACTTCTACTGCTTCTACTCGCGCTATTACCTTTTTCTTTTCGGTAATGCATCGTTCACTTAAAGTTTGGAGCCCCTTTTCTAGTTTTTCTCCGCGGGTTTTCATTTCGATCCTATTTTTTTTTTGTTCCTTTTCGAGGACGTTTAGTTTACTGCCAACGACTTCGAATTTCTCATTGACGTCCTTTCGAACCCCTTCGATTTCCGACATCATGCCCTCGAATTTCGCTTCCTGCCTTTTATTATATTCTTCCTGCCTTTTATTATATTCTTCTAATCTGGAATTTACTCCGCTTACGATCGTTCTCGCGTTCTTTTCCATCATTTTGAACAATTCGGTCATCCACGTGTTACTATTTGTGTCTGCATTTGTCGGCGCATTTTGGCTACTCGTTGCATTCTCTAATTCACCTGTGCTCGCGCTCGGATCCGAAGTCCCGCTATTTGGTGTGGAATTGGCCTGCTCATTTTCCAAGTTCAACATTGCCGTAGCGGCGCTGAAATCTTTACTAATTCCCGTTGCCTGCCTCGTCTCTCTCGGCGGCTTCCTGATTGACGATAACTTCCTCCTCACCGCTCCTCGAGGGAGCACGTGTCTCCATTCTGGACACTAGGCTTACGTTTCGGGCTAAGTGCCTAAATTACGGCTTCGCTCGCGGAAAACAGACTTCCTACTTTCGCTGCACGAATCGCGACAAATTCTCGTAGCTTAAAGTTAATTTCACCCGCAACCTACTACATTTATTTGGTCACACGCAACCTAACACATTTATTTAGTCACACGCAGCCTAACACGTTTGAAATTCCCCCAAAATACATGGATAAATACACACAAGAAAATTACCCCCAAAATCACACAAATAAAATCACAAGCAACGCAGTCTATTCAACCCCGTATTCTCAACGCTGGTTCTATTCACAAACAGGAATTGTGAATCCTGTGGAAATTTAATTTTGTTAGCACATCCTAGCAATCTCCCAGCATCACAAAGGGTTCCTAAACTGAACGAGATCCTAGGCTAAAGGGTCGCCATTATGCCTGATACTTGCTTTCCGCACCCTCGGCAGGCATCCTCAATTTCATAAATGGCACCTGTACTATAGAAGACGCCGGCGGCCATTTGCAGCAACGAGCATCAATACTCAAACTAAAGTTTTATTCGGTGGTTTTGATCAAGTTAGAAATTAGAATATTATTATAATGAAGTTTTAATAGCACCTTACAGAGTTTATTAAATGAAATATGCCCATGAGTGGGACATAGACAGGTGATTAACTGAGACACGCATCCCAAATATTCTGTGAAATGATAAGGGAACGTGGTGTGGCTGGGAGAAGTCACTTCAACATAATTGTATAATAACACAATCACATTTATTCAATAAACATTACCATCTCCTCTCACTTATCACAGAATGCTGGCGTGATACAAATAGTATAATATCTAAGTAAACTTAGTTAAACATCCGGCTAACATGTGCCGTGAATCGACAATCACTATCGCCTGCACATTTCTATCATCACTTAGCCACACATACACACACTAACATTCACTCTATTCGTTTTATCTAACGGATAAAAGAGGAAGGTTCCCATACACCAAGTGGGACAACATTGGGAGAGGGCACATGGTTCCTACTGTAACTTTAATTCGGGCAAGTCCCGTCTTCACATTTAACTAACTCCGCGAGTTTTGCTGGATATTATGAAGGAACAATTAAATCGCACGCGTGAATTTACGTAGAAGATCCAGCTCGATCACGAAATGTGATTACGTCGAGCTGAAGCTTCTCACCAAGAAATGCACGGGGTCTGCGGACCACGTGTTACCAATCTCACCACAATCAGTAGTCAATAAACACATTTAAATCAAATACACTTTGCATATATCCTTCTCACTCACACTGAAATGCAAATTGAGCAATTCTGAGTATTACTCGGCAATGAGCGCCTGTTTACTCCCAAGTGCAGTGAACGCAAATTCCCATGAAATTACTTGGCGAGAGAAATCATCTCCCTATCTCTCCTAACCGAGATGATTCTAGGAAATACCATAGTGGCTTTCCTCAGCAGGGAAGCTGCTTCCAAGTTCAAGAGAACATGGAATGCTAAATCTTCGCTAACTATCGGAGCGATAGAGCAGAGCGTGCTTACTCACGCAGGTCTTCCCAGCAACAACCCCGATACGGTCTCCCTCGTCCGGGTCCACACATCGTGGCCGCAAGGACTCAGAGATACCGCACACGGTTATTTGCCAACCTAACGAGCACTAATGATGCAGTGGAGCTTATGCCTCTCTGGTCCAGTGGAGTCGCGCTCTACCAGATTCGAGGCTGGCTACACTTCCACTATGCCTATTGCACACCCACCGCCGACATCTCACGCATACCTCATCATACGTTCGCATTCACACTTTGCATACAATTACCATATCTAATATTAAAATGATCGTCTATATTTAACTAACCCTATATTACTAATTATCATCAGGCTCTCCCCTGAGTGTCGGAAGGGCACTCAGGTGTCTTGAGTTGTGGGGTCGAGCCATGTAGCGGCTTACATGGAGCCGTTACAACCTGCGTATGCTCTGGTTTGGCACGAAACACTTGCTTAATACACATTCCAACACAAGAAACGACCCACAATAAAGGAATTATCCGAATGAAACGGAAATCGCTAGCTGCGACGTACATGTACAGACAAACAAATGATTACAATTTCAAAAAGACTGAATGGTCTGTTCAAGAGAGAGACGTTCACAAATCGAGAAGGTGAGTAATGGGCTGGTCCACCACTGGTTCTTACGCAAGCATATATTCGAACTGGCATTGAGTCGTAAAGTTGTTCGATGCCCTCCTGTGACACATTCTGTCATATTGGCGCTTTGGATCGTCAAAATCCCGTGCTGGTTGGAGGCCGTCCCCATAATGCTACAAATGTTCCCAACTAGGGAGAGATATGGCAAGTTTGCTGGTCAAGGTAGGGTATTCCAAGCGCGAAGACAAGCAGTGGAAACTCTCGCCGCGTTCGGAAGGGCGTTATCTTGCTGACATTTAAGACCAGGATAGCTTGCTACGAAGGGGAACAGAACAGGGCACAGAAAACGGTGACTCGCCGCTGGGCGCAATGGCACTGTGTATGGCAACCTGTGAGGTCCTGCTTTTTTTTTCTTCTTTTTTTTCTCATCTGTCTTCGACCCGGCACAAATTCCTCTTGCAGTCTACATCCTCAACTATTTGCTGTATGTATTCCAATCTCTGTCTTCTTTTACAGTTTCTACCCTCTAAAGCTCCCTCTAGTACCTTGGAAGTCACTCCCTCATGTCTTAACACATGTCCTATCATCTTGTCACTTCATCTTGTCAGTGTTTCCCACATATTTCTTTCCTCTCCAATTGTGCACAGAACCTCCTCATTCCTTACCTCGCCAGTGCACCTAATTTTCATCATTCGTCTGTAGCATCACATCTCAAACGCTCTGCTTCTCTTCTGTTTCTGTTTTCCCACAGTCCATGTTTCACTACCATACAATGCTGTGCTCCAAACATACTTTCTCAGAAATGTCCTCGTCAAATTAAGTTCTATGTTTGATACTAGTAGACTTCTCTAGGCCGGCAGTGCCCTTTTTACAAGTGCTAGTCTGATTTTGATGCCCTTCTTGCTCCGTCCGCCATTGGCTATTTTGCTGCCTAAGTTGCAGAATTCTTCATATACTTCGTGACCATCTATCTTGATGTTTCTCGTTGTTCTCGTATCTGCTACTTCTCATTACTTTCGTTTTCCTTCGATTTACTCTCTCCATATTCTGTACTCATTAGATTGTTCATTCCATGCAGCAGATCATGTAATTCTTCTCCACTGTCATTCAGGATAGCAATGTTATCAGCGCATCGTATTATTGATATTCTTTCACCTTGTATTTTAATTCCACTCCTGAACCTTTCTTCTTTTATTTCCATCGTTGCTTCTTCGATGTACAGATTGAGCAGTAGCAGAGAAAAACTATGTCCATGTCTTATACATTAATTAATCCGAACACTTTGTTCTTGGCTGTCCACTCATATTGTGCCATCTTGTTTCTTATACATGTTGCTTATAATCCATCTCTCCCTATAACTAACCGCTATTTTTCTCACAATTTCGATCATCATCTGCCATTTTATATTATTGAGTGCTTTTTCCACGTCGGCAGATCCTGTGAACCTGTCTTGATTTTTCTTTAGTCTTGCTTCCGTTACCAACCACAACGTCAGAATTGCCACTCTGGTGTTTTTATCTTTTCCAAAGCCAAACAGATCGTCATCTAACAAAGTCTTAGTTCTCTCCTCCGTTCTTCTGTATATTATTCTTGTCAGCAACTTGGATGCATGAGCTGTTGACCTGATTGTTCTATAACTCTCGCACTTTCATCTCTCAACGGCCGTCGTGGCCGAGCAGTTCTACGTGCTTCAACCTGCGACTGTGCGACCGCTACGGTCGCAGGTTAGAATCCTGCCTCGGACATGGATGTGTGTGACGTCCTTAGGTTAGCTCGCATTCAGTAGTTCTAAGTTCTAGAGGACTGATGACCTCCGATGTTAAGTCCCATAGTTCTCAGAGCCATGCGAATCATTTTTTTTTTTGTCATCTCTTGCCATCATCGGGAATTGGGTGGATGATATTTTTCTGAAAGTCCGATGGTATGTCACCAGACTCATACATTCTACACACCAATGTGAATAGACGATTTGTTACCACTTCTTACAATGCTTGTAGACATTCTGATAGAATATTATCGATCCGTTCTACCTTATTTGATCTTAAGTCCTCCAAAGCCCTTTTAAATTCTGATTCTAACACCAGATCCCCTATCTCTGCTAAATCAACTCCTGTTCCTTCTTCTACAATGAAATGTCCCCTTAGAAAAGTTATACATAACTGTGCTTAAACTGACACACAATATTTTTTTAGCACAACGCAAACTGACTTTTAATAATCCCTACAAAAGAATGGCCCTGACTAACATTAACCTATACCTTTCACAAATCACTTACCTCACCAAAAATCTTCGTTACTCGAACTACTGCAACACAGCGAGCGCCACTACTGCCAGCTAAATAAAAGATTCAAACTATGGAAGGCACTAACTACTGATAGGCATAGTTAGCAAGTGAAAGATTTGAATAGAAAACAAACAATGTATTTACCTCAATAGTCATAATATATATATATATATCACTTCATGACATCCATTCTTACAAATTTCAAAACTCCGCCATCTCTCTCCCCACGTCCACCACTGCTGGCGGCTCACCTCCAACTGCGCAACACTACGCGCTGTTAGCATCCAGCTGCCGCTGCCCAACACTACAATGGCAGACAATAATGTAAACCAGCCACAGACTGCACACGGCACAGCCAGTGATTTTCATACAGAGCGTTACGTGGCGACGGCGTTACCAATAAAAAAACCTAAACAGCCTACTTACATAGCCCCCATGCTCCCCACAAAAAAATTTACAAATTGTTTCGGGTAGTGGCCAATACAGATTTGAAAAATATTTTCATAATTACAATAACAAAGAAATGAAATGCACACACTTATCGATACAATGTTGGTCTGAAGCGAAAATTTTCTCATAGTCCATAAAGACAGTCCTGATCATTCATCAAAGTAAAATTGCAGTGCTTTTCTCAAAGTCTGAGTAGTAAAAGAAAATGCACACGGAAGGAGTGGATTTCCATGCAGTCTTGAAGAAGTAGTGTTGTCCTTCCAACGGAAAGACAGTGCTGACTCTTGACATGCAGACAGGTAATGGGCCACAACAGAGCAAACCCACAGCAGAGTCAGTCGAAGTTTTGAAGAATATTGGTAGATAGGTCAACACAGAGTAGACCCATTGTAGTCCTTGTAGAGATTACGGTGTTGGTGGGCCACCAGAGGTGCACACCCACTGCAGTCCTTGTAGAAATAATGGTACTGGTGAGTCATCAAAGGTGTAGACCCACTGTAGTCCTTGTAGAGATGGCCAGCAGCCATCTGCTGCAACTGTGCAGGTGCACAATCACAATCGAAGAGTCTTGTGGAAAATATAGCAAGTCCATGAACCACCACTTGTCCACTCACAAAGAATTTGTTTGAAATGTCCTTAGAACCAGCAATGCTGTTATCCAGTCCCTTGCTGAATTATTAACACACGTGCAAACACTATCAGTCCCTACTTCTCACATATTGTCCATATACTATGACCAACAGAAACATGTGCAGTGAAATGTAACGTACAAATTACTTAATTTGATCAACTGGTGTCAATTACAATTTCTCACATATTGTCCATATACTACGACCAACAGAAACATGTGCAGTGAAATTTAACGTCCAATTTACTTAATTTGATCAACTGGTGTCAATTACAATTTTATAACATAAGAATACAATAACAAAGGTACAAAATACATCATTAAAGAACATAACAATACAGATAACATTTGCAGTAATAGGGGCTTTACAAAAGAATCGAAATAACAAATACATCATTGTTAAAAAGTTATGACATAAGTACATACATAAAAGATCAGAATAACTTTTGAAACATCAACTTCACACATGAGCATTAGAACAAAACAGAATAAATAATGTGTAAACATCTTTACGAAGTAAATGACACGTTATTAATGCAAATTATATTTGAGGATAACAGTATTCCTCATCATAGTGAATATAGCTTAGTATTAGAAGAGAAAAAATTCTATGAAACAGAGACAGGAAGAAAACAAATACACAAGTGTACACAAACACATAGTGGGATAACACAAGAGGAAAGGGCAGAGTTTGTTTTCAGTGTAACATTTGGTACTGCAGTCCAACCCAAAACTTCATTCCATAGATCTTTCATCTTATTTCAACATTTGTTTCCACCAAAAAAGTCCTATCCAAGCATGCTTTCTGTATTTATATGTTCACATATTTCTTACCTCATCATTTATTTTCCAGTATCTTACCTCATCATTTATTTCCAAGAAAATCCTACCTATACCTGCTTTCTGTACATTTTTCATATAACCTCTCAGTGTATTTCTTCCAATTCATCGCAACTCATTCTTTTATATAGGCTACCCCCTCTTAAGCTAACTTAAATCTACTGAGCTCAGATGCTTAAACTATGGGATGAGGCCATGCAGGAGCACAAAACAATTAATACAAACAGCAATGAAAAAAATGGAAATTGTCAAAGCAAGCAGCAATATTACAACTCATATAAGGCAGTGCACAGCAAACAAGAAGAAATAAATCCGTAGTAAAACTGGCTTAACAGAGTAATACAAAGTCAAATTCAGTAGCACTATGCCTGGCAAACAGCAGCAGCAAACGCTATAACTTATAACTAAACATGACAAAGCTCAAGCAGAAAAAATATTACAGTAAAGACAACAATGCAGATAAGGGAAATGTCTATTCACATCTTAATGTCTATATAATTAAAGTGGTGCACCACAACTTATTCTACGAAATAAATTACCAAGTACTTGAAAAGAAAATTACGTATGCAGTTCCTGTGAAGGGAAATGTCTTTTTGTGCTCCCTCATTTTTTGGAAGTATATCACATTATTATTATATACTGGATCTGTAGACAGAAAATATTTATATTAGTACGTCTATAAAATTTTATTTTAACCAATGCTGCAGTGCAGCTAGAAACTAGATATTAAACAAAATAGGCAAAGCAAGGCGTGAAACGTCATTCGCTAGCTATAATGCATTTCATAGTGCAGTAAACAATCTATCAACTATCAAGACAATAGACACGAAATGTTTCTCATCATTTAATTCCAGAAAATATCATAAATTAAAAGCTCCACAGTGTAATCATATGTTTTCAAGTTTGAGCGTGTCGTAGTTGCGATGCTTTCTACAAAGGAATGTCAATAGCGAGGATAACGGCCATTTTTTTTCTCCCCCTTGCCTCTGAAAGGCACACACTAATGGCTTTTCTCCCAGGCGACTGTCGCGCAGGTGGGTGCCCATGACGCATTACGTGTAGGTGGTCACTTAACTTTCTTACCGAAATATTTACGACACCAGTTTCCGCTACAGTGACAGTCTCATATAAAAATATTTCACAGGTCAAGAATTTGCGTTACAAATCTGTAGAAACAAAATCCTTTAAATATAATAGTGTCCAAAAAATTTTCGCCAGCATAGTGGTACATTAACGCACATACACACATTTCATAACTCTTAAAGTACGATTCTCGGTTTCCAACATCCTTTTTCACAAACCAGAGTGCCTAACCACTACTCATTATTCCTTACCTTATTACACATATACATATTCATCGACACTTCTTCAATATTTCATCATAACAGACACGTAGCATAACCAAATAACTGATACAGCATCAGCTTAAACATACCTCAGCAGCATAATTCACATCGTCGTCGTAATAATAACATCATAACACCTCAGTCAAATCTCAAAAACGTCATAGCTTTCTGCAATAATTTCAAAACCTAAAAAAAAATTCTCTGCTCATGTCAAAAGTGTCATCTACCTCAAACGTACTTTAAAAATCATGATCTCATACCAAATATGTCATTCAAAGCTCTCATAGTATCACAATGGTTCTGAAAAAATATGAACAGTTCACAAGTTATCCAACAGTGTAATTACGTAAACATCTGTCACTGATGTAGTAAATGATCAGATAGCTGTGTAAGTAATGTGTTAGAGTAATATGGTACCGATGTGTAAAGTTGTATAAGCAAA
Source organism: Schistocerca gregaria (assembly GCF_023897955.1). Taxonomy (NCBI): domain Eukaryota; kingdom Metazoa; phylum Arthropoda; class Insecta; order Orthoptera; family Acrididae; genus Schistocerca; species Schistocerca gregaria. Next base: position 28,152,375 of record NC_064930.1, read on the forward strand.
TACCATATTAGCTAGGGCTCCTTGTGCTTGCCATACACATGGTACACAAAGTAAGCGTGTACCCCCCTGAGAATTAATGTAATTATATCCTCACGTGTTACAGATTACAGCAATGGAATGAAATGTATCACGGAAAACCTTTGTATCATTGTACTTCAAATATCTTTAAGAATAAATGTTTTAAGTACAAAATTAATCACTCAAATACGTGTTCTGTAGCGCTAAACTGTGCGTCTTGTTGTAAGATAATCTCTGTGGAAGTGTCGTAGTTATCGTTCTCCGAAAGCTAAGTTCTGCAGAAGTCAATGTACTTACCTCATGATAAACAAAAGTGAAATGCTTTGCGTATAGATATCTTAGTTACTACGCTTATTGCCGTGATGAAGTAAGTACTGTACTGTAACGTATTGTTGTGCTACAGAAAAGGCTGTCTCATTGTAGCTATACCACAAACGTTACTACTGAAACATGTTTTCCTTTCCAGAAGAATTTAGAAAACTGTGCAGATATAAAACAGAAACACCGCAAAAGCAACATTGTAAATTCTCACTCATTAGTAGCGTCGTGATAAAATCGTGTAGCTGTCACATAAACTAACCACTGAGTCATCTGGTATCTCACAGAAAGAACTTTAAATGCAGAATGTATTTTCAAGTAAACCAAAATGTTGCATTAAAATCTGATTAGCAGTATTAGTATATGTTCTAAGTATGTAAACCTTATAGTCGTTACGTAATCGTGCAACTAACAAGCAAGAATGTACACACACAATAACACTGTGACGTTTGTTCACTATAACAATGCATTCGTAATTTCTGTTTAAATAAGTTCTCTTGGTTTTTGACTGCATATTTAACTTCTAACATTGTTGCATGGTAACAGATTCTAAGTCTTACAAAGCAAACTAGTAATGTAAAGTGAAAAATTTTATAGCATAGACTAAGTTATAAAGCAGATTATCTGTCAATAAACGGTTTTACATGTGTAATTTGGTGCAACCTTTCACCCTTTATTGTGCGCAGACTTCCAACTTACGTCGCTAAAGAATTCTAAAATTGTTCTCAAGGTTAGCGCCTATGTTATTTTTCTCTGAGCCAGCCGGCGCACGTGGCTGCCTGCGGTGCGAGTCATTGTCTGTTTCTTTGTTGGCGCGCGCCGTTATTGGGATTAGGAGACCTAACTTCTACAAATTCACCTTGTCGAGAGGGCCCAGCTCTGTTTGAATCCCGCCAGTTCTGAGGCAATTCAGGTCTGTCGTTACGATCATATCGTGTGTCGTCATGTCGGTAGTTTCCATAGTTTCTTGTTTGTCGGTCACGTGGTGGAGAATTTCTCCCCGAATCGTAACTGCGCGTTAGACCGTTGGGTCAAAAGTTATTCTGTCTCCCCTGATAATATTTATTTTGGTTCCCATATTGCCTGTTTCTCTGACTGTCTCTGTGATAGTCACTACTGCGGAGAGGTGATCTTTCCCTGTAATTATTACTACTCTGCCAACGGTTGTGATACGGGTGGTGTCTGGTTTGGTCACGATTTGTGTTGTGAGAATAGCCTTGTTGTGTCCAGTTATTATTTCTTTCATCGCGGAATTGCGACGGATGTGACCTGTAATTGTTGTGCTTTTGTTTTCGCGTTCCGCGATTGTCAGTCTCAATTTCTAATTCTTGTAAGAGCCCATGAAAAGCTTCAATGTCGTCTTTGCAACGTCCTGCCAAAATAATATGCCGTAAATGTTCATTCTTGCAAATTTCAAAACTCCGCCATCTCTCTCCCCACATCCACCACTGCTGGCGGCTCACCTCCAACTGCGCAACGTTACGCGCTGTTAGCATCCAGCTGCCGCTGCCCAACACTACAATGGCAGACAACAATGCAAACCAGCCACAGACTGCACACGGCACAGCCAGTGATTTTCATACAGAGCGCTACGTGGCGGCGGCGTTACCAATAAAAAAAACCTAAACAGCCTACTTACAATAACATCAGACAAATCTCTTCCCTCATCGATTCCTTCAATGCACTGCTTCCACTTATCTGCTCACTTCTTTGCATTTAGCAGTGGAATTCCCGTTGCAGTTTTAATGTCATCACTTATGCTTTTGATTTTGCCGAAGGTTGTTTTGACTGTCCTATATGCTGAGTCAGTTCTTTCGAGTATCATTTGTTTTACGATTTCTTCACCTTTTTTTATACAGCCATTTCATCTTAGTTTCCCTACAGTTCCTATTTGTTTCATTCCCCAGCAACTTACAGTTCCTGAATTTCCCTGAACATTTTTGTACGAGGGTAAGTCAATTATTATCTGCAAAGTAGTTATAAAATTTTACTGTAATCAAATAGGAAACTTACGAGAACATCGTTTTCGACTTGCTCCATCGTTGTACAGGCTTCCTGACGCCCTCATAAAAAAAGGTTCTCGGTTTAGCTGCGGGCCAGGAATGCACCTCTTCTTTCACTGCTTCGTCCCAGGCAAATCGGCGGCGCCTTAATGCCTGTTTGAGTGGACCAAACAAGTGATAGTCAGAAGGGGCAAGATCGAGACTAGAGTACTCGAGACCTGAGTTTCCGGAGCGTTCCAGCAGTGTGGGCGGGCATTGCAGTGCAACAACGCAACACCTTCTGGCAGCAGTCCTCGGCGTTTGCTTCTAACTGCGGGCTTTAGCATCTCTCTGTAACGTGCGCTGTTTATTGTTGTGCCTCTTTCCCCGTAATGTTCCAGTACTGGACCTTGTGTCTCCCACAACACCGTAAGCATCAGTTTTCCTGCGGACGGTCGGGTCTTGAACTTTTTCTTGCACGGCGAATGTTTCCGTTCCACACTCTGCCGTTTACTCTCCGGCTCGTAATGATGGATCCATGTTTCATCACCATTAATGACCCTCCCTAACACGTTGTCCCCTTCTTTACCATAGCGATCCAAATCTTTTTTGCAGATGTCCAAGCGCGTATGTTTATGCAACTGTGTGAGTTGTATTGGGACCCATCTTGCACAAACTTTATGAAATCCAACTCTGTTGTGGATCATTTCGTAGGCAGAACCGTGACTAATTTGCAGACGATGTGCCACTTCGACAGTAGTTAACCGTCTGCCTAAGAGAATCGTTTCCAGTGAGCGCTCAGTGGTTTCTGCATTTGTGGCGGTAAACGGTCGTTCGGCTCCTTCATCGTGCGTAACGCTTGTGCGAGCATTTCGGAACTTTTTAATCCATTTGTAGACATTCCGTTGTGGCGAAACACTGTTCCCGTACTGGACCGCAAGTCCTCGATGAACTTCGGCCCCTGACACGCCTTCCGACCACAAAAAGCGGGTCACTCCTTCGGTGCAAATAGACAGCGGAGCAGCCGTGATTAACAGCACGGCAGCGATAACGAAACTAACCTAGCAGCCGGAAAATTGCAGAGATACTAAAACAAATAAACGAAGCATGCGTCATCAACGTAAAACGACACTACTACATAAATAAACAGAAATGTAACTAAATTGCGGACAATAATTGACTTACCCTCGTATTAGTACTTCCATCTTTCATCGATCAACTGAAGTATTTATTCTGTTACCCACGGTTTCTCCGCAGTTGCCTTATTTATGCCCTTGTTTTGCTTTCCAACTTCTGTGATTACCCTTTTTAGAGATTTCCATTCTTCTTCAACTGTTCAGCTTATTGCTGTATCTATCGCCTTAGAGAACTTCAAGCGTAATCTCGCCATTCCTCAGTACTTCCGTATACCACTTCTTTGCGTATTGTTTCTTCCTGACTAATGTCTTAAAACTTCAGCCCACTCTTCACCACTACTATCTTGTGATCTGAGTCTATATCTGCTCCTGGGTACGCCTTAGAATCCAGTATCTGATTTCGGATAATCTGCTTGACAGTGATGTAATCTAACTGAAATCTTTCCGTATCACATGGCCTTTTCCAAGAATACCGCTTCCTATTGTGTTTCTTGAACGGCGTATTCGCTATTACTAGCTGAAATTTATTGCAAAGTTCAATTAGTCTTTCTCCTTACTCATTCCTTGTCCCAAGCCTACATTCTCCTGTAACCCTTTCTTTTACTCCTTTCCCTACAGCTGCATTGCAGGCCCCCATGACTATCAGATTTTCATCTCCCTTTGCCTACCCTATTTCCCTTTCAGTTTCCTCATACACTTTCTCTATGTGTTAATCTTCAGCTTGCGACGTCGGCATGTATGCCTGAACTATCGTTGTCGGTGTTGGTCTGCTGTCGGTTTTGACAAGAACAACCCGGTCACAGTAACACACTCCTGTTCGTAATTAAACACTACTGATACTCAAAATAAATGCTCGAAATAAATGCTCACCACAAACTTGGAAATAATAGTCAGTGCTAGCCACGCGCATTTCTGATTATCACGGACGGCACACTAACAGTTACTTTAGTAAAATCTAAGCGATCCTGGACGGCGTAGCGTCCTCGCGAGTTCACTGTCAGTTATCACTGGAAATACACGTTTTGGCACAGCCCGGCTCTGACGTCACCCGAGGCAGAGCGCAATCCGACTTTTAACAGACGCGGATCTTACAATTGCTGACTGCGGAGTGAAACTTCCAGCTTCTTTTTTTTATAGCTCTATTTGGCCTTAGATTAACATTTTATTGGTTTTATTTTCCTTTACTGGCAATGTTCTTACAGCTATAACTTACATCTAATTTGTTTCCCTTTTTTAACATTTACAACTCTTGTTATACATTTTGGATATATTTTTCATGAATTGTTCACATTTTGCTTACAGCTTTAACTTATTTCTAACTTTTTTCCTTTTTCGTTTATAATTCTTGGTATCCTTTTTGTATATTGTTTCCATCTTTAATACAATTAAGATACTTGAACATGGGTACACTTTGTTGCTAAGTGGTTAGAACTTTCTAGAATATAAATAATTATTCAATAAGATTAACAAAGAAAATTAAGAATTAAAATAAGATTAAAAATTAAAATAGAGTTTACCGCAATTGTTGCTGTTAGCATGAGTGACATAAAAGTAGATATATTAGGTAGTGCGAAACAAATCACTTAAGAGAGCCAAGTCTTGTGGTCCAGATGGTATACAAATCAGGTTCCTCTCACAGTATGCAGACACAATAGCACCTTTCTTAGCAGTCTTATACAACCGTTCACTTGACGAAAGGTCTGTTCCTAAAGACTAGAAAGTAGCACAGGTCACACCAAATTCAAGAAAGGAAATAGGAGTAACCCATTGAATTACAGACCCATATCACTGACCTTAATTTGCAGTAGGATTTTGGAGCATATACAGAACTCGAAGTTTATCAGTCTCCCTGAAGAAAATGATTTATTGATACATAACCAACACAGATTCAGAAAATATAGTTCTTGTGCAACACAGCTAGCTCTTTATTGCTATGATGTAGTGAGTGCTGTCGACAAGGGATCTCAGATCGATTCCACATTCCTAGGTTTCCAGAAGGCTTTTGATACCGTTCCTCACGAGTGACTATTAGTCAAATTGTGTGTATATGGAGTATCGTCTCAGTTGTGTGACTGGATTCCTGATTTCCTCTCAGAGAGGTCACAGTTCGTAGTGATACACGGTAAATCATCGAGTAGAACAGAAGTGATATCTGGCGTTCCGCAAGGTAGTGTCATAGGCCCTTTGCTGTTCCTGATTTATATAAATGATCTAGATGATAATCTGAGCAGCCCCCTTACATTTTTTGCAGATTACGTTGTAATTTACCGTCTACTAAAATCATCAGACGATCAATTCCAGTTACAAAATGACCTAGAGAGAATTTCTGTATGTTGCGAAAAGTGGCAATTAACACTAACCAAAGAAAAGTGCGAGGTCATACACATAAGTAATAAAAGAAACCCCATACATTTTGGGTAAACGATAAATTGAAGGGCTGTCAATTCTACTAAATACCTAGGAATTACAAGTACGAGCAACTGAAAATGGAAAGACCACATAGATAATATTGTGGGAAAGGCGAAACAAAAACTGCGCTTTGTTGGCAGAACACTTAGGAGATGCGACAAACCCACTAAAGAGACAGCCTATATTACACTTATTCGTTCTCTGCTGGAATATTTCTGCGCGGTGTGGGATCCTCACCAGGTAGGATTGACGGAAGACATCGAAAAAGTGCAAAGAAGGGCAGCCCGTTTCGTGTTATTGCGCAATTGGGGTGAGAGTGTCACTGATATGATACGCGAGTTGGGGTGGCAGTCACTGAAACAAAGGCGGTTTTCTACGCGGCGAGATCTATTTACGAAATTTCAATCACCAACTTTCTCTTCCGAATGCGGAAATATTTTGTTGACACTCATCTACGTAGGGAGAAATAATCATCACCATAAAATAAGAGAAATCAGAGCTCGAACGGAAAGATTTAGGTGTTCCTTTTTCCCACGCACCATTCGAGAGTGGAATGGTAGAGAAGTAGTATGAAAATGGTTCGATGAACCCTCTGCCAGGCACTTAAGTGTGAAATGCAAAGAAAACACTGATAAACGCACGGAAATTCTGGGTGAAAAACGAACTGAAAGAACTTTATATTACAAAAAAAAATGTTCAACACGCAGCTTTATAATGCAGAATTACAGTTGGGAAAGTTGCTTCATAGACTAGACTACGATTCCATAACCGAAAAAGTCAGAAAGTACATAGAGTTCATTGTACAGAAAACAAAAACCACACAGAAGAAAAAACTAGCCAGTCTTATAAATCAACAGTTACCTCCCAAACTGAACCAAAACAGACAAAGGAAACACACATTCTACACACCTTTCCTCAACAACACAGACATAATATTCACTGCAGAAGAAGAAACACTACTCTGCAAAGGTTTAAAACACAATGTTCAAGCTCCACTGGACCCAAGGAACCAAGAAAAGCTCATCACTAGTGCCACACAGATCTCAACCATCGCCCTTAAGAAGCAAAATGACAGAATAGCAGCCTGCCACAAAATTAATGAAATTATTGAGAAGGAAATTATAAACCATTCCCAGTATACAAGAAAAGAAAAGAAATCCTTACACGTACCATTAAGACTAAATTAAACATGAATAATGCAATAACTGTAAAACTGACAAGGGTAACACAACTGTTGTAATGAACAGAGCAACATATGTAGAAAAAACTTTAGACTTCTTCCAAACCAACCACATAACAGAGATACATAAAGATCCAACAGCCAGAATTCAAAAAGAGATTAAACACATCTCAAACAACATCAACTTTCTACTCACCATCCAAGAAGCAAGAAATATTGTAACAATGAGCCCACAAGCACCTTGCCTACGGTCACAACCCAAGATACACAAAAATGGGACCCCCATAAGACCTATAGTGAACTGCAGGAACAGCCCAACATTCAAACTCAACAAAATGCTCTTCAAAATTCTCAAAGAAGCATACACATTCAATAATGAGAGAACACTTAAAAACACAACAGAATTCACACAACATGTCAAAGACATAGAAGTACCTGACGGAGCCACACTTGCCTCATTTGATATACAAAACCTTTATTCCTCTGTGCCAATAGATCCCACACTACAGATAATCAATGCCAACCTACAAAAACATAAAAAAATCCCTTCAACTCACATTACTGAGCTAATGGACCTACTCGAATTCACACTTTCACACAACTACTTTAAATTCAACCATAAAATCTACATACAAACAGATGGCCTGGCAATGGGCTCGAATCTTTCTGGGTTGCTAGCTGAAATATTTATAAGTAACTTAGAAGACAAAATCCTGAATTCTGATCACCACCTCCTCAAAAATATCATCTACTACTACAGATATGTGGATGACACCATCATTTTAATCAAAGGCACTAAAGATGACATCAGTGAGTTGAACCAGTTATTCAACAGCTCCCATGAAAACATAAAATTCACAGTTGAACACCAAACAGATGACAGTATAAATTTCTTAGACCTTACAGTTAGAATAAGGAATAACAGACATGAGTTTGAAATTTACCTACCACAACACATACTACAATCCACAACTCCTCCTGTCACCCCACAGCCCACAAAATGGCAGCATTCCGGTACATGATCAATAGAGCTATCCAACTACCACTCTCTGAAGACAAAAGTGATCAAGAAATTCAAATAATAAAACAAACAGCTATTGCAAATGGTTATAACAGCTCCATAGTAGACACCCTAAAACACTCAATAATGGCAAAGAAATCGCAACACAAACAACAAAAAGAAAATATCATCTTCCACACAATCCCCTTTCTAGGTAAGATTTCCTATCAGATAGCCAATGTCTTCAAACGAAAAGGCATAAGCATATCCTTCACAACAGACAACAGGATCGGACAGAAATTACCCCACAACATCAGCACACAAAACCCTCTGCATCACACAGGCGTATACAAAATTAAATGTTTAGACTGTGACTGCTTCTACATAGGCCAGACAGGGAGATCATTTGAGATTAGGTTCAAAGAACACATGGCAGCACTAAAAAACAAAAAAATACCACACATCAGCTATAGCCACCCACCTGCATGAAACAAAACACCATGTTAACAACACAAGTATCAGCATCCTACACATCCAACCAAAAGGCAGAAAACTAGACATCCTTGAAACACTCCAAATATACAAACATCAAACTAAACAACCTGAATGCATCTTAAATGACAAAAATGACAATATTTACAGTAGTATCATCTCCGTTTTCAACAACTGCCTACGTCATTAAAAATTGCTAAGCACACACACACACACACACACACACACACACACACACACACACACACACAAACACACACACACACACACAGACCCTAAGATTTACCACTAATATTTATTTATGTTACCATAACAGCCCTGAGTGTACAGGAGATTGACTTCATTTACAGATATACAATCACACCAACAGCTTGTACCCCTTGTCAGCTTGAAACTATGTATACAACTGCTGATACAAATGCACATCCCTGTGCACTTTCTAAGCATTTACCAATGTATTACCACAACCTTTAGACAGTTAATACATGCAACAGATATAATCTTAAGATCCTTTGCCTTGTAAAGTTTGCTGTCATACAATCTCTCTCTCCACCCTCTCCCTCCCTCTCATGTTCTCTTTATATTCCTTCCCCCTCTGCCTCCAGCCTTCCATATCTACCTATGAACCCCTATAAGAATTGTCAATTGTGTATTATTTTATTTTATCACTGTAGCCAATATGATTATTGTACTTAAAGTTTCTAACACCTCACCTGATTGTATAAATGCGTATGAACTTTATGCTATTTTAAGCTGTCAAAATCGTATTTACTTACTGCCTGAAGTATTTACTCCAACAAATGTATTCAACACCTCCAAATCCTTCAAAAAAGTTCTCTGTAATAATGTTGTTAGGACGTATATTCTCTGGACTTTGTGAGAACGTTTTCTCTTTTGCTGTACGATCCATGCACCTAATAGATTACGACGCCATATTTGTTTATACAATATGATAGTGTTCATGTGATGTGTTACGACTGTGAAAGGATCCTGTGACCACTGGAGGTACTTTATCTTACTTAATTTATTTTTACTGCTAGATACAAGTTCAATTTTTGTCAAAACAGACCAAGTTCTGAAATACTGTCTTGTTTTCTCCACTAGACAGTGTCACAACTTCCTCCAAGGAAATCGTAGCACAACACAAACACACAAATGCCATATTAACTGATGTATATCCACCTGATGATGGAGGTTTAAACCTTCGAAACGCGTCGTGGAAACAAATAAACAGTGACTGGTAACAGTAAACTTATTGTTTCATTTAGTGAAATGCAGAGTAACCTTGTAGATGTAGATGTTGTTGTTGTTGTGGTCTTCAGTCCTGAGACTGGTTTGATGCAGCTCTCCATGCTACTCTATCCTGTGCAAGCCTCTTCATCTCCCAGTACCTACTGCAACCTACATCCTTCTGAATCTGCTTAGTGTATTCATCTCTTGGACTCCCTCTACGATTTTTACCCTCCACGCTGCCCTCCAATGCTAACTTTGTGATCCCTTGATGCCCCAGAACATGTCCTACCAACCGATCCCTTCTTCTAGTCAAGTTGTGCCACAAACACCTCTTCTCCCCAATCCTATTCAGTACTTCCTCATTAGTTATATGATCTACCCATCTAATCTTCAGCATTCTTCTGTAGCACCACATTTCGAAAGCTTCTATTCTCTTCTTGTTCAAACTAATTATCGTCCATGTTTCACTTCCATACATGGCTACACTCCATACAAATACTTTCAGAAACGACTTCCTGACACTTAAATCTATGCTCGATGTTAACAAATTTCTCTTCTTCAGAAACGCTTTCCTTGCTTTTGCCAGTCTACATTTTATATCGTCTCTACTTCGACCATCATCAGTTATTTTGCTCCCCAAATAGCAAAATTACTTTACTACTTTAAGTGTCTCATAGCCTAATCTCATTCCCTCATAATCACCAGACTTAATTCGACTACATTCCATTATCCTCGTTTTCCTTTTGTTAATGTTCATCTTATATCCTCCTTTCAAGAGACTGTCCATTACGTTCAACTGCTCTTCCAAGTCCTTTGCTGTCTCTGACAGAATTACAATGTCATCGGCGAACCTCAAAGTTTTTATTTCTTCACCACGCATTTTAATACCCACTCCGAATTTTTCTTTTGTTTCCTTCACAGCTTGCTCAATATAGAGATTGAATAACATCGGGGAGAGGCTAGAACCCTGTCGCACTCCCTTCCCAACCACTGCTTCCCTTTCATGCCCCTCGACTCCTGTAACTGCCATCTGGTTTCTGTACAAATTGTAAATAGCCTTTCGCTCCCTGTATTTTACCCCTGCGACCTTTAGAATCTGAAAGAGAGTATTCCAGTTAACATTGTCAAAAGCTTTCTTTAAGTATACAAATGCTAGAAACGTAGGTTTGCCTTTCCTTAATCTATTTTCTAAGATAAGTCGTAACGTCACTATTGCCTCACGTGTTCCAGTATTTCTACGGAATCCAAACTGATCTTCCCCGAGGTCGGCTTCTACCAGTTTTTCCATTCGTCTGTGAAGTATTCGCGTTAGTATTTTGCAGCTGTGACTTATTAAACTGGTCAACACCTGCTATTTTTGGGATTGAAATTATTACATTCTTCTTGAAGTCTGAGCGTATTTCGTCTGTCTCATAGATCTTGCTCACCAGATGGCTCTCCCAAGGCCGTCAGTAGTTCCAATGGAATGTTGCTTACTCCCGGGACCTCGTTTCGACTCAGGTCTTTCAGTGCTCTGTCAAACTCTTCACGCAGAATCGTATCTCCCATTTCACCTTCATCTACATCCTCTTCCATTTCCATAATTTTGTCCTCAAGTACATCGCCCTTGTATAGACCCTCTATATAGTCCTTCTATCTTTCTGCTTTCCCTTCCTTGCCTAGAACTGGGTTTCCATCTGAGCTCTTGATATTCACACAAGTGACCCTCTTTTCTATCAGTATCTACCTTACCCCTAGTGAGATAAGCTTCTACATCCTTACATTTGTCCTCTAGCCATCCCTGCTTAGCCATTTTGCACTTCCTGTCGATCTCATTTTTGAGACGTTTGTATTCCTTTTTGCCTGCTTCATTTACTGCGTTTTTATATTTTCTCCTTTCATCAATTAAATTCAATATTTCTTCTGTTACCCAAGGATTTCTACTAGCCCTCGTCTTTCTACCAACTTGATCTTCTGCTGCCTACATTACTTCATCTCTCAAAGTTACCCATTCTTCTTCTACTGTATTTCTTTCCCCCATTCCTGTCAATTGTTCCTTTATGCTCTCCCTGAAACTATGTACAACATCTGGTTTAGTCAGTTTATCCAGGTCACATCTCATTAAATTTCGACCTTTTTGCAGTTTCTTCAGGTTTAATCTACACTTCAGAACCAACAGATTGTGGTCAGAGTCCACATCTGCCGCTGAAAATTAGGAATTGAGATAAAATTATGACATGGGTGATACAGAGTTACTGAGGTTTATGGGGTTTTGTTTGTAATAGAAATACCTCGATGGTTGAGAAAGTGAAAGATTTGTGCTGAAGGTACAGGTTTAGGTCGTATAAGCGTCTATGGTAGAATTCCGTGGTCTAGGGGTCAGTCCGCTGTTAGCAGCGGTGGGGCCAGGCCGCCGCGCCCGTGTCCCCCTGTTAGCGCACCGCGCGCGCCAGTGTTCACTGTTTACCTCCCGCTGCGGCGAGTGTCACGCCTCCGTGTCTCAGTAGTGCCATGGCGCTCTCGTATCGCAAGTCCACAATTACGAGGGTCGGTCAAAAAGTAATGCCTCCCATTTTTTTTCTACTTAAAAAATTAAGTTAAGTGAAAAATTTGAATTTGGCGCCATTCCTCAAACCTTCTTCTGCAATCCACTGCAGTAGTAACTTTCTGTGTCAACAGGTGGCAGCACAGCAGAAGTTTGTAAGATGGCCGACATCGATGTTCGTTTGAGACAGCGTTGTGTGATTGAATTCTTGAATGCAGAAGGTGAAACGCCCATACGCATTCATGAAAGACTGAAGAAGGTGTATGGTGTTGTGACAGTGGATGTCAGCACTGTTAGACGATGGGTTCGTCGTTGTAAGGAAGCTGAAGGGGAAACACCGTTGACTGACGAAAAGCGGAGCGGCAGGCCGGTGAGTGCAGTGACTCCACACAACATTCAGCAAGTTGATGACATCATTCGTGGTGACCGTCGGGTGACTGCAGATGAAGTGTGTCGCATTATTTCTCTTAGTAAAGGCAGTGTGATCACGATTATTAAACAATTGGGGTACTCAAAAGTTTGTGCACGGTGGGTTCCAAGAATGTTAACCGATCAGAATAAAGAGGCAAGGAAAACAATAGCCTCCCAACACTTGCAGCGCTTCCGTTTGGAGGGAGATGAGTTTCTGAAAAAAATTGTGACCGGGGACGAAACATGGGTGCATTTTTTTGAACCCGAATCAAAGAGGCAGTCAATGGAGTGGCGTCACACAAGCTCGCCGAGGAAGAAAAAATTCAAAACTGTGCGATCGGCAGGGAAAGTTATGGCAACAGTTTTCTGGGATACAGAGGGTGTGATTATGGTTGATTTTTTGGAGCAGGGATGCACAATAAATTCTGTTCAATACGTCACAACCCTCAAAAAACTTAAAGCACGTCTTCAGCGAGTTCGCCCAACAAAATCAATGGCAGATGTTCTTCTTTTGCATGACAATGCAAGACCACACACCAGTCGTCACACCTCTGACGATATTGTCAAAATTGGATGGGAAGTTTTGCCTCATCCCCCATACAGCCCTGACCTGACACCATCAGACTTCCATCTGTTCGGGCCACTGAAAGAAGCTCATCGTGGGATTCATTTTGAAGATGAGGAGGCCGTCAAAACATCCGTGCGTCAATGGCTTAGGAAGCAGAGCTGTGATTTTTACCGTGCTGGGATACATGCCCTTGTTCAAAGATGGACCAAAACTGTAGAGATGGGCGGAGATTACATTGAAAAATGACAAAATGATCCTCAATGTTGTGGTTTTCAACCTATGTAATTGCATTTAAATTTCCTGACAATTAAACGTAGAAAAAAAAATAGGAGGCATTACTTTTTGACTGACCCTCGTAAGATCACATTTCAAGCGGACTACGCAAGACCTTGAGCACTTGACGTTGAACGTTTCATCCGAGAAGAACTTCATATTGCACCTCAAGACATCATTGGGATCCACTTTTCTATAACACAAAGTGTCGTCTACATAAAAATGATCAATGAAAAGGCGTGCACTGATGTTGTGTGCCGACACGCTCGTGGACTTAAATGTAAGTATTCTGATGGTCACATAGGAACTGTCACGATCGACCACGCTGGATTAGGCCTTCGCACTCTGAGGGTCTTCGAGCTGCCATTCGAAGTCCCGCCAGATGTTGTGATGACAGCTTTCAAACCGTACGGCAACGTGCTAAGCCACTTGATTGAAAAATGGCAAACGTTTGAGACGTACCCCGTCTTAAATGGAGTGAGACAAATTAAGATTGAACTGACGAAGCATGTGCCATCCTATCTAGTAAATGGCGGCTGCAGAGCCATTGTCATGTACGACGGACAACCGCGTACTTGCGCCGGCTGTGGCCAGGAAGGACATGTCCGATCGGCATGCATTCAACGCCGACTGACTCAGACACCGATCGGTGAAGTTCCATCCCCGGCGACGCCTACTTCACTCCCCATCACGTATGCAGCGGCTGCAACCGCAACAGCTGTTCCTGCCCAGGATCGTAGCACCATATTGCAGTCAGTGGTCGATGACCGTGTGGCGGACAGCACATCCCCCTCTACGACGCCTTCGGCAGACTTGCCTCAAGACGGTGATCAACTGTGCCACCAAGACGAGCCTAAAGAGAAGATGGAAGTAGAAACTAAAATTGCCCCGACCTCTGCCTTCCTACCAATGGAGACCGCATCAGATGATTGTCGCCCGCACTCTGACACAGAACAACATGTCCGGAAACAACGGTCCCCTCGAAAACGCAAGAAACGGCGCCATACGCCGTCCGACGACTGCCTGCTTCGGATGTGCGACCCAGGCGAATATCCGGCGTCGGACGACGCTCAGGACTCTACCACCGCAACTCAACCTTCCCATCACGATGCTACGGCGGATGCAATTTCTGAGCCTCGGTCTGACAACATCACTTCTGCTACTGAAGATGGCCGCAAGCGCTCTACTGACAGCACTAATCCACAGTCACCAATTGCTGCATCTGATTCTTGGGCGGATGATGTCGAGGATGAGCCACAGCACCAGGAGGATGCCGAAGGCAGAGATGCTCCCTCGGCTGCACCCAGCACCAGCCAACAACAGTGACTGCGGCTGTATCGTCAGCCTCTGTGGGGCAGCCCCTGCCGCCCACACCTGGCCTCCTACACAACCCAGTTGCCGACCTGGCTGATCAAACGTACGGTCTAGCGACGATTAACATCAACAACATACCTGCCCGACATAAACTAGCGATGCTACAGGATCTACTCAACGCAGCAGACATCGACATTGCGCTCCTTCGCCGACGTCAAGGGACCCTATGGCTACAAGACTTGGATCTCACATGCGTCTGCCAATGGCAGTGGTGTGGCGATCCTCCCCCACGACAGTATATCCGCAGAAGACGTCGAGTATCTCCCTGACGCCAGAGGCATGGTTCTTACTACCCCAGGAGTCAAACGTATTAACATCTATGCACCGTCAGGATCTGGTCGGCGTCGCGAACGAACCACCTTTTTCGCTCATACAATCACGCCCCTCTTTATGGGCCGTCAGGACGCCTTGATAATGGGACTTCAACTGTAGCCAAGCGCCTAAGGATCAGTTACCACATCATTCTCCCTGCGCAGAACTTACGACAATTATAAATAATCTTCAATTGGTGGACTCGTGGGAACATGTTTGTGGCGATCGGTCCGGATTTACTACACCAGCCATTCCTCCAGCCGCAGCGACCGGATTTACATCTCGCGCTCCATAGCTGTGGGGACAAGAGCTGCCGAAGTTTGGCCCACAGCTTTTTCTGACCACGACGCCTACATCTGCGGTATTACCCTCGGCCGCCAGAAGATATGGCACAGCCGTGGTCCTTGGAAGTTGAACGTCGCCCACCTAGCTTCTTAGGAATGCCGCCGCCTTATAGACAACACCTGGGACTCTTGTAGCCGCCGGCGTGGCACCTACCGGTCTACACTGTCGTGGTGGTTACTCTGCGCCAAACCAGCCCTCCGGAAGACCTTGATAGGCTACGGCCGAGATGTTGCAGCATGTAAGAGACATACCATGGACTTTTACTACAGCATCTTAAGGGAATGTGCAACACTGCCGTACTCACCTGCACGGCAGGTGACGGTCAACCGTGCCAAGGCACAGATCATCAGATTAACACGTTGCCACCTTGAGGGTGCGATCGTCAGAGCGCGCACTCAAGACAGAGCGGCCCAGGAGGAACCGTCTATGTACCACGTCATTGCAGAACGACGGCGCCGACGCAGGACACTGATCCAAGCTATCACGACGGAAGACGGACGACGCCTTGATACCCAGCGCGGCATAGGAAACGCCATTCATGCTCACTACACTAGGCTGTACTCGGAACATCGACATCCCCCAGACGTGATCGCCGAAGTCTCTCAACTCACTTATAGCTCGATCTCTCCCACAGCGGCGGCGGATTCGACTGCAGATGTAACGGAAGAGGAAATCGTTGAAGCAATACAGGCTGGGGCTACTCACAAGTCCCCGGGACCTGATGGCCTTCCTCTGGAATTTTACCGGACGTATCAACAATTGCTGGCACCGGCGTGGACTGATATTTGCCGCGATCTTATGTCTCCCACGACGCAGATACCTGGGGCCTTCCTAGAAGGACTGATTGTGCCCATACACAAACCACGAGGCGGATCCAGGATCAGTGATTATCGGCGCTTGACCTTACTCAACAGTGACTTGAAGATTTTCACCCGGCTTCTGGCGGCACGCCTAAAGCGTTCAGTACGATGTGTTGTGTCGCAGGACCAGGCATCGTTAGGTGGTGACCATAATATTCGCACTGCATTGTGCCGATATACAGATATGATCGCGCTAGCCAAAGCTCGCCAACTGCCAGGAGTTTTGGCCTCACTCGACTTTAGCCAGGCCTTTGACAGAGTCGACTACACATTTTTGATGGAGGTACTGCGACACATGGGGTATCCGGACGTCATAGTTAATGCACTGATGCGTCTCCTACGCGGCGCGACGTCCAAGGTGTAATATAATGGCCGTCTTACGCCGCCGATACAGATCCAGCGATCGGTGCGACAAGGCTGCCCTCTTTCGGCGATATTGTACGCCCTCGTCTTGGAACCACTCCTCTGCGGCCTCCGACAACGCCTGACCGGGATGTCCCTCGGTGGACACGCTTTCTGCTGCACTGCCTCTGCAGATGATCTGGTACTCCTTCTTCGCAATAATGACGATGTTCGTGCAGCACTGGCGTGGGTGGCGACCTACGGCGCGGCATCGGGGAGCCATCTCAATCTCCACAAATCACACGCTCTGTCTATAGGCAGAGGCCTACCCGGCGAGAGCGTCGCACCGCTACGAATCAGTGACACAATGCGTCTTGGCATTGATTTCACATCTGACATGAAGCGTTCAACAGCCCTTAACTACAGGCGTTTATTGAATCAGATGAGAGCAGGAATAAGTGACCACCGTCTGAGATATCTAGACCTCCTGCAACGGACACGATATGCTAACGTCTATTTGGCGTCACGTATCCCCCATTTTGCACAGATACTCCCCATACCACCTACCCTGGCTCACCGCATGTTGGCGGTTTTGGGATCCTTTGTTAATACGGGCATGTTATTTAAGATTCGTTACGAGTCCCTAACCCTCCCGAGGAGCAGAGGGGGTTTAGGCCTTTGTCATGTTAAGAGCAGAACGAAGGCCCTGTTCGTCAGCTGTCACCTGCAGCTGTGGCGACGAAGTCCGACGTGGCTCACAAGTCTCTTACTGGAAGCCTTACGACCAATCTCACTCGCACCCCCTGTGATGATGTCGGACATCCCAGCACCTTTCTTCTACATTAGCCAATTCTTCCTTGAATTAAGCTACATCCGCACTGCACTACTACCCACACGCTTGATGATGACGAGGGCGATATACGCTGCCATGCAACTGAACTTGACGCCGAATGTGATTGAAAGCAAACACCCCAATACAAAGTGGCGCGCTGTGTGGCAGGCAGTGAATGCCACCACCCTTGATACTGAGGTGCAATCTGCGTGGTACGTATCTGTTAATGGGAAACAGTTGTGCCAGTCCCGCCTACATCGCATCCACCTCGCTGATTCCCCCTTGTGTGCCACATGCCAAGTGATTGACACGGATGAACATCGTTTCGAATGCGGGTCGGCAAAGGACGTTATTTATTTGGTGCGTCAGATATTGGCTTTTCTCACACGCACGACTCCTCACAGGATAACTACCCGATCACTTCTTTTCCCCGATAAGATTTATTTCCCAAGACCAAAAACGAACTCTGTGACGTGGATCAGCGGCCACGCTGTTCACTACCTCTTCGGTAATGGCGAAAAGACAGTACCCGATTTTTGGTATTACCTCAACGAACGACATTGTGCGATCGTCAAGAACCCTAAATATGGGCAATATTTTTCTAATTTCCTTTGGAGCGCATTCCATAATCCGCCCCGCAGCTGGATTATCGATGACATGAGATGATAACCATAGAACCTCTTCCCAGTTCCTTTTCTTATGAGATTTGAACAAACAGCGGAAACAACACAGCAACGAGAAGACAGTCATCGAAAAATTCGCAGCGGGCTATAGTATGGAGCATCCTTTGTCGTAACGGGACGACTTCCTATTATTCTGTTTATGTAGCCGAAGAGGAACGGCCTTCCTTTCATACATTTGTATAAAAATAAAATGAAATAAAAGTAAAACAAAGCAGAAAAACAAACCTTCCAAAATCCTTTTTTTTTCATTTTTGTTAAAAAAAGTGGCTAGGATAGCTGGCTATTAAAAAATGCCTATTTCTGTTACGTACGCATTTTGTTATAAAGAAAAAAAAGTATTTGGCTGCTGAGCAAAAGGTTCCGAATACAAATCTTGTATGGTGCTTAATCTTTTCTTTATTAAAAAAAATTAAAAAAAGATGGATAGAGAAAAAAAGTTGGTAAAAAAATAAAAAAGGGGTAGCATCTTTGATTCATAATCAAAACGTCTTCGGTCCCGGGTTCGATCCCCGCCACTGCCTAAATTTTGATAAATAATCAGCATTGGCGTCCGAAGACTTCCGGCATAAGAAGTCAGCCTCATTCTGCCAACGGCCTTGTCAAAGAGGGCGGAGGAGCGGATAGAGGTTCAGGGCACCCTCTTGTCCTAGGGGTGGGAAATTGCCCCTAAAGGCGGAGGAATCAGCAATGATCAACGACATGAGGATGCAGAAGGCAATGGAATCCACTGCATTAAAGACACGTAACGTGTATCCACAGGACATGTGGCCTGTAGTTGAAGAAGTGTCATGATGATCTCTCCATTGGCAAAAGATTCCGGAATAGTCCGCCATTCGGATCTCCGGGAGGGGACTACCAAGGGGGAGGTTACCATGAGAAAAAGATTGAATAATCAACGAAAGGGTAACGTTCTACGAGTCGGGACGTGGAATGTCAGAAGCTTGAACGCGGTAGGGAAACTAGAAAAACTGCAAAGGGAAATGCAAAGGCTCAATCTAGATATAGTAGGGGTCAGTGAAGTGAAGTGGAAGGAAGACAAGGATTTCTGGTCAGATGAGCATCGGGTAATACAAACAGTAGCAGAAAATGGTATAACAGGTGTAGGATTCGTTATGAATAGGAAGGTAGGGCAGAGGGTGTGTTGCTGTGAACAGTTCAGTGACCGGGTTGTTCTAATCAGAGTCGACAGCAGACCAACACCGACAACGATAGTTCAGGTATACATGCCGACGTCGCAAGCTGAAGATGAACAGATAGAGAAAATGTATGAGGAAGTTGAAAGGGTAATGCAGTATGTAAATGGGGACGAAAATTTAATAGTCATGGGCGACTGGAATGCAGTTGTAGGCGAAGGAGTAGAAGAAAAGGTTGCAGGAGAATATGGGCTTGGGATAAGGAATGAAAGAGGAGAAAGACTAATTGAGTTCTGTAACAAGTTTCAGCTAGTAATAGCGAATACCATGTTCAAGAATCACAAGAGCAGAAGGTATACTTGGAAAAGGCCGGGAGATACGGGAAGATTTCAATTAGATTACATCATGGTCAGACAGAGATTCCGAAATCAGACACTGGATTGTAAGGCGTACGCAGGAGCAGATATAGACTCAGATCACAATATAGTAGTGATGAAGAGTAGGCTGAAGTTCCAGACATTAGTCATGAAGAACCAATACGCAAAGAAGTGGGATACGGAAGTTCTAAGGAATGACGAGATACGTTTGAAGTTCTCTAATTCTATAGATACAGCAGTAAGGAATAGCGCAGTAGGCAGTACAGTTGAAGAGGAATTGACATCTCTAAAAAGGGCCATCACAGAAGTTGGGAAGGGAAACATAGGTACAAAGAAGGTAGGTGCGAAGAAACCATGGGTGACAGAGGAAATACTTCAGTTGATTGATGAAAGGAGGAAGTACAGACATGTTACGGGAAAATCAGGAATACAGAAATACAAGTCGCTGAGGAATGAAATAAATAGGAAGTGCAGGGAAGCTAAAACGAAATGGCTGCAGGAAAAATGTGAAGACATCGAAAAAGATATGATTGTCGGAAGGACAGACTCAGCATACGGGAAAGTCAAAACAACCTTTGGTGACATTAAAAGCAACGGTGGTAACATTAAGAGTGCAACGGGAATTCCACTGTTAAATGCAGAGGAGAGAGCAGATAGGTGGAAAGAATACATTGAAAGCCTCTATGAGGGTGAAGATTTTTCTGATGTGATAGAAGAAGAAACAGGAGTCGATTTAGAAGAGACAGGGGATCCAGTATTAGAATCGGAATTTAAAAGAGCTTTGGAAGACTTACGGTCAAATAAGGCAGAAGGGATAGATAACATTCCATCAGAATTTCTAAAATCATTAGGGGAAGTGGCAACAAAACGACTATTCACGTTGGTGTGTAGAATATATGAGTCTGGCGAGATACCATCTGACTTTCGGAAAAGCATCATCCACACAATTCCGAGGACGGCAAGAGCTGACAAGTGCGAGAATTATCGCACAATCAGCTTAATAGCTCATGCATCGAAGCTGCTTACAAGAAAAATATACAGAAGAATGGAAAAGAAAATTGAGAATGCGCTAGGTGACGATCAGTTTGGCTTTAGGAAAAGTAAAGGGACGAGAGAGGCAATTCTGACGTTACGGCTAATAATGGAAGCAAGGCTAAAGAAAAATCAAGACACGTTCATAGGATTTGTCGACCTGGAAAAAGCGTTCGACAATATAAAATGGTGCAAGCTGTGCGAGATTCTGAAAAAAGTAGGGGTAAGCTATAGGGAGAGACGAGTCATATACAATATGTACAACAGCCAAGAGGGAATAATAAGAGTGAACGATCAAGAACGAAGTGCTCGTATTAAGAAGGGAGTAAGACAAGGCTGTAGCCTTTCGCCCCTAGTCTTCAATCTGTACATCGAGGAAGCAATGATGGAAATAAAAGAAAGGTTCAGGAGCGGAATTAAAATACAAGGTGAAAGGATATCAATGATACGATTCGCTGATGACATTGCTATCCTGAGTGAAAGTGAGGAAGGATTAAATGATCTGCTGAACGGAATGAACAGTCTAATGAGTACACAGTATGGTTTGAGAGTAAATCGGAGAAAGACGAAGGTAATGAGAAGTAGTAGAAATGAGAACAGCGAGAAACTTAACATCAGGATTGATGGTCACGAAGTCAAAAAAGTTAAAGAATTCTGCTACCTAGGCAGTAAAATAACCAATGACGGACGGAGCAAGGAAGGCATCAAAGGCAGACTCGGTATGGCAATAAAGGCATTTCTGGCCAAGAGAAGTCTACTAATATCAAATACCGGCCTCAATTTGAGGAAGAAATTCCTGAGGATGTACGTCTGGAGTACAGCATTGTATGGTAGTGAAACATGGACTGTGGGAAAACCGGAACAGAAGAGAATCGAAGCATTTGAGATGTGGTGCTATAGACGAATGTTGAAAATTAGGTGGACTGATAAGGTAAGGAATGAGGAGGTTCTACGCAGAATCGGAGAGGAAAGGAATATGTGGAAAACACTGATAAGGAGAAGGGACAGGATGATAGGACATCTGCTAAGACATGAGGGAATGACTTCCATGGTACTAGAGGGAGCTGTAGAGGGCAAAAACTGTAGAGGAAGACAGAGATTGGAATACGTCAAGCAAATAATTGAGGACGTAGGTTGCAAGTGCTACTCTGAGATGAAGAGGTTAGCACAGGAAAGGAATTCGTGGCGGGCCGCATCAAACCAGTCAGTAGACTGATGACAAAAAAAAAAAAAAAAAAAAAAAAAAAAAAAAAGCGTCCATGCTTATGAAAAGGTGAGTGATCGGCTGGGTGTCAGTCATGACCTAAGGCTGTGCAATATTTAGATTGTATAGGTGTATGGGAGTTCACATTGGGTCGCGATCCGGATTGAATGCCGGAATGTGTGGTGGCGTTGGTTTCCTCTGCTACTGATATCATCTGTGCCGAAAGTTCATGGTTGTGTATTGTGTCTAGGTGTGTCGTTAGTATGTTGTGTATGATGGTTCGAGGTGGGAGTGTGTATTTGAGCTTGTGTTAGTTTTTATGTCTAGGTCTGTTTGTGAAGAGCTGTGGGAGGTGCGGCCGTAACGTGCGCAGAGAACGGCGAGTCTCGTTGCAGGGGTGTGACTCTTGCTTCGCCGTACGCTCCTTGTCAGGGGGTCGTGGGTGCGAGTCTCAGTGTGCGTCTTTCAGTCTGGTATAGTCTTCCTGTTTTAGCGACATACTGGCTAGGGGAGCCGCCCCATACTCGAAGACGGGACGTACAAATGTTTTGCATGTGTTAATCGCTGTTCCGTCGTTGAAGCCATGGAATTTTCCCTGAACTCGTCTTCCAGCTGCCTCTCGGGCGCTGGCCTTGGTGGCCGAGCGGTTCTAGGTGCTACAGTCTGGAACCGCGCGACCGCTACGGCAGCAGTTCTAGGGGACTGATGACCTCAGAAGTTGCGTCCCATAGTGTTCAGAACCATTTGAACATTTTTTTCCCTCTCAGGCTGTATTTATACATGTGCCGCAGCGGACCGCAGAGGGAACACCAGCTGTCATCTGCCTTATGCACACGGCGGCAGCCTCTGAACGACCGCTTTCTCGGACACATAATCTTAAATAACAAAGTTACGAATTAATTCAGAATCTTCTTAATTTTTACCTACATTCTGCTAAGTCATTTGAAATCACAGAAAAAGTTTCAGGTCGATGGAATAAAAACATTGCCTTCTAGAATTTTTATAGTGGAACTAACAGTAGATCGTTACCTCCGAATTATAACTTTAATAGAGCTTGTATAGGTTGTTATTAATACTATGATTCTAAAATTTGTTATAGCTCTGTTATTTAGTAGCTTCTATCATATGCCGTAACCAAAATTTTCTGTCATTAAAATTTCAGGTACTTAATCTCCTACAAATGTATTTTAGTTATAAATTTGGTTTTCATTAAATAACTCAAACTACAAGAGGTAGCGTAATGTAGTCTCTTAGTTATTATTTTTAGGTTGACCTGAAGCATCATAGAAATTTTTATATTTCTAAGTCTAATATTTAGCGCCTTCAATTTTTCTTAAAAACGAGGATTTCGACTGTAATTTTATCGTATTATTTTGAAACTTGCACCACTTTTTGATACCTCCATAGGCACATTGTGACCAAATTCTGGGTGCCTAGCTTTATTATTTAGCGCCACTTATTTTTTATTTTGTATTTTATTAAAAACTATTGATTTAATTACCTAAAGAGCTGATATTTAAAGCGCTATTACATTGAAGTACATGTTGACAAAGTTTTAATATAAAATTTTGACTTTAAATTTTATACGTAATAATGGCGCAATACTCGTGGGCTACATTTAGACGCGCCACGGTGCTGTGATGCTATTAGCAGCCAACTGGTGTGAGTCTCGGCTCAGTCGCTCACCTCTGTGTCTCACACACGATACAGCGCTTGTTTCACTTCAAAGCACATGCAAAATTCTGAGGTGTAAAATCAGTTTTGCGTTATATCAATGTCAAATAAGAAACTATCAAAATGTTCGTTTCATACGAGTGATATGCCCTGCTGTGGTAAGGAAAAGAAGGAAACCAGCGGAAAAGTAACCCCAACGAAGTACAAAAAGGCGAATATGCTGCTTTTTAAAAGATTCTGATCGAAAAGTTGGGTACCAACTGCCTCGTTCTTCGTTTCTCAGGAGCTGTAACAATATTCCTAGAAATTTTGGCATGCAAACATATTCACTCCTTTTCATGTCGAGACATAGTGGGAAGGTGATGGAAAAGTAATGAATACTGCAAGATAATAGGTAATAGTTGTGTTACAAGAAGAGCGACGGAGACAACGGCAGTGTGAGAGACAGAGGGATGCGGTTGAATTGGAGCGCAGTTGACAGTGACAGAACAATCTCAAGAAAAGAGTGAAGGAGACAATCCCAATGGGAGAAGGTGGGAATGAATGGGAGCCAGCGACAATGAGAAACAGAATGTAGAAGGGTAATGAAGGTAAGAAGGTAAGTACATAGACTTGTTGATTTCTACAGCGGTTTACATCAGTTTACAGCTTGAACATTTAGCTACTTTTCGACATAATCACCATTTCTGTCGATGCATTTTTGTGGACGCATGGCAGTTTTTGTATGTCCATGTCATACCAGCTCGCCGCCATGCTGTTCAGAAAATTTCGAACTTCTTTCACCTCGTCGTTGGAGGTGAATTGCTGGGACCACAATTACCGCTGACAGGTACTGTGAGACTCTGAAAAAAGGCAAGCGGGCAATTCAAAACCGGAGAAGAGCAATGTTGAGCAAGGGCGTACACATTCTCCATGACAACGCTCGCCCACATATCGCTCGGCAAACCGTTGCTCTCCTGCAACAGTTTCAGTGGAACATAATCACCCTGTAGTCGTGATTTGGCGCCCTTTTCCCTAGGTTAAAAGAACATTTGGCCGGAAAGCGATTCAGCTCCGACGACGAGGTGAAAGAAGAGGTTCATAACTTTCTGAACAGCAAGGCGGCGAGCTGGTATGACTTGGGCATACAAAAAGTGCCACAGCGGCTACAAAAATGCGTCGACAGAAACGGTGATTATGTCGAAAAACAGCTAAATGTTCAAGCTGTTAACTGATGTAAACCATTGTGGAAATAAACAGGTCTTTGTACTTACAAAAACAATAGGACACCTTACTTTTGGGATTACCATCGTACACTGAAGAACCAAAAAAGTGCTTCACCCGCCTGATATCCTGTAAGGCCCACGCTAGCAAGCAGGAGTGCCGCGACACGACGTGGCATGGACTAGACTAATGTCTGAAGTAGTGCTGGAGGCAACTCACACCGTGAATCCTGCAGGCTGTTCGTAAATCCGTAAGAGTACGATGAGGTTGAAATCTCTTCTGAACAGCACGTTGCAAGGTATTCCAGATATGCTCAGTAATGTTCATTTGTCTGGAGCTTGGTGCCGAGAGGAAGTTTTAAGGTTAGATCAGTGTTCCTGGAGCCTGGAGCCATACTGTACCGATTCTGGACGTGTGTTGTGTTGTATGGTCCTGCTGGAATTGCCCAAGTCCGACAGAATCCGCAACGGACATGAATGGATGCAGGTGACCAGACAGGAAGCTTACGAACGTGTCACCTGTCACAGTCGTATCTAGACGTATCAGGGGTCCCTTATCACTTCAACTGTACACGCCCCAAGCGTTACAGAGCCTCCACCAGCTTCAACAGTCCCCTGCTGACATAAGGGTCCATGGATTCACGAGCTTGGCTGCATACTCGTACACGCCCATCCGCTCGATACAATTTGAAACGAGACTCTTCCGACCAGGCAACATGTTTCCAGTCATCAACAGTTTTTGTCATGCAGTCATCAAGGGTACACGAGTGGTCCCTCGGCTCCGAAAGCCCGTATCAATGATGTTCCATCGAACGGTTCGCACACTGACTCTTGTTCGTGGCCTAGCATTAAAATCTGCAGCAATTTGCGCAAGGTTCAAATGGTTCGAATGGCTGTGAGCACTATGAGACGTAACATGTGAGGTCATCAGTCCCCTAGAACTTAGAACTACTTAAACCTAACTAACCTCAGGACATCACACACATCCATGCCCGAAGCAGGATCGAACCTGTGGCCGTAGCACTCGTGCGGTTCTAGACTGTAGCGCCTAGAACCGCTCGGTTACTCTGGCCGGCTAATTTGCGGAAGGGCTGCACTTCTGTCACGTTGAACGATTCTCTTCAGTCGTCGTTGGTAGCGTTCTGATATATCAAATACGCCACATACTTTTTGTCCTATATAGGTGTTTCTGACCGCAGCGCCGTATTCTGCATGTTTACTTACCTTTGTATTGGAAAATATGAGTGCCTATACCAGTTTCTTGGACGTTTCATTCTAATTACATGTGTTAAATCGACCCTATCCCCGTTTTTAGAGAACTGTGTACAGTTGTTGCGAATAGTATTTGTTTTAAGAAGTTAATGCAATGAAATCAAGATCAAAGGTCAGAATACTGAAAGTGTTGGCGTTAAAAAAGGTTAGTGCCAGGTGGGTTCCCAGAATGTTGACGATGGCTCACAAAGAAACAAGAAAAACGGTATGCAGCAAACTTTTGGAACAGTACGAGAATGGTGGAGATGAATTTCTTGCAAGAATTGTGGCAGGTGATGAAACATGGCTCCATCATTTTTCACCAGAGACGAAGAGGCAATCAATGGAGTGGAATCGCGCAAATTCACCCAAGGAAAAGAAAAAAAATCAAAACTGCATCTTCTGCTGGAAAAGTTACGGCTTCGGTGTTTTTCGATTCCGAAGTACACATCGTGCCCTGTGGAACCACCATAAATTCTGATGCATTTGTGACGACGCTGAAGAAACTTGGAGTTCGACTGAGTCGTGTTCGACCACATCGGGAAAAGCAGGATGCTTTGCTGTTGCACGACGATGCACGGCCACACGTTAGTCAAAAAGCATGAAAGCGATCACAAAACTGGGATGTACAACACTGAAACACCCGCCTTACGGTCCTGACCTGGCTCCATGTAATTCTCATCTGTTTCGGAAACTGAAAGACTCTCTTCGTGGCACAGGGTTTGAAGATGATGACTCCCTGGTGCACGCTGCCAAACAGTGGCTCCAACAGGTTGGTCCAGAATTTTACAGTGCCGGTATACAGGCGCTGGTTCCAAGATGGCGTAAGGCAGTTGACAGGGATGGACATTATGTGGAGAAATGAAAATATTGTACCTAAAGGATATATCTACACACTGTAAAACTTACGAACATGTAGAATAAAAGTGGATTAAAAAAAAGTGTGCATTTCTTTTGAAGTGGCCCTCGTATAATAGAAACGTTTACTTTCACCACGTAAGTTAACCATTCTGTGCTCATAACCTCATTGGCAAAAAAATAAAAAATAAAAAAAAATAAAATAAAATAAAAAAAACCTTCACACACAGAATTCACACACCCTGCCACTGTAGCATGATAAACCACACTCTGAACAACGTGTTTTGGAGAGATCATTAGTGCAGTGTATCGCTGAAATACACGCGCATAAATATGAAAAAGTCAACTGCGGACTGCTACTTTCTAAGACCATGGTCCCTTCTGATGCTAATCGATGGTGAATGAAGCGAAGTGGCGTCACAGAGTTCAAGTGTTCATAATTTTTGTGGCACGGTGTTTTTCCCTTCGTCTCGTATGTTCGTAAAACGTGTCCGCTAATTGCGGTAACTGAGGAGAGACTGTACGGTACCCGCCACGTTCGTTTCGATGCAGATACAACTCAGGTACAGGCTTCTTCTTGTAACAGCACTCGTCAGGCGGGTGATACATCGGGCAGGATCGTGTTTCGCGCTGCAACCGGCGCCTTTGTTTGTGTGTGTGTGTGTGTGTGTGTGTGTGTGTGTGTGTGTGTGTGTGCCGGCACTTGAGCTGTGATTGGCTGCTTCAAGGTCACTCCAGGACCGCAGTCGTTCGACTGTTGTCCGTTGCACGCGGTTGCTCGGTGCCCAAACAATGGCTCTTTTGTTTCAGCCGTTTTTACTACCAGGA
This sequence comes from Schistocerca gregaria, assembly GCF_023897955.1. NCBI lineage: Eukaryota > Metazoa > Arthropoda > Insecta > Orthoptera > Acrididae > Schistocerca > Schistocerca gregaria. Next base: position 28,180,226 of record NC_064930.1, read on the forward strand.
CGAAAAACGCAGTTACCTTTGGTCTTGATTTCATTGCATTAACTTCGTAAAATAAATACTATTCGCAACAACTGTACACAGTTCTCTAAAAACGGGGATAGGGTCGATTTAACGTATGTAATTAGAATGAAACGTCTAAGAAACTGGTATAGGCACTCATATTTTCCAATACAAAGGTAAGTAAATATGCAGAACACGGCGCTGCGGTCAGAAATACCTGTTGTTGTTGTTGTCCTGAGACTGGTTTGATGCAACTCTCCATGCTACTCTATCCTGTGCAAGCTGCTTCATCTCCCAGTACCTACTGCAACCTACATCCTTCTGAATCTGCTTAGTGTACTCATCTCTCGGTCTCCCTCTACGATTTTTACCCTCCACGGTGCCCTCCAATGCTAAATTTGTGATCCCTTGATGCCTCAAAACATGTCCTACCAACCGATCCCTTCTTCTAGTCAAGTTGTGCCACAAACTTCTCTTCTCCCCAATCCTATTCAATACCTCCTCACTAGGTACGTGATCTATCCACCTTATCTTCAGTATCCTTCTGTAGCACCACATTTCGAAAGCTTCTATTCTCTTCTTGTCCAAACTAGTTATCGTCCATGATTCACTTCCATACATGGTTACACTCCAAACAAATACTTTCAGAAACGACTTCCTGATACATAAATCTATATTCGATGTTAACAAATTTCTCTTCTTCAGAAACGCTTTCCTTGCCATTGCCAGTCTACATTTTATATCCTCTCTACTTCGACCATCATCAGTTATTTTACTTCCTAAATAGCAAAACTCCTTTACTACTTTAAGTGTCTCATTTCCTAATCTAATTCCCTCAGCATCACCCGATTTAATTTGACTACATTCCATTATCCTCGTTTTGCTTTTGTTAATGTTCATCTTATATCCTCCTTTCAAGACAATGTCAATTCCGTTCAACTGCTCTTCCAAGTCCTTTGCCGTCTCTGACAGAATTACAATGTCATCGGCGAACCTCAAAGTTATTACTTCGTCTCCATGAATTTTAATACCTACTCCAAATTTTTCTTTTGTTTCCTTTACTGCTTGCTCAATATACACATTGAATAACATCGGGGGGAAGCTACAACCCTGTCTCACTCCTTTCCCAACCACTGCTTCCCTTTCATGCCCCTCGACTCTTATGACTGCCATCTGGCTTCTGTACAAATTATAAATAGCCTTTCGTTCCCTGTATTTTACGCCTGCCACCTTTAGAATTTGAAAAAGAGTATTCCAGACAACATTGTCAAAAGCTTTCTCTAAGTCTACAAATGCTAGAAATGTAGGTTTGCCTTTTCTTAATCTTTCTTCTAAGATAAGTCGTAAGGTCAGTATTGCCTCACGTGTTCCAACATTTCGACGGAATCCAAACTGATCCTCCCCGAGGTCTGCATCTACCAGTTTTTCCATTCGTCTGTAAAGAATTCGCGTTAGTATTTTGCAGCCGTGGCTTATTAAACTGATAGTTCGGTAATTTTCACTTCTGTCAGCACCTGCTTTCTTTGAGATTGGAATTATTATATTCTTCTTGAAGTCTGAGGGTATTTCGCCTGTCTCATACATCTTGCTCACCAGCTGGTAGAGTTTTGTCAGGACTGGTTGTCCCAAGGCCGTCAGTAGTTCTAATGGAATGTTGTCTACTCCGGGGGCCTTGTTCCGACTCAGGTCTTTCAGTGCTCTGTCAAACTCTTCACGCAGTATCGTATCTCTCATTTCGTCTTCATCTACATCCTCTTCCATTTCCATAATATTGTCCTCAAGTACATCGCCCTTGTATAAACCTTCTATATACTCCTTCCACCTTTCTGCCTTCCCTTCTTTGCTTAGAACTGGGCTGCCATCTGAGCTCTTGATATTCATACACGTGGTTCTCTTCCGTCCAAAGGTCTCTTTAATTTTCCTGTAGGCAGTATCTATCTTACCCCTTGTGAGATAAGCTTCTACATCCTTACATTTGTCCTCTAGCCATCCCTGTTTAGCCATTTTGCACTTCCTGTCGATCTCATTTTTGAGACGTTTGTATTCCTTTTTGCCTGCTTCATTTACTGCATTTTTATATTTTCTCCTTTCATCAATTAAATTCAATATTTCTTCTGTTAGCCAAGGATTTCTAGCAACCCTCGTCTTTGTACCTACTTTATCCTCTGCTGCCTTCACTACTACATCCCTCAGAGCTACCCATTCTTCTTCTACTGTATTTCTTTCCCCTATTCCTGTCAATTGTTCCCTTATGCTCTCCCTGAAACTCTGTACAACCTCTGGTTCTTTCAGTTTATCCAGGTCCCATCTCCTTAATTTTCCACATTTTTGCAAATTTTTAATCTACAGGTCATAACCAGTAGATTGTGGTCAGAGTCCACATCTGCCCCTGGAAATGTCTTACAATTTAAAACCTGGTTCCTAAATCTCTGTCTTACCATTATAAAATCTATCTGATACCTTTTAGTATCTCCAGGGTTCTTCCACGTATACAACCTTCTTTCATGATTCTTAAACCAAGTGTTAGCTATGATTAAGTTGTGCTCTGTGCAAAATTCTACTAGGCGGCTTCCTCTTTCATTTCTTAGCCCCAATCCATATTCACCTACTATGTTTCCTTCTCTCCCTTTTCCTACACTCGAATTCCAGTCACCCATTACTATTAAATTTTCGTCTTCCTTCACTATCTGAATAATTTCTTTTATTTCATCGTACATTTCTTCAATTTCTTCATCATCTGCAGAGCTAGTTGGCATATAAACTTGTACTACTGTAGTAGGTGTGGGCTTCGTATCTATCTTGGCCACAATAATGCGTTCACTATGCTGTTTGTAGTAGCTTACCTGCATTCCTATTTTCCTATTCATTATTAAACCTACTCCTGCATTACCCCTATTTGATTTTGTGTTTATAACCCTGTAGTCACCTGACCAGAAGTCTTGTTCCTCCTGCCACCGAACTTCACTAATTCCCACTATATCTAACTTTAACCTATCCATTTCCCTTTTTAAATTTTCTAACCTACCTGCCCGATTAAGGGATCTGACATTCCACGCTCCGATCCGTAGAACGCCAGTTTTCTTTCTCCTGATAACGACATCCTCCTGAGTATTCCCCGCCCGGAGATCCGAATGGGGGACTATTTTACCTCCGGAATATTTTACCCAAGAGGATGCCATCATCATTTAATCATACAGTAAAGCTGCATGTCCTCGGGAAAAATTACGGCTGTAGTTTCCCCTTGCTTTCAGCCGTTCGCAGTTCCAGAACAGCAAGGCTGTTTTGGTTATTGTTACAAGGCCAGATCAGTCAGTCATCCAGACTGTTGCCCCTGCAACTACTGAAGAGGCTGCTGCCCCTCTTCAGGAACCACACGTTTGTCTGGCCTCTCAACAGATTGTGGTTGCACCTACGGTACGGCCATCTGTGTCGCTGAGGCACGCAAGCCTCTCCACCAACGGCAAGGTCCATGGTTCATGGGGGGAGGCAGAAATACCTATATACGACAAAAAGTATGTGGCGTATTTGATATATCGGAACGGGACCAACTTCCTTCCCCTATCCCAACGTAGCGAGAAAATTCGTTCGCTGTGATGCATGTGTCGTTACCTCTCTGCACATTGTCTGGAGTGTGTGCAGCACGAGGCCTGCCGCTGCGAGAACAATCCACAATATTGCAGTGCCCGCCTTCATCACGTAACCTGCTCGCCCACCGACTAACTGTACTGCGATCGACAGCAGGATCTCCGTACACCTTTTTCAACTTCTTGTGTATGTTTCCCACTTTCTCGTTTTCACAGCATAGGAATTCTATGACAGCACGTTGCTTCTGACGAACGTTAAGTGTAGCAGCCACCTTGAAGACATGCTGTGACGGCGCTACTCACGGGAACAGGCTGAACTAAGTTTGGAAACAAGAGGGAAGGCTGTATCTACACACTGTAAAACTTTCATGCAGAATGAAAACTGTACTTTTACAAAAATAGTGTGCATTTCTTTTGGAGTGACCCTTGCATGATGCATGGATAAAATATGTGTGTAAGTATGCAACTATTATATAACTAACGAGATATAGCGTTGTGGTTTCAGAGCAGTTCACTTTTTTCTACACATGGTGAAAATTACTGCAGTACTGGCTGGATATTCAGATTACAGTACGCTTCACTGCTCTCTAAACACTTATCCAGTGGATTTGAGAAGAGAAGCGCCGGCCGGAGTGGCCGAGCGGTTCTAAGCGCTTTGGTTTGGAACGGCGCGACCGCTACGGTCGCAGGTTCGAATCCTGACTCGGACATGGATATGTGTGTCGTGCTTAGGTTAGTTAGCTTTACGTAGTTGTAAGTTCTAGGGGACTGATGACCTCAGATGTTAAGTCCAAGGCGCTGAGAGCCATTTGAACCATTTTGAGAAGTGAAGCAACGATGTTCTTGGGGGCAGTATTGTATCAGATCGAATGTTGCTTTCAATAAACAAAATCAACAACATTGTACTGTCTTTTAGTGCCCTCCCTGAGCTCCAAAATTCGGTGTAGAATAAATTGAAAATTTCGTAGTACAGATATGTAAGGTGCAAGAGTGAAAATATCAGATTTCTGAATTAGTATTTAGGGTATCCTAAATAATATCCAACATCTCTCAGAAAAACTTTGATGCTCCACGTTTTAGAACATACTGTAGGCCTAATTATTAGAAGCGTGTAATCGATAGATATCAAATATCAAAGTGTTACTGCTGGTTTTACTTCGACCAGAATGGCATCTTTAATGTATGCATCGAATTTTTTTAACAGATCTCTGAAAGTAGGTGGTTACTGGAAATCCGTTTTGATGAATTTATTTAACATTGTGCAGACATACGTCAATTAACCTTCAATGACAGTCATTCAGTATCCGTGTGAAAGACAAACATAATGTTTTGTTTAAGATACTCCTAACGTCCACAGACGGTTCAAATGGCTCTGAGCGATATGGGACTTAACTTCTGAGCTCATCAGTCCCCTAGAACTTAAAACTACTTAAACCTAACTAATTTAAGGACATCACACACACCCATGCCCCAGGCAGGATTCGAACCAGCGACCGTAGCGGTCGCGCGGTGCCAGACTGTAGCGCCTAGAACCGCTCGGCCGAATTCCGAGAAAACCACAAGAGAAATATTACGCGTTTGTTATATTACTGCTGTATCTGTGCGAACGTACTGACCCTTAGACTTCCTGTGGGACCGAACTATCGAGGGCATCGGCCTCTAGGCTTACTCACTACTTAATCTAACGTAAACAACTTACGCTAAGGACAACACACACACACTCGTGTCCAAGTGAGGACTCGAACCTCCGACGGTGGAGCCGCGCGAACCGTGGCAAGGCGCCTCAGACCACGCTGCTATTCGGCCGGAGTGGCCGTGCGGTTCTAGGCGCTACAGTCTGGAACCGCGCGACCGCCACGGTCACAGGTTCGTATCTTGCCTCGGGCATGGATGTGTGTGAAGTCCTTAGGTTAGGTTTAAGTAGTTATAAGGGGACTGATGACCTCAGAAGTTAAGTCCCATAGTGCTCAGAGCCATTTGAACCAATGTCAGTAAGTAGTAATTATAATTTGTAGACAGCTGATGATCACCTACCAGTGCAAAAACTTTAAGCAGAAGATAAGGCACCCATGTCACTTCAACAAATTATTTTTCCAGCTTATAACCGACATCTAGAATTTCTGATAAAGTTGTTGCCCAATTGTGGTTTCCAGTAAACCTGTGATTCCAGTCCACAGATTCCGAAATGTATTCCGGTTATGAAATTTTTTATGCTCAGGATTCCAGAAACTCCCCCTTTCACTAAACTTATCAGTTTCTCACAGATCAGGTTTCGTGTCGTGTCGGCCATTACGACCGAAGAAAAAAAACTGATTTGTGATTATAAAGCCTCTCTTCAAAAAAGTGAACATCACAGACGTCAATAATTATCGGCCAGTAACCTTGCTCACAGCATTTTCAAAAATTGCCGAGAAAGTGATGTACTCAAGTGGTTAGCCGTCTCAGCATGGCTGGGATACGTCGTAAATCACAGTCTGGATTCCAAAAATCCTGTTTCATTGAGACAGCAATACACTATATCACTCGCCACATAATAGAGTCTTTAAATAGTAAAATGCCACCAATAAGAATTTTCTGTGACTTATCCAAAGCGTTTGATTGTGTAAATCATGACATTATGTTACAGAAATTACAATTCTATGGTATAAATGGAACTGCATGTGAGTGGCTCAAGTCATAAATACAGAACAGGAAGCATAAAGTTTATTTAGATGATTTAAGCGATTTAAGGAAGTTTCCCTCTTCATCTAACTGGGGTGAAATAACAGTAGGTGTTCCACAAGGTTCGATCAGGGCCCCCTTCTCTTCCTGATATATGTGAATGACCTCCCTTCTTATCTGGACCAAGAAGCTAGACTGACACTATTTGCTGATGATACAAGCATCATTATCAATTCAGTAAAAGATACTCCAATAGAAAATGATACAAATAATGTCTTTGGAAAAATTACTGCTTGGTTTTCTGCGAATGGGATTGCGCTGAACTTTAAAAAAAGCATATCCAATTTTCTACTGCAAGGAGTACAGTTCCTTCAATAAATATAACAAGTCAACAGAATTCATCAACAATGGTAGAGCATACTAAGTTTTTCGATGTACTTATAGACGAAAATCTTAATTGGAAAATTTCTATTTTGGGTCTCGTAAAGCGACGAGGTTCAGCAATGACTTCAGTCAGAATAGTTGCCAATTTTGAGGATACAGAAAGTAGCAAGCTAACATACTGTGCGTACTTTCACTCTCTGATGCCATACAGAATATTTTGGGGTAACTCAAGATTTAGACAAAAAGTATTCACTGGTCAAAAAAAGTGGTTAGAATAATGTGTGGGGTTCACAGTCGCATATCTTGCTGGCATGTTTTTAAAAGGTTAGGTATTCTTACAACAGCCTCACAGTACATTCACTCAGTAATGAAATTTGTCCTCAGCAACATGGACTAGTTTAAAAACAACAGTGACGTTTACGATTATAATACAAGAAGAAAGAAAGACTCACGCTATCCTCTACTTAAACTGTCTTTTGCACAGAAAGGGGTAAAACATGCTGCTTTAAAACTTTTCGATAAATTACCAGGTGAAATAAAATGTCTGAAAGACAGCACCAATAGTTTCAAAAATAAATTGAAATCGTTATCTCCTTGACAATTCCTTCTATACCATAGATGAATTCTTGAGTACGAATAAATAAATCTATAGGTATCATATATGCATTTTGTTCCATTTAAGGGAATGGGGTAGGTAATAGAAATATTATGCTTTTTCTTCTTTTTTTTAACCTTGATTCATATACGCATTTCGTATGCACTTGCCACTTTCGACATTATGAAGGTTACTGTGAGACATCAATTGAGCACGTAACTAACTAACGGAATTTCGTCGGTTGTCGTCCGAAATACAGGGTGTTACAAAAAGGTATGGCAAAACTTTCAGGAAACATTCCTCACACACAAAGAAAGAAAATATGTTATGTGGACATGTGTCCGGAAACGCTTACTATCCATGTTAGAGCTCATTTTATTACTTCTCTTCAAATCACATTAATCATGGAATGGAAACACACAGAAACAGAACGTACCAGCGTGACTTCAAACACTTTGTTACAGGAAATGTTTAAAATGTCCTCCGTTAGCGAGGACACATGCATCCACCCTCCGTCGCACAGAATCCCTGAAGCGCTGATGCAGTCCTGGAGAATGGCGTATTGTATCACAGCCGTCCACAATACGAGCACGAAGAGTCTCTACATTTCGTACCGGGGTTGCGTAGACAAGAGCTTTCAAATGCCCCCATAAATGAAAGTCGCGAGGGTTGAGGTTAGGAGAGCGTGGAGGCCACGGAATTGGTCCGCCTCTACCAATCCGTCGGTCACCGAATCTGTTGTTGAGAAGCGTACTAACCCTTCGAGTGAAATGTGCAGGAGCTCCGTCGTGCATGAACCACGTGTTGTGTTGTACTTGTAAAGGCACATGTTCTAGCAGGACAGGTAGAGTATCCCGTATGAAATCATGATAACGTGCTCCATTGAGCGTAGGTGGAAGAACATGGGGCCCAGTCGAGACATCACCAACAATGCCTGCCCAAACGTTAACAGAAAATCTGTGTTGATGACGTGATTGCACAATTGCGTGCGGATTCTCGTCAGCCCACACATGTTGATTGTGAAAATTTACAATTTGATCACGTTCGAATGAAGCCTCGTCCGTAAAGAGAACATTTGCACTGAAATGAGGATTAAAACATTGTCAGATGAACCATTCGCAGAAGTGTACCCGTGGAGGCCAATCAGCTGCTGATAGTGCCTGCACACGCTGTACACGGTACGGAAACAACTGGTTCTCCCGTAGCACTCTCCATACAGTGACGTGGTCAACGTTACCTTCTACAGCAGCAACTTCTCTGACGCTGACATTAGGGTTATCGTCAACTGCACGAAGAATTGCCTCGTCCATTGCAGGTGTCCTCGTCGTTCTAGGTCTCCCCCAGGCGCGAGTCATAGGCTGGAATGTTCCGTGCTCCCTAAAACGCCGATCAATTGCTTGGAACGTCTTCCTGTCGGAACGCCTTCTTTCTCGAAATCTGTCTCGATACAAACGTACCGCGCCACGGCTATTGCCCCGTGCTAATCCGTACATCAAATGGGCATCTGGCAACTCCGCATTTGTAAACATAGCACTGACTGCAAAACGACGTTCGTGATGGAACACTAACCTGTTGATGCTACGTACTGATGTGCTTGATGCTAGTACTGTAGAGCAACGAATCGCATGTCAACACAAGCACCGAAGTAAACATTACCTTCCTTCAATTGGGCCAACTGGCTTTGAAAGGAGGCAGTACAGTACATACTGACGAAACTAAAATAGAAACTAAGCGTTTCCGGACACATGTCCACATAACATATTTTCTTTATTTGTGTGTGAGGAATGTTTCCTTAAAGTTTGGCTGTACCTTTTCGTAACACTCTGTATGAACGTTCGGACGACGAGTTCGCCTGCATTGTGACCGCGCACGGATTTGAAACGATCGGCCGATGTCGGTGATCGGCGGAACCCCCAGACATCGGTGTCACTGTGACTTGACTTTGACTGAGCGGTAAGACGCAGTGGGTTGTGTGGTTCGTCGTCGTCATGCCATGTTTGCTACTAGCGACGTGGCAGCAAAGACGCACCGTAACGCCTCTACATCTACATCTATATCTACATCTACATGACTACTCTGCAGTTCACATTTAAGTGCTTGGCAGAGGGTTAATCGAACCACAATCATACTATCTCTCTACCATTCCACTCCCTAACAGCGAGCGGGAAAAACGAACACCTAAACCTTTCTGTTCGAGCTCTGATTTCTCTTATTTTATTTTGATGATCATTCCTACCTATGTACGTTGGTCCCAACAAAATATTTTCGCATTCGGAAGAGATAGTTGGTGACTGAAATTTTGTAAATAGATCTCGCCGCGACGAAAATCGTCTTTGGTTTAATGACTTCCATCCCAACTCGCGTATCGTATCTGCCACGCTCTCTCCCCTACTACGTGATAATACAAAACGAGCTGCCCTTTTTTGCTCCCTTTCGACGTCCTCCGTCAATCCCACCTGGTAAGGATCCCACACCGCGCAGCAACATTCTAACAGAGGACGAACGAGTGTAGTGTAAGCTGTCTCTTTAGTGGACTTGTTGCATCTTCCAAGTGTCCTGTCAATGAAACGCAACATTTGGCTCGCCTTCCCCACAATATTATCTATGTGGTCTTTCCAACACCTAGGTACTTAGTTGAATTGACAGCCTTGAGAATTGTACTATTTATCGAGTAATCGAAATCCAACGGATTTCTTTTGAAACTCGTGTGGATCTCCTACCACTTTTCGTTATTTAGCGTCAACTGCCACCTGCCACACCATACAGTAATCTTTTCTAAATCGCTTTGCAACTGATACTGGTCTTCGTATGACCTTACTAGACGGTAAATTACAGCATCATCTGCGAACAACCTAAGAGAACTGCGCAGATTGTCACCCATTTATATAGATCAGGAACAGCAGAGGTCCCAGGACGCTTCCCTGGGGAACACCTGATATCACTTAAATTCTAGTATATGATTTGCCATCTACTACTAGGAAGTGCGACCTTCTTGACAGGAAATCACGAATCGAGTCGCACAACTGAGACGATACCCCGTAGGCCCGCAGCTTGATTAGAAGTCGCTTGTGAGGAACGGTGTCAAAAGCTTTCCGTAAATCTAGAAATACGGAATCAACTTGAGATCCCCTGTCCATAGCGGCCATTACTTCGTGCCAATAAAGATACTGCTGTATCTGTTGCACAAGAACGATGTTTTCTGAAACCATGCTGATTACATATCAATAGATCGTTCCCTTCGAGGTGATTCATAATGTTTGAATACAATATATGCTCCAAAACCCTACTGCAAACCGACGTCAAGGATATAGGTCTGTAGTTCGATCGATTACTCCTACTACCCTTCTTAAACACTGGTGAGACCTACGCAATTTTCCAATCTGTAGGTACAGATCTATCGGTGAGCGAGTGGTTGTGTATGATTGCTAAGTAGGGAGCTATCGTGTCAGCGTCATTTGAAAGGAACCTAATCGGTATACAATGTGGACCTGAAGACTTGCCCGGATCAAGCGATTTGAGTTGCTTCGCATCCCCTAAGGTATCTACTTCTAAGAAACTCATGTTAGCAGCTGTTCGTGTTTCAAATTCTGGAATATTCCATTCGTCTTCCCTGGTGAAGGAATTTCGGAAAACTGCGTTCAATAACTCCGCTTTAGCGGCACAGTCGTCGGTAACAGTGCCATCGACATTGCGCAGCGAAGGTACTGACTGCGTCTTGCAGCGCTTGTGTACTTTATATACGACCAGAATTTCTTCGGATTTTCTACCAAATTTCGAGACAATGTTTCGTTGTGGAACCTATTAAAGGCATCTCTCATTGAAGATCGTGCCAAATTTCACGTGTCTGTAAATTTTAGCCAATCTTCGGGATTTCGCGTTCTTCTGAACTTCGCATGCGCCTCCTACCTAATGTGAACGTACGGCCCGCTTTGGGTGGGACAGCCCCGCTTTCAGGCTGTCTCGTTGTCCCCACCCAGAACAGAAATATCCCGCTCTTGCAAACGGAACAGACCGTAATTGATTTGACGTACCCCCTACTTGCCTATATTCATCACATTCGAAACGCACGGTTGAAGGCGGCGTGGAGAAGAAAGAGCGAGTAGACATGCGAGAGACAAGAGTTGCCCATCTCAGAAGGGGTGGCCGCGACTTTTGGATCACGGATTTTACTTGAAACTTCACACACATTCGGCAGGCCATTACAGCAAGATAATGTGCAATGAGGAAGGCGCAGTACTCTCGCAATTCCGAGAAAAATGGTTCAAATGGCTCTGAGCGCTATGGGGCTTAACTTCTGAGGTCATCAGTCCCCTAGAACTTAGAACTACTTAAATCTAACCTAAGCATATCACGCATACCCATGCCCGAGGCAGGATTCGAACCTGCGTGCGTAGCGGTCACGCGGTTCCAGACTGTAGCGCCTAGAACCGCTCGGCCGAATTCCGAGAAAACCACAAGAGAAATATTACGCATTTGTTATGTTACTGCTGTATCTGTGCGAACGTACTGACCCTTAGACTTCCTGTGGGACCAAACTGTCGTGGGCATCGGCCTGTAGGCTTACTCACTACTTAATCTAACTTAAACAACTTACGCTAAGGACAACACACACACACTCGTGTCCAAGTGAGGACTCGAACCTCTGACGGTGGAGCCGCACGAACCGTGGCAAGGCGCCAAGACCGCGCTGCTGTTCGGTCGGAGTGGCGGTGCGGTTCTAGGCGCTACAGTTTGGAGCCGAGCTACCGCTCCGGTCGCATGTTCGAATCCTGCCTCGGGCATGGATGTGCGTGATGTCCTTAGTTTAGTTAGGTTTAAGTAGTTCTAAGTTCTAGGGGACTGATGACCTCAAAAGTTAAGTCCCATAGTGCTCAGAACCATGTGAACCATTTTTGAAGTTTTTTGCCATTGCCTTCCTCCGACTGTAATAGAGATGAGAAGTTATAATGAGAAGAAACATTTTCATAAAAATGTAGTGAATTTTATATGTTATTTGGCTATTCACTATTCGTAATTAAATTTTCAAGGACGAGCGACAGGCTTGGAAAGCCCAAGTCAAACGTCGATAAATAATGATGCGAATGACGTCATTCGCAATCAGTAATGTAGTAAGCCACGAAATCGGATGCCATGACATGTTGCAGGACGTTATTTCTCATGCAGACAAGGGAAACATAAATGGAAACTTAATCCAAATACACGTGGTTTTCTTATTACATTACCTCTCAAATGTCGTATAAATTAAATAATACCAGCTGTAGTGAAAAAGAAATTGATTAAAAATTGCGTTTGAGCTGGAGTGGAACCGTCACCTCATGGACGTTTGTCTGCTGAAACTCGAAAGCTAACCGTTTCATCACTATGAACTCTAACGTCCAGCCCCTACGCGCGTATGTATCAGTTAAATGTACGCACCAAAGCACAGATATAACAGTTACATAATAAACGCGTGAAACTTTTTGAGTAGTGCATCTTTCTACTTACACATTAAGTTGTTTTAATGGCCTACTAAAAGTGTTCCAAGTTTCAAGTACCGGTAAATTCGTGATCCAATTGTCAACCAACAACCACATCGCGCGAGTGCGGACTTGGTATGCGGCAACATTCTAGAATGAAATTTTCACTCTACAGCGGAGTGTGCGCTGATATGATGGTAGAGCACTTGCTCGCGAAAGGCAAAGGTCCCGAGTTCGAGTCTCGGTCCGGCACACCGTTTTAATCTGCCGGGAAGTTTCATGAGGCAACATTGTTTAGTTTGAGGTTGTAGTGGAAAGTTCGGGCGCACGTGCACAATCAAACACACAGCCAACGTTTTCGTGTTTGTGTCTTTGTAACAATAGGGAAAAAAAAACAAAAACAGGAAGTTCGCGTTAATTCCGGCACTTGAAGGAAATTTGAAAATACTCCAGGTCTTAAAGCTATTTTCTGAACATCTATAAAAACCCAAATATTTTGAAAACATTTGTCGAAAATCCCTCCTCTGAATTATAGTTATACGCTTTACATCCACGGGGAGCGAATTTCCATCAAACAATATTAAAAATTGAAACACAATGCGTGTCTGCTGTAGAATTTACGAAGGAAATAAGCGACTCTGAGATAACTTGGCACGTAAAGAGAGTTCTCTTTTTCTTCCTCACACCGTCCGGTATCATAACAAAATTACAATGAACTGACGCTGTTGTTCAGGGTTGTAGAAACAGGGGCGGCTGAATTTTATAAGACTAGCGAAGAATACTTGGACAATGGTGTCCGTTCAGCGCATACTTAAAAATGTTAGAATTGGCAACTCTGACAAAAGAACCTACGTGGAAGAAATACAGAGTGTAGCGGATTTGCTGATTACACAAGGATTTATTAGCAGCGTCCAAGATACGTACGTATTCGATGGGTTTTCGCTATTTGCAACCACGTCACAGATGAAAATATACCAAGCTGGAACGCTAAAAATGTTACTACCGAAGAGCGTTGGGTTGAGCTGTTGACACATTTCCGTGACAACAATCTCAACAGTACGTATAATTGTTCATGTAATTGTTGAATGCATTTTGTGTTTGCCTGGAAGTAACGCACCTGTCGAAAGAGTTTTTTTCTGTAATGAACAAAATATGGACTAGTGACAAAATACAGTTAAGTGTTGCAGAGTTGAAAGATATTTTGATTACAATGGCTAACATCAACAAATCATGTGATAAGCTCCATTCCTACATCTAAAGTAAACCCGAGATTTTGAAACTGATTTTCTCGCCGACAAATATAAAACAAATGCGTCTGCAACAGCAATCTACCGTTGCTTAATTCAAATTATATGAAATTAATACAGTGTTATCATGTCCTTGTTTTTGATATATATATTATATTGATGTTGTTGTGGTCTTCAGTCCAGAGACTGCTTTGATGCAGCTCTCCATTCTTCATGCTACTCTCTCCTGTCCAAGCTTCTTCATCTCCCAGTACCTACTGCAACCTACATCCTTCTGAATCTGCTTAGTGTATTCATCTCTTGGTCTCCCTCTACGATTTTTACCCTCCACGCTGTCCTGCAATACTAAACTAGTGATCCCTTGATACCTCAGAGTATGCCCAACCATCTGATCTCTTCTTCTAGTCAAGTTGTGCCACAAGTTTCTCTTCTCTCTAATTCTGTTGAATACCTAATCATTAGTTATGTGATCTATCCATCTAATCTTCAGCATTCTTCTGTGGCACCACATTTCGAAAGCTTCTATTCTCTTCTTCTCTAAACTATTTATCGTCCACGTTTCACTTCCATACATGGTGACACTCAATACAAATACTTTCAGAACCGACTTCCTGACACTTAAATCTGTACTCGATATTAACAAATTTCCCTTCTTTAGAAACGATATCCTTGCCATTGCCAGTTTACATTTTATATCCTCTCCACTTTGACCATCAACAGTTATATTGATCCCCAAATAGCAAAACTCATTTACTACTTTAAGCGTGTCATTTCCCAATCAAATTCCGGCAACATCACCCGATTTAATTCGACTACATTCCATTATCCTCGTTTTCCTTTTGTTGATGTTCATCTTATATCCTTCTTTTAAGACACGGTCCATTCCGTTCAGCTGCTCATTTAGGTCCTTTGCTATCTCTGACAGAATTACAATGTCATCGGCGAACCTCAAAGTTTTTATTTCTTCTCCATGGATTTTAATTCCTACTCCGATTTTTTTTTTGTTTCCTTTACTGCTTCCTCAATAAACAGATTGAATAACATCGGGGATAGGCTACAAGCCTGTCTCACTCCCTTCCCAACCACTGCTTCCCTTTCGTGTCCCCCGATTCTTATAACTGCCATATGGTTTCTGTACAAATAGTTAATAGCCTTTCACTTCCTGTGTTTTACCCCTTGAATTTGAAAGAGATTATTCCAGTCAACGTTGTCAAAAGCTTTCTCTAAGTCTACAAATGCTAGAAACGTAGGTTTGCCTTTCCTTAATCTAGCTTCTAAGATAAGTCGTTGGGTCAGTATTGCCTCATGTGTTCCATTTCTAGGGAATCCAAATTGATCTTCGCCGAGGTCGGTTTCTATCAGTTTTTCCCTTCGTCTGTAAAGAATTCGCGTTAGTATTTTGCAGCTGTGACGTATTAAACTGATAGTTCGATAATTTTCACATCTGTCAACACCTGCTTTCTTTGGGATTGGAATTATTATATTCTTGTTGTAGTCTGAGCGTATTTCGCCTGTCTCATACATCTTGCTCACCAGATGGTAGAGTTCTGGCTCTCCCAAGGCTGTCAGTAGTTCTAATGAAATGTTGTCTACTCCCGGGGCCTTATTTCGACTTAGGTCTTTCAGTGCTTTGTCAAACGCTTCACGCAGTATCGTATCTCCCATTTCATCTTCATCTACATCCTCTTCTATTTGCATAATATTGTCCTCAAGTACATCGCCCTTGTATAGACCCTGTATATACTCCTTCCACCTTTCTGCTTTCCCTTCTTTGCTTAGAACTGGGTTTCCATCTGAGCTCTTGATACTCATGCAAGTGGTTCTCCTTTCCCCAAAGGTCTTTAATTTTCCTGTAGTGAGATAAGCTTCTACATCATTACATTTGTCCTCTAACTATCCCTGCTTAGCCATTTTGCACTTCCTGTCGATCTCATTTTTGAGACGTTTGTATTCCTTTTTGCATGCTTCATTTACTGCAATTTTTGTATTTTCTCCTTTCATCAATTAAATTCAATATCTATTCTGTCACCCAAGGATTTCTATTAGTCTTCGTCTTTTTACCTACTTCATCCTCTGCTTATAAATAGTGAAATAAATTTTTTCCCTAAATTCTGCGAGAATCCCCCCTCCCCCTCCCTGTGAAATAAATAAATGAATGGTCGCATTACTCCTACCGCTTTCCCATCAGTGCCGTATATAACGAGTCATGTGCGGAGAGAATTTACGACCCAGCCAGGGATCGAATCGAGGTCCCATCGATTAGCTATCCCCTCGCTGGCAGTGCAGCTACCGACGCGGACCTCATATAAGTTCGTTTGCTCCACTTATCCACGAGCAGAGCGGACAACAGCAGAACGGAGGTGCAGCAGAGCCCAAAAAAGGAGGCGGTGGAAGAATTAGTCCATGTTGTAACTGGCCATCCTATGCCTCTCTCTCTTCTGGGTTTATATTGTAAGGCCGTCTTCAGAATCCTGATTTGTTTCATTCGTTCCTTCCAGTTTTGTTTATGTTCTTACCTTACGGTTTCATTAGCAGTCCTATCCAACGTAGTATACTGTCCGACTGCTCGTAAGAATTTCGTTTCAGCCGCCTGAACGCCTCTAGAATGTTTTGTCTTCATAAGCAGGTTTGACTAACGTACAGTAGAACACGTGCGGCCATCGGCTTATTGAGTTTAATTTTTGTGATTCTTCATGTACATTTTTTTAATGTTGTGCTTATAGTACCACAAGCGCTCTTGTAACTGAACATCTACATTCTTATCGTCGTTAAAAGTGATATAGCTCTGTAGGAAAATAGAATGTTGACCTTCTTGCAAAATATTAATTCTGTTTCGTACTGGATATTTTCCATCGAATAGCATTGCCTTGGCTGTATGTAGTGGTATCTTGAAACTATAATCCTTTCCAATAAAGTTTAGAAAATGGAGTGTTTTTTGTACTTCTTTCTCAGAATTTGCTTTCAACACAATGTCATCAGCATATCATTGTATATCAAGATATTTATTCTTGTTTATAAGGATTCCTTCTGGTGATCTTCCTTTCCATTTTCGAATGGCGTAGTATACACAAATATTAGAGAGAGTAATTAGTAAAAGACGTCCTTGTTTCTCTCCATGGTTTATTAAGATCTTTCCCCTGCGCAATCCGTTATACTACAGTATTGGCCATTAAAATTGCTACACCACGAAGATGACGTCCTACAGACGCGAAATTTAACCGACATGAAGAAGATGCTGTGATGCGTTGCCTGGTGAAACGTTGTTGTGATGCCTCGTGTAAGGAGGAGAAATGCGTACCATCACGTTTCCGACTTTGATTAAGGTCGGATTGTAGGCAATCGCGATTGCGATTTATCGTATCGCGACACTGCTGCTCTCGTCGATCGAGATCCAATGACTGTTACTGGAATATGGAATCGGTGGGTTCAGGAGGGTAATACGGAACGCCCTGCTGGATCCCAACGGCCTCGTATCACTAGCAGTCGAGATGACAGGCATCTTATCCGCACGGCTGTAACGGATCGTGCAGCCACGTATCGATCCCTGAGTCAACAGGTGGGGACGTTTGCAAGGCAACAACCATCTGCACGAACAGTTCGACGACGTTTGCAGTAGCACGGACTATCAGCTCGGACACCGTGGCTGCGGTTACCTTTGACGCTGCATCACAGACAGGAGCGCCTGCGATGGTGTACTCGACGACGAACAGGGGTGCACGAATGGCAAAACGTCATTTTTTCGGATGAATTCAGGTTCTGTTTACAGTATCGTGATAGACGCATTCGTGTTTGGAGACATCGCACTGAACGCTCATTCGTCATCGCCATACTGGCATGTCACCTGGCGTGATGGTATGGGGTGCCATTGGTTACACGTCTCGGTCACCTGTTGTTCGCATTGACGGTACTTTGAACAGTGGACGTTACATTTCTGATGTGTTACGTCCCGTGGCTCTACCCTTCATTCGATCCCTGCGAAACCCTATATTTCAGCAGGATAATGCACGACCGCATGCTGTAGGTCCTGTATGGGGCTTTCTGGATACAGAAAATGTTCGACTGCTGCCCTGGCCAGCACATTCTCCATATCTCACCAATTGAAAGCGTATGGTCAATGGTGGTGGAACAACTGGCTTGTCACAATACGCCAGTCACTACTCTTGATGAACTGTGGTATCGTGTTGCAGCTGCATGGGCAGCTGTACCTGTACACGCCATCCAAGCTCTGTTTGACTCAATGCCCAGCCGTATCAAGGCCGTTATTACGTCCAGAGGTAGTTGTTCTGGGTACTGATTTCTCAGGATCTATACACCGAAATTGCGTGAAAATGTAAGCACACGTCAGTTCTAGTATAATATATTTGTTTAGTGAATACCCGTTTATCATCTGCATTTCTTCTTGGTGTAGCAGTTTTAATGGCCAGTAGTGTATTACTTTTTACGTAACTGCTGGTTAACGGGCCCAGCTGAAGTCAAAAAGTAATCTATGGTTATGTTCTTCACATTATCTGTAGAAATGACGTTCTCGACGTATTTGTCCAGCTGTCTGCACTAACTCGAGCCCACAACCCCACAATGCGTCTTCAGTTTCATTGCCGTCTCTCGCAAGCGTTAAGGTACGCGAAACAACACAGGCCTAACATACGGGTGAATCCACCTTCTTGCCCTCTTTTCAAACGACGTTAAGTTAAAAACTCGTGCAAGCACTCTGTTTCCCCGGCACTGAGAGATGGCGAGGAATGAAGTTAAAGGAGCTGTCTCACCGTTCACGGCAGCAGTGGCGTGCGGCAGGGTGCTCGCTGCGCCGCGCAGACAGCTGCCGATCGCGTGCGCCACGTGGCTCGCACCCCGCCCAGCCAGGGACTGCTCGTGGGACACGTGCCAGCGGTCTAATGGGGCAGCGCGTGCAGGCCCGGCGTGACGTCACCGTCGCCGTCTGGCGTTCCACGTCGCAGACCAAAGACGTTCTAAAACAATAACCACACTCACTGATGGCGCTGCAGTCGCGGGATAACTTGAACCTTCGGCTGGACGCCATTATAGTGGTTGTAGTCTAATGACTTTTCTGGAGACTAGAAATCTACTCTGTAGGAATCAGCATGGGTTTCGAAAAACCAGCTCGCGCTGTTCGTCCACGAGACTCAGAGGGCCACAGACACGGGTTCACAGGTAGATGCCGTGTTTCTTGACTTCCGCAAGGCGTTGGACACAGTTGCCCACAGTCGTTTAATGAACAAAGTAACAACGTATGGACTGTCAGACCAATTGTCTGGTTGAACTGAAGAGTTCCTAGATAACAGAATGCAGCATGTCACTCTCAATGGAGAGAAATCTACCGAAGTAAGAGTGATTTCAGGTGTGCCGCAGGGGAGTGTCGTAGGACTGTTGCTATTCACAATATACATAAATGACCTGGTGGATGCCATCGGAAGTTCACTGTCCCCCATTGAGCATGTTTGGGACTGGATGAAGCGTCGTCTCATGCGCTCTGCACGTCCAGCACGAACGCTGGTCCAACTGAGGCGCCAGGTGGAAATGGCATGGCAAGCCGTTCCACAGGACTACATCCAGCATCTCTACGATCGTCTCCATGGGAGAATAGCAGCCTGCATTGCTGCGAAAGGTGGATATACACTGTACTAGTGCCGACATTGTGCATGCTCTGTGGCCTGTGTCTATGTGCCTGTGGTTCTGTCAGTGTGATCATGTGATGTATCTGACCTCAGGAATGTGTCAATAAAGTTTCCCCTTCCTGGGACAATGAATTCACGGTGTTCTTATTTCAATTTCCAGGAGTGTAGATATACATGTGTTGTGTAGTGTTGTTGTTTATGAAGACCCTGATTCAACGTTGTATATTTGTTGGGGCGTACATACAGTATTTATTAGTCGTAATTCTACTGTCTTTACGTTCCAATAAAAAGAAGTACAATGGTGAAGAGCTGTGCAGTGATTAATTGTACAAATAAATTCGAGAAAGGAACGAATATTACATTTCACAGATATGTGAATATTTGAAGTTGTTTTGTATGTCAGTGCACTTGATTAATAAATGTTTTTGTAACACGGTATTAGCATAATGTCTCTGCATCTATTTGCAGGTTTCCTTTCTCAGAACCACAGCTATTACAAAAATGGTTACACGCTGTCAGGAGGCAAGATTTCCGACCGACAAAATACAATTTTGTATGTTCTGACCATTTTGAAGAAAGTTGGCTGATCAGTAGTGTTCTCATGCTCTACATTAGGTTGAAACTTGATAACTTGGCCGTGAGTTGCCAAAGCACTATGCCATATAAAACGCACTTCTCGTCATAAAATCTAAAGCAAGGTCAGAAAATTTCTATTAATGTAGTGGGCAAATCTTCGAGTATTTTGATGCATTTTGCGTACATCTATCGTAAATGAACAACGAAAAATGCTAGGGGTCCACTACATAACTTTTAGCTACGGCAGATTCCATGTAGTGTTGTTGTTGTTGTGGTCTTCAGTCCTGAGACTGGTTTGATGCAGCTCTCCATGCAACTCCATCCTGTGCAAGCTTCTTCATCTCGCAGTACCTAATGCAACCTACATCCTTCTGAATCTGCTTAATGTATTCATCTCTTGGTCTCCCTCTACGATTTTTACCCTCCACGCTGCCCTCCAGTACTAAATTGGTGATCCCTTGATGCCTCAGAACGTGTCCTACCAAGAAAAACCCTTCTTCCAGTCAAGTTGTGCCACAAACTCTTCTTCTCCCCAATCCTATTCAGTACTTCCTCATTAGTTATGTGATCTACCCATCTAATCTTCAGCATTCTTCTGTAGCACCACATTTCGAAAGCTTCTATTCTCTTCTTGTCCAAGCTATTCATCGTCCATGTTTCACTTCCATACATGGTTACACTCCATACAAATACTTTCAGAAACGACTTCCTGACACTTAAATCTATACTCCATGTTAACAAATTACTCTTCTTCAGAAATGCTTTCCTTGCCATTGCCAGTCTACATTTTATATCCTCTCTAATTCGACCATGATCAGTTATTTTGCTCCCCAAATAGCAAAACTCCTTTACTAATTTAAGTGTCTCATTTCCTAATCTAATTCCTTCAGCATCATTGACTTAATTCGACTACATTCCATTATCCTTGTTGTGCTTTTGTTGATGTTCATCTTATACCCTCCTTTCAAGACACAGTCCATTGCGTTCAACTGCTCATCCACGTCCTTTGCTATCTCTGACAGAAATACAATGTCATCGGCGAACCTCAAAGTTTTTATTTCTTCTCCATGGATTTTATTTAATACCTACTCCGAATTTTTCTTTTGTTTCCTTTACTGCTTGCTCAATATACAGATTGAATAACATCGGGAGAGGCTACAACCCTGTCTCACTCCCTTCCCAACCACTGCTTCCCTTTCATGTCCCTCGACTCTTATAACTGCCATCTGGTTTCCGTACAAATTGTAAATAGCCTTTCGCTCCCTGTATTCCATGTAGTACGTAAGATAAATTCATAAACAGTGACTAGTTGCTGTTTGTTCATAAATTAAAAAGTATGTTGTAGTAAAGTATTTAAATGAGGCATTATGTTTGTGACGTAACTCAAGGGAAGGCATGTTATAGCCAAAAGCGATGTATAGACATTCGAACTCGGCGCGCCAGTTTACGACTGCAGTGGCCGGCGCTCCTCACAGCCGCCCACTGGCACGGTTGTGCGGGCCTGTCGCGCGCACATGAACGTAGGTGACGTGCTGCGTTTCGGCAGGCTGCGCGTCTGCGCTGCATAGTGACGTGTGCGCGAGACTGTGGCCTTTCCTTTTGTGATTGTCTCTGCACTCAGGAAAGTAACAAATGGTTCCGAGTCCAATACTCATTCTGTTGGTCTTGTAGACTAAGTGTTTACGACATCGGTGCTGAATAGAGCATAGCATAAAGAGTGAGAAATAAATACAAGTGAAATGTCAGAGATAGCTGCAGTAATCGAAATTAATTTAATGAATCTGTGGAAAAGAACGAAGATATAGTAGTAAACAGAAATAGGCAATTTGGTTTCCTTCACCACTTCTCATCTGTAAATTATCTACGGGGCTCTGACTTTTGTGAGACGAAAATCTTTTTACGCAGCAACATAACGAAGCAATCTGTAATTTTCTTGCGACAGAGGCATCCGGAATTGGGTTCTCGCATATAAACAACTCTTTACCGAATGACGTTTATCACTATGGAGAATATGGCGTATCTCGAACAGACTCTCCACCTGAATGCCAACCAGAGTCAATCCGGAAACATCGATCATGTGAAATCCATCTAGCACTTGTCTCGCATAGCATACTGAAAGTCAGTCAGGTAGATGCAGTATTTCTTGATTTCCGAAAAGCGTTTGACTCAGTACCATACCTACGCTTACTGCCAAAAGTACAATCATGTGGGGGTATGAAGTGAAATTTGTGACTGGATTGAGGACTTTTTTGGTAGGGACGATACAGGATGTAATCTTGGATGCAGAGTCACCGTCAGATGTAGAAGAAACTTCAGATGTGACCCTGGGAATTGTGGCGGGACCCTTGCTGTTCATGTTGTATCTTAATGATGTTGCAGACAATATTAAAAGTGAAATCGAGATTTGTTCTGATGATGCAGTTAATTATAGTGAAATGCTGTCTGAGAGAAGGTACATAAATATTCAGTAAGATCTTTATAAGATTTCAACGCGCTGCAAACACTGGTAACTTGCTCTAAATGTCCAGAAATGTAAAATTGCGCCGTTAACAAAACGAAAAAAAGGTAGTATCATATGACTATAATATCAACAAGTCACTGTTGGATTTAACGCTTTATAGGGATAGGATGTGGAATGATCACATATGTTCAGTGGTGGTTTATACGTAGAATACTGGGTAAATATAAAATTGTTCAAGTGGGTCTGAGCAGTATGGGAAATCAGTCCCTATAACTTAAAACTACTTAAACATTACTAGCCTAAGGACATCTCACACATCTATGCCGGAGGTAGGATTCGAACCTGCGACCGTAGCGATCGCGCTGTTCCAGACTGTGGCGCCTAGAACAGCTCAGCCACTCCGGCTGACGCAAGTGCTCTACCATCTGAGCTACCGAAGCACGACTCACGCCCGGTCCTCACAGCTTTACTTCTGCCAGTACCTCGTCTCCTACCTTCCAAACTTCACAGAAGCTCTCCTCCGAACCTAGCAGAACTAGAACTCCTGGAAGAAAGGATATTGCGGAGACACGGCTTAGCCACAGCCTGGGGGGTGTTAATAGAATGAGATTTTCAGTCTACAACGGAGTGTGCGCTGATATGAAACTTCCTGTCAAATTAAAAGTGTGTATCTCGAGTTCGAGTCTCGGTCCGGCTCACAGTTTTAATCTGCCGGGAACTTTCATATCAGCGCACACTTCGCTGCAGAGTGAAAATCTCATTCTGGAATCCACAAAGGAAGTTGCTTATAAATCACTCGTACGACCGGTTCTAGAATATTGCTCAAGTGTGTGGGACCTGTACCACATAGGAGTAAAAGGGGATATTGGAAGTATACGAAGAAGGGTAGCACGAAAAGACAAAGGTTTGTTTGACCCGTGGGAGAGTGTCAGAGAGATACTGAAGAAACTGAACTGGAAGACTCCCTAAGATATAGACATAAAGTATCAGGAGAAAGTCTATTAACAAAGTTTTAGGCCGGCCAATATGGCCGAGCGGTTCAAGGCGCTTCAGTCTGGAACCGCGCGACCGCTATGATCGCAGGTTCGAATACGGCCTCGGACATGGATGTGTGTGATGTCCTTAGGTTAGTTAAGTTTAAGTAGTTCTAAGTTCTAGGGGACTGATGACCTCAGATGTTAAGTCCCATAGTGCTCAGAGCCATGTGAACCAAAGTTTTAGAGCTGGCATTAAATGAGGACTCTAGGGATAATCTAAAAACCGCTGCGTCTCGCTCACATAGCGATCGTGTTGACGAGATTAGAATAATTACTGCACCCAAAGAGGCATCCATACAATAATTCTTCCTGCGCCCTATACATGAACGGAATGGGAAAAAAACCTAATAACTGGTACAGACGTACCCTCTACCATGCACCTCACGCTAGTTTGCAGTGTAGATGTAGATGACGCACCAGTTGTCCAGATGTGTGCTGCATTTAAATTAAAAACAAGTTGTGTATCGGAAAGACTTGATTCCGGCACGATAACAGCACGGGACAATATTTTTGAGAGCTTCATAATGAGTTCATGTCTTCCCAAAACATGAAGTGTTTTTAAATTAAATAAAGCACACATGTGGACAACCAGCGCGTCGTGTTTTCCGACAGGTGTAGCACGGCTTCAGAACAGGTCTCTTCCAATACTCGCCAATCACTGCTACAGCCGTACTCGTCAACGTCAGTAAAAGGACGTACCCAAGAAGGTATTTTAGACCTCTGCTGAATAATGTTAATTACCTTGACTGAAGCCGGAAAATCTTCATCGCGCGACGATGTGGCGCCGTGTTACTGACTGTTGTCACTTCCGCTAATGTGGAGTCACACGCGTGATACGCCAGAGACACGTGTCGGTATGTTATCTGACACGCCACGTGTCGCGTGGCTCTCTCGTCACGCCACGTGTGCTACGCACGTGTCCAGAGTGCTGCTCCGTGGATGCAGGCCTCTAGTCCCCTCCGCCACGCACCGGACGTTGTCTTGCAGGAGTATGTATGCACATCTAGACGTAGAAGGCTTTTTACTGACAAAATAAAGAAATATCAGTCACAAACCCAGTCCAATTAAATCTACATGGATACAGCACCTTCAAAGACAAATTACCCCTGTGGGTCAAATCCCACGGTTGAAAAACTGCAAGTGGTCTATTCGGATTCTGGGGAGACCACAGAAGTGCGCATGGAGATAAATCGGAGTACCTCAAAACCCCGTTATAACAAAATCAAACCAAAATCTAGAATTTGGCTAATGACATTTAATGTAAATTCTCTCTTAAAAATGGGAAAACTAAAAAACATCCTGGACAAATCCAGGGAACGTAAAATCAAAATTATTGCATTTCAGGAATCACGATATACAGATGAAAATCCTTTTGATTCGGAAGGATATAGGATATACAAAGGAAAACCTGGAAAACGAGCCATGGCAAATTGTGTACAATTTGGAACTGGATTTGTAGTAGATACATCAATACTTGATTCATTCGCGACCTTCAAATCTTACTCGGGTCGGCTCTCCACGATGACAATAAAATCAGCTAATAAGATATACACTCTAATCAACGGACATGCACCAACTAACATCACTAACAAAAACAAAGTGGAAGAAAAAGAATAATTCTGGAACTAATTAGATAATATTCTCAAAAAAAATCACAAATAACCATGTCAAAATCCTTATGGACGATTTCCATGCACAAATCGGTAAAGAAAAGAAATATCGATATTGGGTAGGTAAATGGCCAGGGCATACACAGACCAACCGGAATGGCATGCGACTCGTTGAAATCAGCAAAAACCATGATCTGTTTTTCAAATCAACATTTTTCGAGAAAAGAGCCTCGAAAACAAAAACTTGGATCTCACCTAATCCATTACTATGTGAATATCAGTTGGATCATGTAATGACCTCCCGTGTAAATACAGTAGAAATCAAGAAACTTAAAGCCCTTAATGGACTGGACCTAGATTCCGACCATTACCCAACAAAATTCTCCCTAGATGTCATTCCAGAAAAAAGGAAATTCACTAAGAAATCTCCACACCGTAAATATGATGTACAAAAGATAAATGGCAATGAACAATTTACAAAAGAAACGCAAAATTTAAAACCACAAAATTGGCAACAAGTGCAAGCAAGACTTTTAAAAGCAGCTGAAACTGCAGCACCACAAACAACAACACGTAAACCAAGACCCGTGGTGGGCAGAGGAGTGTGACCAGCTGATGAATCTCGGACAGCAGGCGTGGCAAAATTGGTTGTGCAACAAAAATCAAAAGACCCAGGAAGATCTCAAAGATACCACGAAAACAGTCACAAAAGCAATACGAACAGTCCGTAAACAACACGAAGACAAAAAATTGCAAGACATAGAAATTGATTTCAAGAAAAACAATTCCCGAAATTTCTACAGAGTATTCAAACAAAAATTAACAAAGTACTCTCCTCCATCGCTCCAGTTCAAAAATGACCATGGGAAAATTGCTCATACCAACACCGAAAACTGTGAAATTCTTACAAAATACTTTTCTAAATTACTGAACTGTGAAAAGCCTGCAGAAAAATTTGAGTTCCATCGTACACAACGAAACCCAGACTCAAAGCCACCAAGTATACAAGAGATTAAAGAGATAATTCAGTCACTGAAAAATAACAAAGCATCAGGACAAGACCAAATCATCGCAGAATTATGGAAAAATGCAGGAGAAAATCTTATTGCAAAACTCAAAGAAATTATGCATGAAATCTGGAAAACTGAAAAAATCCCCACATATTGGAAGACTGCAATCATACATCCTCTGTACAAAAAAGGAAGTAAAACAGACCCCAAAAACTATCGTGGAATCTCTTTATTGTCAATAACATACAAAATTCTGTCTAAAGCCCTACTAAACCGCGCAGAACCTCAGCTCGATTCAAAACTAGGCGAATACCGAGGTGGTTCAGAAAAGGTCGATCGTGCGTAGAACAAATCCTTAACTTGAAAAACTCAATGAAATATATGCGTAGTACTTCAAGCAAAAGTTATGTCATCACGTTCGTCGACTTTAAAAAAGCATATGGCAGTATAGACCGAGAATCCCTTTTTGAAGTATTAGTAGAATTTGGACTAGATGAAAAGACAACAAACATCATAAAAGAAACACTCACGGAGACCAAATCCAAAGTAAAATGTATGGGAGAATTGAGCACGGAATTTGAAACAGACACAGGAATACAACAAGGGGATGGACTGTCCCCAGTGCTCTTCAATTGTGCTCTTGAAAAAGGTGTTGGAGAATGGAGGAAAGCAGGAGCACCAGCACACAGCCTGGGACCAAGGCGTAAGGGCGTACAACTAGACTGTTCAGCACTTGCTGACGACATGGCACTGATCGCACAAGGCATTACCGATGCACAGAAACAGCTAGAATTATTACAAGAGCAGGCAGCAAAAGTAGGATTACAAATTTCATTTGAAAAAACAAAATTTATGACTGACATCAAAGATGCACCTTCTGATCTCAAAATTGGTAATAACTACATCTCTCGACTAAAAGAATTTAAATTTTTAGGTGAATGGATTGCAGAAA
This sequence comes from Schistocerca gregaria, assembly GCF_023897955.1. NCBI lineage: Eukaryota > Metazoa > Arthropoda > Insecta > Orthoptera > Acrididae > Schistocerca > Schistocerca gregaria. The sequence goes on from NC_064930.1 coordinate 28,207,432, forward strand.
ATTGTAATGAAAGAAATCTGTCAGATGAAGAGTCCAGAAAATGGAGATGGCGTTTCAGTTAACAAAAAAACATTTACAACAAAAAGAGTCTCTCGTGGAATTGCAAAATACGACACTATACAACAGTAATTAGACCCGAAGCTCTCTACGCATCTGAGACACTAAACCTTCAACACAGAACACTAAAAGAGGAATTAGACGTGAAAGAACGTAACATAATGAGGAAAATCCTAGGACCAAGAACTAAAGATGGGGTGCATTATCCAAAACCCAATGCAGAAATATATGCCTGAGAAGAATCCAATTCACGGGGCAACGCACAGAATCCATACATTTTTAAAGAACAAAACTGAAAGACCGAACTGGTACAAACAGACAGAAAAAGACCTGAGAGAATTAGGGTCTCCAAATCTACATGATAGAAATGAAATCAGAAAAATCACAAACACACGGGGTTTTGAAGAAGAAGAGAGAAAAACTAACCGACATACGTGGTCTACGAAACGAAAGCTAGCCCATTCGTTGTTTATGAAGGAACACTGGGCGAAAAGGAAGGCCAACAAATGTTGATTACCCCTGGTCCTAAGTGATCCATCCGCGAAGAAGAAGAAGAAGACAGAGAAAGTCCTGCAGCGTCTCACTTGGTGCAGTAATACGGAAAAGGTCCGTGAGATGGCAGCGCAGTACGGGATGCCCTTCCCCACCAGCTGTGCGAGCTGACCGACAGATGGCAGGCGCTACGTTGTGCCATCTTTTGAAATATAACGGCCGGAGGAGTACACGTATTTTTCAAAAAATTTCCTTTACCTTCGAAAGACAGTGGCAAATCGACAGGTGAACAGATAAACCCAGTCTGCTTCCGAGGAATAGAACTGTAGAATCGATGAAAACTAGACTGACTAAATAAGTTGTGGAGACTTCGTGACAAACAAACCAGATGTGGGGAACAGATATAATAAAACCATTGACGGATAGACGGTCAAGATACGTATACATCTACCCAGTTCGTAAAGCAGCGCACAAAGACCTGGACGATTGGCCACTAATTCTGTTATCGTACACATATATCCATGACTGTGCTGTCGACAACAGATCCAGAACTTGTCACAATGACAGTGTGTCATCAGACTTCTGACAGCTTTGATGCGGCCCGCCACGAATTTGTCTACTGCACAAACTTTGTCATCTCAGAGCAGTTATTGCAATGTACCTCCTCAGCTATTTTCTCGATATATTCTTCTTTTAAAGTTTCTATCCTTTACAACTCCCTCTGGTACCACGGAGGTTGTTGCCCCATGTATTACAACGTGTTCTATCATCGTGTCCCTTCTTCTTGTCAATGCTTTCCATACACTCTTTTCCTCGTCGATTCTGTAGAGAACCTCCCCATTTCCTACTTTATCAGTCCACCTAATTTTCAACATTCTTCTGCAGCACCACAAAATGCTCCGATTCCCTTCTGTGCCGGTTTTCCCTCAGCCCACATTTCACCACCACACAGTGCTGTGCTCCAAACCTACATTCTCAGAAATTCCTTCCTCAAATTGAGGCCTACGTTTGATACTGGTAGACTTCTCCTGTTCAGGAATGCCCTCTTTGCCACTGCTAGTCTGCTTTTGATGTCATCCTTGGTCCATCCGTCATTGTTTACTTTGCTGCCCAACCACTAGAATTCCTTGACTTCATCTGCTTCGTGATCATCAATTCTAATGCCAAGTTTCTCGCTGTTCTCAATTCTGCTACTTCTCATTTCTTGCGTCTATTTTCCATTTGCTCTCAATCCATATTCTGTACTCATTAGACTGTTCAATCCATTTAACATATCCTTTAATGCTTCTTCACTTTCACCTAGGATACCAGTATCATCATCAAATCTTATCATCCACTCCTTAATCTTTCCTTTATTTTCATCCCTGCATCTTCGATGTTCAGATTGAATAGTACGGGGCAAAAGCCTGCGTCTTACACCCTTTTTAATCGAAACACTTCGTTCTTGGTCTCCCACTCTTCCCTCTTGGTTCTTCTACATATTGTTTGATACCAGTTTTTCCTATAGCTTAGCACTAATTTTCTCAAGATTTCGAACATATTGCACCATTGCCGAACGCTGTTTCTAAGTGACATATCCTGTGAATGCGTCTTAATTTTTTCTCTCCCACATCTACATCTACATCATTACACTGTAACTTACATTTAAGTGCTTGGCAGAGGGTTCATCGAATCACAATCAAACTATCTCTCTACCATTCCACTCGCGAACAGCGCGCGGGAAAAACGAACACCTAAACCTTTCTGTTCGAGCTCTGATTTCTCTTATTTTGTTTTGATGATCATTCCTACCTATGTAGGTTGGGCCCAACAAAATATTTTCGCATTCGGAAGAGAAAGTTGGTGACTGAAATTTCGTAAATAGATCTCGCCGCCACGAAAAACGTCTTTGCTTTAATGACTTCCATCCCAACTCGTGTATCATATCTGCCACACTCTCTCCCCTATAACGCGATAATACAAAACGAGCTGCCCTTTTTTGCACCCTTTCGATATCCTCTGTCAATCCCACCTGGTAATGATCCCACACCACTCAGCAATATTCTAACAGAGGACGAACGAGTGTAGTGTAAGCTCTCTCTTTAGTGGACTTGTTGCATCTTCCAAGTGTCCTGCCAATGAAACACAACCTTTGGCTCACCTTCCCCACAATATTATCTATGTGGTGTTTCCAACTGAAGTTGTTCGTAATTTTAACACCTAGGTACTTATTTGAATTGACAGCCTCGAGAATTGTACTATTTATCGAGTAATCGAATTCCAACGGATTTTTTTTGGAACTCGTGTGGATCACCTCACATTTTTCGTTATTTAGCGTCAACTGCCACCTGCCACACCGCACAGCAATCTTTTCTAAATCGCTTTGCAACTGATACTGCTCTTAGGATGACCTTACTAGACGGTTAATTACAGCATCATCTGCGAACAACCTAAGAGAACTGCTCAGATTGTCACCCAGGTCATTTATATAGATCAGGGACAGCAGAGGGCCGAGGACGCTTCCGTGGGGAACACCTGATTTCACTTCAGTTTTACTCGATGATTTGCCGTCTACTACTACGAACTGCAACCTCCCTGACAGGAAATCACGAATCCAGTCGCACAACTGAGACGATACCCCATAGGCCCGCAGCTTGATTAGAAATCGCTTGTGAGGAACGGTGTCAAAAGCTTTCCGGAAATCTAGAAATACGGAATCAACTTGAGATCCCCTGTCAATAGCGACCATTACTTCGTGCGAATAAAGAGCTAGCTCCGTTGCACAAGAACGATGTTTTTCTGAAACCATGCTGATTACGTATCAATAGATCGTACCCTTCGAGGTGATTCATAATGTTTGAATACAGTGTATTCTCCACCCTTGCTTCCATTATCGCCCACAACTCCATCAATGCCTCTTGGTGTCTTCCTAAAGAAAAACTGATCATGACCTAAGAGATCCTAAATTTTCTGTTCCATCGTTCTCTATATTACTCTTAGCAGCAACTTGGATGCATGACCTTTTACGCTGGCTGTGCGATGATTCTTACACTTGTCGGCTCTTGCAGTCCTCACAATTGTGTGAATGGTGTTTTTCGAAAGCGAAATAGTACATCGCATCTATTCTACACACTGAAGTGAATAGTCGTTTTGTTGCCACTTTCCCCGACGGTTTTAGAAATTCTAATGGAAGCTTTGCCATACCTTCTGCCTTAATTGTTGTTAGGTCTTCCAAAGCTCTTTTAAATTCTGATTCCAATACGTTTTCCCTCTCGACTCCTGTTGCTTCTGCTATCACATCATCAGATAAGTCCTCCCCCCCCCCCCCCCCCCCCCCAGAGGCCCACAATGTACTCTTTCTACCTATGCGCTCTCTCTGCACTTGACAGAGCAATTCTCATTGCACACTTAGTGTTACCGCCATTGCTTTTAATTTCGCCAAAGTTTGTTTGACTCTCCTATATGCTGAGTCAGCCTACGACAATCATTTCTTTTTCGATTTCTTCACATTTGTCATGCAGCTTAGCTTCCCTGCACTACCCATTTATTTCATTCAATACTTGTGTTTCTGTAATCCTGCATTTCCCTAAGCATTATTGTGATTCCTTCCTTCCTTGGTCTATGAACTTAAGTATTTCTTCTGTTACGCATGTGTTTCTTGTAGTTACCTTCCTTGTACCCGTTTTTCTTTCTAGTTTTTGAAATTGCCCTTTTTAGAGATGTCTGTTCCTCTTTAACTGAACTGTCTACTAAGGCATTCATTACCGCAATATCTATAGCCTCAAATAGCTTCAACCATATCGTATGGTAGAAATGGCTCTGAGCACTATGGGACTTAACATCTGTGGAAATCAGTCCCCTAGAACTTAGAACTACTTAAACCTAACTAACCTAAGGACATTACACACATCCATGCCCGAGGCAGGATTCGAACCTGCGACCGTAGCGGTTACGCAGTTCCAGACTGAAGCGCCTCGAACTGCACGGCCACACCAGCCGGCTCAACCGTATCTCTTCATTCCTTAGTACTTCATTCCTTAGTACTTACATCTACCACTTCCTTACGGACTGATTCTTCCTGACTGGTCTCTTAAACTTCAGCCTAGTCTTCATATTTACCAAATTGTGATTTGAATCTAAATATGCTAGTGGGTACGCCTTACTATCCAACTTCTGATGAATCTCTGCGTTACCATGATCTAATCAAATTGAAACCTTCCTGTATCTCCTGGTCTTTTCCATGTATACCTTCTTCTCCTGTGATTCTTGAACAGATCATTCGGTATCACTTGCTGAAATTTATTGCAGAACTCAATTAGTTTTTCTCCTTTCTGATTTCTGCTACCTAGCGCATATTTTCTCATAACCCTTTCTTCTACTCCTTCCCCTACAACCACTCTCCGATCCCCCATGGCTATCAGATTTTCGTCTCTCTTTACATATAGAATTAGCCATTCAGTGTCCTGTTGTACTTTCTCTACCTCTTCATCTTCCGCTTGTGACGTCGCCATATACACCTGAGCTATTATTGTTGGTGTTGGTTGATGTCAATTCTGATGAGTGTAACCCTATCACTGAACTGTTCACAGTAAATGGCCCTCTGCCCTGTGTGCCTGTTGATAACGAACACTACACCCATTATATCATTTACTGCAGCTGTTGATCTTGCCCTATATTTGTCTGGTCAGAAATTCTCGTCTCCTTTCTATTCCGCTTCACTGACACGCACTATATCTACAATGAGCATTAGCATATACCTCTTCAGATTTTATAGTTTCCATGGAACGTTCAAACTTATGACATTCCACAACCCGACTCATAGAGATTTATCCTGTAATTGGCTAATTGATATTTCTCTCATGGTCACCTCCCCTTTGGCAGTTCCGTTCTGGAGATCCATACTGGGGAATCAGCCAGAATGTTTTGCCAGTGGAGAGATCACACCAGTATTCAAGAAAGGCAATAGGAGTAATCCGCTAAATTACAGGTCTGTGTCATTAACGTCGAAGTGCAGCAGAATTTTGGAACATCTATTGTGTTTGAATGTTATGAATTACTTCAAAGACAATGATATATTGACACACAGTCGACATCGATATAGAAAACATCGTTTTTGTGAAACATCTTTACTCACACAAAGTGCTGAGTGCTATCGACAAGGAATTTCAAATTGATTCCGTATTTCTACATTTGCAGAAGGCTTTTGACACTATACTTCACAAGTGGCTTGTAATCAAATTGCTCGCTTATTGGCAGGACATGCAGAAGATGTACACAGATCTGCTGAAGAGACTGACCACACCGCGCTCTTCCATCCTCTTCTGGAGTACTGCTGCGTGGCGTGGGATCCTTAGAAGGCAGGATTAAGCGAATGTATTGAGAAAGTTCCAACAAGAGTGACATGTCAAGTATTATCGAGAAATAGGAGAGAGAGTGTTACGGCCATGATAGACGATTTGGGGTGAACACCATCACAACAAAGGCGTTTCTCATTGCCACCGCATCTTCTCATAAAATTTAAATCACCAACTTTCTCCTAAGAATGTGGAAATGTTTGGTTGATGCCATCCTACACATGGAGAAATGATCATGATAACAAATAAGGAAAAATCAGAGCTCAAACCAAAAGAGTGGTTGTTTTTTCCGCATGTTGTTTGAAAGTGGGATATTAGAGAATTATTTTGAAGGCAGTTCGAAGAACCATTTGCCAAGCACTTATATGTGATTAGCTACATGCCACGTGTCTTATGGATAAAAATTACGTGTCTTTAATCCAGTGGTTTCCAATGCTTTCTGCATCCTTAGAGCCTGCGCAGAATTACGGCGACCGGTGGATCCACAGATGACAGGCGACGTGAGGGGAGAGCTGTAGCGCCGGAGGGGGCCGGCAGGCGCTGTAGGGGAAATGCCGAGCAGTGGAGGGGAAATGCTGCTCTCAACTGAAGGCTGTGCTCACATTTTTTGTAGAAGTTAACAACCTGCAGCTTTCAGGGAAGTGTCACAGGTGGCGAATTTTGAGCAAAACCTGTACATTTGTCTTGTTGCCAAGTTAAAATTTGCTCCTTTCGCCAAATGTACCAGAATTTACACAGTCTCGCATCACTAACATGTGTTGACGCAATCCCGAGAGAATTCTGAAACACTTGTTTGTTAAGTTTATGAGATACGATACAGCGTGAAGAGTTTGACAGAGCACTGAAATACCTGAGTCGAAATGCGGCCCCGGGAGTAGACAACATACCATTTGAACTACTGACAGCCTTTGGAGAGCCATTCCTGACAAAAATCTACCATCTGGTGAGCAAGATGTATGCGACAGGCGAAATACCCTCACACTTCAAGAAGAATATAATAATTCCAATCCCAAAGAAAGCAGGTGTTGGCAGATGTGAAAATTACCGATCTATCAGTGTAATAAGTCACAGCTACAAAATTCTAACCCGAATCCTTTACAGACGAATGGAACAACTGGTAGAAGCCGACCTCGGGGAAGATCAGTTGGGATTCCGTAGAAATATGGGAACACATGAGGCAATACTGACTCCACGACTTATCTTTGAAGAAAGATTAACAAAAGGCAAAGCTACGTTTCTAGCATTTGTAGACTTAGAGAAAGCTTTTGAGGACGTACTGGAATACTCTCTTTCAAATTCTAAAGGTGGCAGGGGTAAAATACAGGGATCTGAAGGCTATTCACAATTTGTACAGAAACCAGCAGGCAGTTATAGGAGTCGAGGGTCCATGAAAGGGAAGCAGTGGTCGTGAAGGGAGGGTTTTAGTCTTTCCCCAAAGTTATTGAATCTGTATATTGAGCAAGCAGTGAAGGAAACAAAAGAAAAATTCTGAGTAGGTATTAAAATCTGTCGAGAAGAAATAAAAACTTTGAGGTTCGCCTATGACATTGTAATTCTGTCAGAGAGAGTAAAATGACTTGGAAGAGCAGTTGAATGGAATGGACACTGTTTTGAAAGGAGGATATAAGATGAACATTAGCAAAAGCAAAACGAACATAATGGAATGTACTTGTATTAAGTCGTGTGATGTTGAAGGAATTAGATTAGGAAATGAGATACTTAAAGTAGTAAAGGAGTTTTGCTATTTGGGGAGCAAGATAACTGATGATGGTTGAAGTAGAGAGGATTTAAAATGTTGACTGGCAATGGCAAAGAAAGCGTTTCAAGAGAAGGGAAATTTGTCTACATCGAATATAGATTTAAGTGTCAGGAAGTTGTTTCTCAAAGTATTTGTATGGACTGTAGCCATGTATGGCAGTGAAACATGGACGATAAATAGTTTGGACAAGAAGATAATAGAAGCTTTCGAAATGTGGTGCTGCAGAAGAATGCTGAAGATAAGGTGGATAGATCACGTAACTAACGAGGATGTGTTGAACAGAATTGGGGAGAAGAGAAGTTTGTGGCACAACTTGACTAGAAGAAGGGACCGTTTGGTAGGACATGTTATCAGGCATCAAGGGATCACAAACTTAGAATTGGAGGGCAGCGTGGAGGGTAATAATCGTAGAGGGAGACCGAGAGATGACTACACTAAGCAGATTCAAAAGGATGTAGTTTGAAGTAAGTACTGGGAGATGAACAAGCTTGCACCGGTTAGAGTAGCATGGAGAGCTGCATCAAACCAGTCTCTGGACTGAAGATCACAGCAACAACAACAACAACAAGAAAGTGAAGATCTGCGGAAAAGTAAGGTCAGTATCTTATAAAAAGGCACATCCTTGGTTGAAAATAAACGTGTAATGTCTTCACTTACGTTGTTCCAAAACCCAAAGCATTTCTCATTTCACAAACTGTTGATGGCCTTCAATGATTACATTCTTTCATCGAAAAAGTCCATAGTTAGTGGAATAACATGGTAGATAACGAAGTTTTACAAACGGCGTGCTGTCCTTTTCCAAAATCTCATTTCAGTATATCAATTCGTTTATGAAATATGAGGAATGTTGTGCATATTTCACTCTGGCTTTACCGCAGACGTGTGTCATCACATATGAGCGTGATATATCAGATCAATTTTTCCAAGATTGGTGACAGATAGAGACATTGGCCCATGCCTAAAGAAAAATCCGAAATGTTAGTTAAATTTCATATGCAGCAATATATTATGTAATATGCACCACATGCAAAGTCCTAGCGACCCATGTTTTGCATTGCAAACTTTTCGAATTTCGCACAGTGTCTTACTTCCACATAAATATCACTACACCTATGACCATTAACGAAATGGTGGGGACATGACAATAAACTAACATATAGAGCTCCAAGTAAAGAAAAAAAATTACTGAGTATTTTCTGCAAACTCGTTTCAGAAAGATGGCAGGTGTGGGAGTCCATTCTCTCATTGCCGACCGACTGAAAGGTTGCAATCGATTGTTGGCCTCACCTTCTGAACAAACGAATGAACTGGCCCAGCGCTTTGGATGATTGCAAACGATTGTCGGCTCCCCTTCTGAACAAATGAATGAACTCGCTGAGCGCTTTGGACAAAAACTGCTCACTGCGCATTGGCCACCGTATCCTGCCATTGATCATTGGTGATTCTTCAGTCTTTTATGGGCAGTTTCTCATCCCAGGGTCAAGAGAGTTCCCTGAACCTCCGTCCCCTCCTCTTCCCTCTTCGACAAGACTGTTGGCACAGTGAGGGCGACTTCTAATGACGATTTTTAGTCAGAATTTAAGCAGTGACGGGGCTCGAACCCAGAACCAAGAACGTTTTGATTACAAGTCAAAGACGCTACCAGTAGACGACCTACAGAGGTGAATACATTTGATAGTTTGTCGTTTGACGATTTCAGAAACGAAAACAAAAGCAGAAGCATTAATAGGAAGATATCATGTACAGAGAAAACCGTTAATGACGTCAGAAGAGTTGTAACATTTTAACTGTTTTGGTTGTGACGTATGACGAAGACGTAATGGAGAAATTAGCAAAGTATGCGAATTGAGGTGGAACGATAAACAGATGTCCAAAATTTTGAAATGTTAGAGCACAGCAATCACTCGTCCTTTTCTTTCTGTTGTCATGAAAAAACTGTTTCAGAAGCCCAAACAACAGATGAGTGATGTACTAGAAAATGTATGAAATAGTGCATTGATAATGGCTAGGCACTAGCTGAAAACTAGGTTTGTCTAATAAAACCTGAAAGAAAAGGACGAGTGATTGCTGTGCTTTGTCATTTGAAGGTCTTATTACTGTCGTTGAGTGCACCCACATTCCTAATGGAAGGTAACTCGATGAAGATATCTCAGAAAGAAAGAAACAAGCACGACTGATATTTTATAGGACGATGGCAGTTGCAGCACTTGTTTGCAGAAGTGAATTGTTGGCTGTGAGTAAACGTCAGGAAAGTCGCACACAAGAAACAGAGACGAACTAAACAGGAAAAAGTGGAATGAACGTCGCGAAAAAATGAATGCCTGAATATTATCTCTCTAGCTAGGAAGATGTAAGCCACCTGGGAGAAGAAGCCAAGGAGGACTGAGGAAGTTACTGTTACTGTAAAAGGTAAAAAATTGCCGTAATGCTTGAACGACAGATGGAATATTTTTTTATTACCATTTCCCTCTTTGTTGCTGTGCCAGACTTCCCCATTTTCTCTATTAAAGAATTATAGTCAGCTGCTGCATTCCCACCATGATAGCAGTCTTCCTTGCTTCCGCAAACGTGTGAGACTCGTACCTGCTTCAATAAATTCTCAGTGAACTCTGTGTAGAGCACTGACATGTACCAGCCTTTGCAGGAGTCAGCGGGCTTGCACAGGCTGGAGACACTCGACTGAACAGCTGCCTTGCAGCACAACTTGCACGTTAAACTTGCAGCTATTTCCAGACCACACATCACGATTTGATGGCACAGATGTGACCAATTTTGCTCAGGTGAAGAAGCTCCTGCATATAATCTTAGTGCAAACCACTATGCAGGTGAAAGGTTCATACCACATATTTGCCTACACTGGCAGATCTCCACAAACCCTCATCCCAGTAGCTGTCTTACATTCAGTTCACAGTCTCGGATCACTTGCATTCATGACAGCACATCAAAAATTGTTGTAGACACTGTTGCTAATTCTTCAGTTCATTTTCCCTGATTGAGATCTTGCAGCTCTTTCTGCCTTTGAAGCAGTTTTTTCTCTTTTTTTTTTTTTTTTTTTTTTTTTACCGTAATAGTTTAACTTTGGAGAAAAGAGAACCACTTGCATGAACATCAAGAGCTCAGATGGAAACCCAGTTCTAAGTAAAGAAGAGAAAGCAGTAAGGTGGAAGGAGTATATAGAGGGTCTATACGAGTGCGATGTTCTTGAGGACAATATTATGGAAATGGAAGAGAATATAGACGAAGATGAGATAGGAGATATGATACTGCTTGAAGAGTTTGACAGACCATTGAAAGACCTAAGCCGAAACAAGGGCCCAGGAATAGACAATATTCCATTAGAACTACTGACAGCCTTGGGAGATCTAAGCCTAACAAAACTCTACCATCTGGTGAGCAAGATGTATTAGACAGGCGTAATACCCTCAGACGTCAAGAAGAATATAATAATTCCAATCCCAAAGAAATCAGGGGTTGACAGATGTGAAAATTTCCGAACAATTAGTTTAACAAGCCACGGCTGCAAAATACTAACACGAATTCTTTACACACAAATGGAAAAAATGGTAGAAGCCGACCTCGGGGAAGATCAGTTTGGATTCTGTAGAAATGTTGGAACACGTGATGCAATACTGACCCCACGACTTAGAGAAAGCTTTTGACAATGTTGACTGCAATACTCTCTTAAAAATTCTGATGGTGGAAGAGGTAAAATATGGTGTGCGAAAGGCTATTTACAATTTGTACAGAAACCAGATGACAGTTGTAAGAGTCGAGGGGCATGAAAGGGATGCAGTGGTTGGGAAGGGAGTGAGACAGGGTTGTAACCTATCCGCGATGTTATTCAATCTGTATATTGAGCAAGCAGTAAAGGAAACAAAAGAGACATTCGGAGTAGGAATTAAAATCCATGGAGAAGAAATAAAAACTTTGAGGTTCGCTGATGCCATTGTTATTCTGTCGGACACAGCAAAAGACCTGGAAGAGCAGCTTTGTGGAATGGACAGTGCCTTGAAAGGTGGATATAAGATGAACATCAACAAAAGAAAAACGAAGAGAATGGAATGTGGTCGAATTAAATCGGGTGATGCTGCGGGAATTAGCTTAGGAAATGAGATGCTTAAAGTAGTAAATGAGTTATGCTATTTGGGGAGGAAAATAACTGATGATGGTCGAAGTAGAGAGGATATAAAATGTACACTGGCAATGGAAAGGAAAGCGTTTCTGAAGAAAGGAAATTTGTTAACATCGAGTATAGATTTAAGTGTCAGGAAGTCGTTTCTGAAAATATTTGTATGGAGCGTAGCCATGTATGGAAGTGAAAGATGGACGATAAATAGTTTAGACAAGAAGAGAATAGAAGCTTTCGAAATGTGGTGCTACAGAAGAATGCTGAAGATTAGGTGGGTAGATCATATAACTAATGAGGAGGTATTGAATAGAATTAGAGAGAAGAGAAATTTGTGGCACAACTTGACTAGAAGAAGGGATTGGTTGGTACGGCATATTCTGAGGCATCAAGGGATCACCAATTTCGTATTGGAGGGCAGCGTGGAGGTAAAAATCATAGAGGGAGACCAAGAGATGAATACACTAAGCAGATTCAGAAAGATGTAGGTTGCAGTACGTACTGGGAGATGAAGAAGCTTGCACAGGAGAGACTGCTAATGTAATTAAGTAGATAAACATGTTTTCATCCATATCTCAAGATCACCATCAACATCAACAATGACATCTAATATATTTAAATCTTGAGGATGATTAACAAGTTCTTTAGTCTGTGTACTGGACAGCATTAGATTCAATGAACTTTTAGTTCCAGTAGATCCATAGTGAGGACTTCCTTCAGGATGTAGAACATAACAGAAGAACAAGGATACCTATACAATAAATGTTCACAAAGAAGTACAAATATCCTAATGTACCTTGCACAGATCCAAAGTGAAATGGTCCTCATTGATACAGAATAAGGCAAAAAAAATTTTAACATATTTTTATTTATAAGGTAATAGCAAACATGTTACAAAATATGTTACACTAAGATGCATAGGGTAATTCATAGACTATTGTAGCCACACATCATCAAATAGAAAAACCATTTTACAGCATTTATTTGCAATGTAGCATTACTCTACTGAATTTGCACTGAAGTCAGAATGTACGCAATACTTGCTGTATTTCAAAACATTATTAGCATCTATGCACATCTTAGATCAACTAAGAAATTCTTACTCAAATAGAAGGAGTTAGCCATCCATATATCCTTTAGCCTCCTCTTAAACTGAACATTATTAGTGGTTAAATATTTTTATGGCTGCTGGCAGATTACTGCACAAGTGTCTTCCTACATATGAACATTTTTATGTATCACCGTGACTGTAAATCTTCATGAATATTACTCTTATTTCTAGTACTGATTCCATAAATTGAGCTGTTGGTCTAAAAAAGAGATATATCCGCAACGAAAAATTTAATTAATGAATAAATATACCGGGAAGCAGTGGTTAGTATTTCAGGTTCCTTAAATAGGCTTCCAGAGGATATTCTTGAGGTTCTCTTTTGTAATCTGAATGTTTCCACAGTCATGCGAATTTAAAGTGTTAAGTCTTCAACTTGAACTTCTGTACTTCCACCTCTCTGCAGTTCAATATAATCAGCATTAATGCACATAGCCAAGTCATTATCAATAACCACATGGCAGACAGTTTGGAGGTATGGGATGTCTGTCACATGCTAGAGACAGATGAAAGTTATTTTCATTATTCTGGGAGAGCCACTTGTAGTATGTTTCAGATTTACTTACCATCTCTGTCAGGCAACATGATGTTGGTGAAATAGTGCGAACACACATGGTTAAGATACAGCACTTTTAAGCTGCAAGCTCTCCAAGCACTATGTACAGTCTTCAGAGTAGGCACTCCTGGGCTTCGATGCAGACAAGTACATAGCACAGCTGGGCGTTGAAGTGGGAACAGTATCCCACAAATCTCGGGCAGTATTAAACTTTTCTACTATTGTTCATTAATACCAATCTTATTTGCATTTCTACTATTATTTATTAATATCAGTGTTATTTACAATGAACTATTGCAACACTGTATCAATTGCAAATCAACAGTCTCTCATTACATCACCCTAAAACTAAGAAAGTAACCCTTCTTCAGGTGAGGATCGCCTAAGGCAACAGTGCAAACTTCATCAAGTTTGCTGTCAGCAGAACATTGATTTCCCTCTAATCTGTGTGACTTCAAAGGTAGTCTATGCACCTGCAAACATAGTATCTACATCAGTTCACAGTTTAGTGCTTGGCAGAGGGTTCATAGAATAACATTGAGACTATTTGTCTGTGGTTCCACTCTCTAATAGCACATGAGAAAAATGAACACTTAAATTGTTTCGTTTGTGCTCTGATTCCTCTGATTTTATTACAGTAATCATTTCTCTCCATGTAGGTTTCAGTCAATCAATTACTTCTGCGAGAATATGATTGCAGAGTTTGAAGACACAATTTATAATGATTTATAAGTAGTTTGAAACTCCACTTTTGAGCATGCATCTGTGAACATGGCTTCCAGATGATCTGATATAACACAAAAATAATATGGCACCTAAATTTATTTTCTCATGAAGATAATTCCTCTCAACGTGTTTAGTTCTTTTGCGATGTTCATTGTTTCTCATTAATTGTAATGCACCCTGGTTGCTTGCAAAGTGTAGAGTTGGTTGCTCTGTGATGACACCTAGTTCCTATAAGAACATGCAGATGCTGATGATCCCAGCAGCTGCAATATACTCTGCTTCTGCTGCAGGTCTGGCAACAAATGTTTGCCTGCAAGGTGGCCGGGTAACATCCACTTCTGAATAACGATTATCAATATCTGCAGCACAATCAGAATTTGATTACTTGTGAAGTTTAAGATTACTGCCAGTGTATTTAATACCATTGTCTTCTCTATCTTGAAGATATTTTAGGATGTGTTTAAGAGCTGTTGAACACTGAGGTTAAGGTTTATTTAGAAATCGATATACATAGCTGACAGAAAACATTATATCAGGTCTCGTCACTGTCACAGCAAACATCAGCTCCATCTACAGACTCACGAAACGGAAAATTTTCCATAGATTTCTTGGCACTCCTTCAAATTCAACTGTAAACTGCAATCAGTAGGTGTTGCATAGGGATGGCAATTGTTCACATTGAGTTTCATGGTGTTGCCTGATTTCTGATCCTACAAATAACTGGGTTCACTGACCACAGTTCAGATTATATCCTGATTTCTTCAAGTATTTTACCTGGAGCTGTGATGATTTACCCAGAACTAGTCCATCAATAAAAAAAATCTAAAAAAAGTTCTTGGGCACTGAAGCACAAAACACACAAGTATGTGAGTAAATTGATTGTAATCCAACCGGTCATACATGTCTTTATTTTCTTTTATATATATATATATATATATCATCACATGATCACATTGACAGAACCACAGGCACATAGACATAGGCAACAGAGCATGCACAATGTCGGCACTAGTACAGTGTATATCCACCTTTCACAGCAATGCAGGCTGCTATTCTCCCATGGAGACGATCGTACAGATGCTGGATGTAGTCCTGTGGAACGGCTTGCCATGCCATTTCCACCTGGCGCCTCAGTTGGACCAGCGTTCGTGCTGGACGTGCAGACCGCGTGAGACGACACTTCATCCAGTCCCAAACATGCACAATGGGGGACAGATCCGGAGATCTTGCTGGCCAGGCTAGTTGACTTACACCTTCTAGAGCACGTTGGGTGGCACGGGTTACATGCGGACGTGCATTGTCCTGTTGGAACAGCAAGTTCCCTTGCCGGTCTAGGAATGGTAGAACGATGGGTTCGATGACGGTTTGGATGTACCGTGCACTATTCAGTGTCCTCTCGACGATCACCATAGGTGTACGGCCAGTGTAGGAGATCGCTCCCCACACCATGATGCCGGGTGTTGGCCCTGTGTGCCTCGGTCGTATGCAGTCCTGATTGTGGCGCTCACCTGCACGGCGCCAAACATGCATACGACCATCATTGGCACCAAGCCAGAAGCGACTCTCATCGCTGAAGACGACACGTCTCCATTCGTCCCTCCATTCACGCCTGTCGCGACACCACTGGAGGCGGGCTGCACGGTGTTGGGGCGTGAGCGTAAGGCGGCCTAACGGTGTGCGGGACCGTAGCCCAGCTTCATGGAGACGGTTGCGAATGGTCCTCGCCGATACCCCAGGAGCAACAGTGTCCCCTATGGCTCTGCGTAGGATCCTACGCTCTTGGCGTGCATCCGTGCGTCGCTGCGGTCCGGTCCCAGGTCGACGGGCACGTGCACCTTCCGCCGACCACTGGCGACAACATCGATGTACTGTGGAGACCTCACGCCCCACGTGTTGAGCAATTCGGCGGTACGTCCATCCGGCCTCCCGCTTGCCCACTAGACGCCCTCGCTCAAAGTCCGTCAGCTGCACATACGGTTCACGTCCACGCTGTCGCGGCATGCTACCAGTGTTAAAGACTGCGATGGAGCTCCGTATGCCACGGTAAACTGGCTGACACTGACGGCGGCAGTGCACAAATGCTGCGCAGCTAGCGCCATTCGACGGCCAACACCGTGGTTCCTGGTGTGTTCTTTTTTCCATTTCCAGGAGTGTATATATATATATATATATATATATATATATATATATATATATATATATATATATATATATATATACTGTCATTGGCATGGCTTAACTACAAACTTAATCAGATAGGAGCAGATGTCAGTGATGAGGGAGGGGTAGTTGTGGAGAAGTGATTACAGAAAAATTCACCTTCTCCCCTGCTTGTCTCACATGGACGAAAAATGAAAAAAGAAAAAATAGCAACCAATTTCCCAAAACAAGTTCCAAATTCCATGAAAAGTGAACAAGTAACCAAAGTTCCATTTAACACTATTGTTTGTATAATTACCAGTATATGAAACAAGAACCTTGTACTTAGTAATTTATCAACTTACAAAAGAAAGATAGAATCTCAGTAAACTCAAACTCAAAATCATAGTAAATCGCAAAATCACTATAATTAAAATTAGCAAAGGCAGACGAATGATCTGAAAGAATACTTCGTGTGAGTGGTCTTTGATAATTCTGAGTAATGGCTAAAGAAAATTTGATTCATTGTCACTACGTTATGAGAGTTAGCCAAAGCTGGTCAGACTTGTTGGAATACTCGTACATGTAGGCGTGGTTAGATTGTTTTTCGCAGACTGATAATTACGATCTACTATGACACAGTGAAACTAAACATTGACTTCCACTATAACATCGTTTAGAATTCAGATAGATGACTACCTTATATTAGTCTGAAGTGAACTTCTTAATTAGATAACTTGAACTGAACACTAGTTAGGCATTGAACAGTAATAGACAATTAACTTCATTCTTAATTGCAAATGGACTCTGGAACTTGGCAATAGTTTTAAAGCAGATAATTTGTAAATCACCCCCCCCCCCCCCACCCCTGCTGCCCCCATCACCACCACCTGGGAAAGCTTCTTCCTTGTTGGAAGTGATTGTTTTGTGAAATAAACTACCCTTTCATGCCAATTTACGCATTTGTGATTCCAAATTAAAAAATTGTTTAGAGACATAACTGTGATCATTTGCGTGCTGCGATAATATTTGACTGAAGTGCTTGGTGCATGTATAGAAACTCTTCGATGTTAGGAAGCAATCACAATGTTATGACTTGTTAAAAAAAGCTATATGGAGGTTGGAGTCGGTGGAACTAAATTGTACTTATTATTAATATTTTTATAGCAACTGTTAAACCATCGAATATAAACGAGTTAATTAAGACGAGCAGCGTAATATTGGTCACAAATGGTGAAGTAAATGTCACGCACACGTCAATAGTTCGACTCATATCTAAAGGAATTTATATAACGAATAGAATTAGAAAGGGAGGAAAATCTTGATCGAAAATAATTTATAAAACGTCAAGAATTAGAAAGGGAGGAAGATCTCAAATGGAGAGAATTAGAAAGCGAGGAGAATAGAAAGCTTAGGTAAGAAATGTTTGAATTGCAAAAGAATTGGGATCTGAAATATAACCAAAAGGAAATGTACAGAATGAGATTAATAACATTGCTAGTGCTGTTCAAACGCTAGAAGAGAATTTAACAGAAGTATAGTCTACACAAGATCCAGTATTACATCAAGTTCTGGACCTATCAGAAAAGATGAACCAATTAGAACTAACTACTAAGCAGTATGTTGATTTGTTCTTAGTTAAAAGGCCTAATCAGTGGGAAAAAGAGATGTCCAACTGGATTGATGAGCATTCCGAAGAAATTAAAAAATGGGTAGATGATACTGTAGAATGTAGATTGACTTCTATCAGTAATCCTAAATTAAATGTCCCAAATGTTGAATACTTAAAACAGCTCAAAGAGGAGTTTCGCACTATTAAGAACAGAGTAGTCAATGAAATTCCAATAGAAATGGAGAGTACCGGTCGTTTTGGTGGCGTTCTGAACGAAAGTGCAAAGTGGCGTAGCCAAAGCGAGCGGGAATTGGCCAGTAAAAGTCAATACTGTTACGTTTTCCCAGAAAAAAAATTACGCCGCGAGTCTGAAGCAGCGGGAATGGATAGTGAGGATCGATCTTTGCCCGAATCAGAATCGTTTTCTCAACGAACTGCATAGTCCTCGATTAAAATAGAAAATAGTATCTTTAAAAGAAGACATTTCCCGATATTTTCATCTGACAAGAATGCTATTCATCCTAAGATCTTTATCAATAGTTTTAAGAGCATATTCCCCAAGGAGTGGACGGAATATGATAAGATCCAGTTCATGGTCTCTAAAATGGTTGGAGAGGCATCGCTCTAAACCAGAGAGATTAGTGAAACTTGTCAAACCTGTCATGAGTTTGAAAAACTGTTTTTAACCAAGTATTGGTCCACTAGTAAACAGGAAAGTTTGCAAAAATAAGTATACAGTCACGAGTTTTGCAACATTACTTCATACTTTGAGAAATATATGAATAAAACTCGGTATTGGGCGGAGCCGATATCACATCGCGAGATTGTTTGTATCTTGAAGACAAGGCTTCCAATTAATATCTGTGAGATGTTAGTTCATGCTCCAGATGATGACTTTCAACAATTTCTAGCTACAATAGACTCAATTGACATTATACAGGAGGATTTCTATCAGTTAAATAACCAAGAAATGCACTATAAGAACGGTAATAGTAATAATTACAATAATGGCAATCATTCACAGTATAACAACAACAATTGGTGGAAAACTGATATTAGAGATCTACAGTGTAGACCTAAGTTTAGCAACCAAAATTTCCATGATCAGAATAATGGTAACCAAAACAAAAGAAGTATGTATAATCAGGGACCGGCTTACTGGAGGTGAGTGGTCCACCTTTTATGAATCTAATATACAGATTTGGGAAACAAAATAGTGGTAGTAGACCATATATAAATCAAGAACTGAATAATACCAGAAATCAGAATCAGTTGTTCCAATGTGTTCCGACACATTCTCGTTGGGTTAACCAAATGAATTCAGGTAATATACCAAATTCTTCGTGTCAGAACACTTCTGCGGCCATTCCCCTAGGAAATGGTGCAACTGAGGTCTGAAATCCTATGTATAAATCCCCAAACCATAGTGTGCATGTTGTAGAGATTATTGAAGAACTGCATGGTGGATCTGTGAATCCAACAAACTAGGGCCAGACAGTCCTAGACTTCCAGGGGTGGCTGGTATGAGCAGTGGAGGTCATGACAAAAAATTGTGTAGGTTTACTAAGATATAATGCAGGGGTAGACATCAGAGATGAATTGATGAGTGAGGCAACGACGCAACGATTGGAATCTAAGGAACATGTTCAAGCTGTTATAGTTGGTAAGATAAATGGAATAGCTTTAAATGTACTGATAGACACGGGGGCTACGGCAAATGGGATGTCATTCGAGTTATTCAGTTGCTTTAATAGAGTAGAGAAAGTACCTAATTTTCCAGTGATGGGATGTACTGTTTCCGGTGCTCTTGGCACTTTGGTTAAACCCATTAAAGCTCAGGTGATGGTACGACTATGTACTCAGGAGGAAAGTCTTACAAGCACCTACCTGATTATTAAGAATTTATCTGCACCATGCATTTGGGGGTGGGATTATTTGGCCAACAACTGGGCAGTCATCGATATAAAAAAAAGGAGTATGGATTTTACACACAGTCAACGGAGTTGTTGAAATGTCTCTATTGAAAGAAATGAGGGTTCCTGATAAATACTGTCAGAATCTATCACTAGTATGTAATTATAGTTATGTAATATTTTATGACACCAAGAACTTGTCAGTAGCTAGTCCCAGCCCAAATCTTGAACAGATTATACAAGATAAAATAAGTGAATCAGAAGGTTTGTCTAGCGTCCAGCGACAGGAACTATCACAGTTGGTACATGATTATGCTCCAGTTTTTGATATTCATCGTGTTGTCATTAGAGCATTTAAATATAGAATTCATGTGAGACCTCATGACACCTATTGTAAGACAACCTATTCTATACCGTGGTCAAAATGTGAAGCTGTTAGGCAAGAAATACAACAGATGTTGGAATGGGGTATAATTGAACCATCCAGCTCGAAGTACAGTAGTCCACTGTTAGCAGTTGTAAAACCTAATGGAGACGTAAGATTGATACTTGATGCCAGGAATATTAATAAAATCTTAATACCTGTCCAAACCAGGGCAGGAAATCTAGATGAACTGTTACAGCGTTTCTATGGTGTAAAGTACCTATCCTGCGTTGACCTCCATAGTTCCTATTGGCATTAGATGAAGAATCTAGCAAGTATAGAACTTCTATATTTCTGGGTAAGAGTTGTCACTTTAAAGTTATGCCATTTGGTTTAAATATCAGTGGTGGAGTTTTTATTTCCATACTCAATACCATGTTGAGCCCGGTCTTGGTGAATGAAGTGACGTTGTATGTTGATGATCTCCTAGTGGCTACTGATATGTGGGAGCATCACATGGAGTTGTTGCGACGAGTGTTTTGTAGGTTTCAAAATTATGGAGTAACGGTGAACCTTTCCAAATCTGAGTTCGGAGAAGAGAGAGTCAACTTTCTTGGCCTTATTATCTCTCCTTTGGGCATAACACCAAATCCTAGGAAATTAAAAGCAATAAGTGAGTGACCGTACCCTGGTAATTGTAAGCAATTAAAATCATTTCTTGGACTAGTACCCTTTTTTTAGAAAATTTCTGACAGATCAGGTACTGAACCAGGACTGTTTGCTAAATTTGTTACAGAAAAACACTTCGTGGCATTGGACACCTGAGTATTGCGAAGCATTTGAAAAAAAAAAAAAGACACGCAATATTAAATGCCGATCATACTACATCATCTTCAGTTGGATAAGCAATTTTATATAGCCACTGACGCTTCAGACACACCTCTATAAGCAACATTGTTTTAAATGGATATTCCTGAAGATATTAATACCATTAAAATTATAAGCTTCGCAAGTCCCATGCTCACCAGTTGTGAAAGAATGTATACAACTACAGAGCTGGAAGTTTTAGCCTTAGTGTGGCCATTGAAAAAATTTAGGTATTTTACATATGGTAAACCAATCATTGCATATTGTGACCACCAACAAGTAACTTTTTTAATGCCTTGTAGGTTATGGGACGCCCAATTAACTCTGTGGGCCATGCTATTGCAAGAATATTTATTACAGATAAGGCACATTCGTCGCAGAGACAATGTAATAGCAGACACTCTGTCTAGACTACCACGAAGCGTCGCAGGAACGGTTGCAGTCGCGAATAGAACGAATAACTGTCGTGTCATGTTGATTCAACATTATTTGTATGAAAGGGATGTAAAATTCATGTGTAAGAATATTGTTGATTTACAAGAACAAGATTCTAAATGGAAATTAATTCGACGATCACTTTATGACAGTAAGGAGAGTCTTAAAAATAACAAATTTTGCCTGGATAAGAAAGTTTTATTTCATAAAAATAAGGATTTATATTTCGTCAATGGAAATTTTGTATTCCTTCGGGTTGTGTGATGAAATTTCTTTGGCACACACATTTATCGTGGGATCACGCCAGTGCTGGTAAATGTGTTAGGTTAATAGAAGCTTATGACTATTACCCTAACTTGAAACGTATTGTGCAGAAAGTATTGGGAACTTGTATGATTTGCCAATCAATTATTCAACTAAAGCCGAGCTTCGACCCATAGTAGTACATGATATTCTTAACCTAGTGTCGTGATGTAAACGGTCCTTTACCAACCTCCAAAGATAACTTCAAGTACGTGCTAGCATTTTATGATCTATTTGCTAAGCTAGTGAAGGTATATCTACTGAGATCTGTATACCCATTGTATTGTCCAAGTTGGAAAACCGAAAACCTTACTAACGGACAATGCCTCCTCTTTCTCGTTTAGGGTTCGGAAGGAGTGTCTACGCACGGAAGGTATGGGCCACATCCAGATCGCCAGGTTTAATTCAAAGAGTAGTCATACTGAACGAGTGTTTAGTGAGTTAAATCGGTTTATAAGGACGTATATTTCTCACCAACACTATCGTTGGAGTTGAGTATTTGCATAAATTTGAAAACGTATATAATCATTTACCACACTCATCCACCGGGTTTTGCTCCTTATGATGTTTCCTTTTGGTGTTGTCAGTCTAAACAATGGAATGAGGATTTAGCTCAATTAAATGAAACTATACCAGCAGACAAAACTACACTCCGTAATCAAGTACGTGTTGCTATCCAGCACCATGCTCATTTGAGAAAAGCGTATTATGATAAGCACATAAGAAAATCTATTAAATACCGAGTAGGAGATAACATTATTCTAATATCTCATCCAAAGTCGTCGGCTATAAAACGACTAAATAAGAAGTGCAACTAAAATACGAGGGTCCTTTCAGGGTAACAAAAATACCTCATCCTGGGAGTTATATTCTGTCGAATACAAAAGGTGTGACCAAAGGAATGTTCAGACATCAAAATTTAAAACGCTTTTGGTTGTAGATGTGACTTGGAATATATATATATATATATATATATATATATATATATATATATATATATATATATATATATAAGTGTCAATTACCGCATTATTTAGAAACTGAATTACAGAACGATATGTAAGTACTTCATCTATGTACTTGTGGGTGAAGGAATGCATGAAAATAATGTTAGCGGTTCATGTATATTGTGTTGGCAGTTTTTAAAAAGGGGGGATATGAAAATGTTAACAATGGACTAACAAATCATCTCCTGAACGGTATTATGAGTTGCCAGTGAGATTTGGATCCATTATCCTTAAATAAGAAGAATAACGGGAGACTCAAGCTTTGTTATTTGGTAATTTTATGAATTATGACAGAAAAGACATTTATATTAGTTAGTAGTTCTACTTTTACATGTCTATTTGTTGGCAATGATAACAGAAGTAGTATAAGGAAGAAAAGATATTCGGAACATGATCCATGCTGCTGGAGAAATAATTATTAGAGTGTTTTGTGTTGGTTGAAATGAAATTTATTTATACAGTTAATAATAATATATGTAGTTGTAAGTTATGATTTATTTAAGTAAGAATGATGATTGTGTTTCTGTGTTAAGTCAGAAAATGATTATCAAGTGCACGAGATGTTGGTTTATTATTAGATGTTTCTTTTTGTTGCATTACTTCAAGAACATACAATTATCTTATAGATCTATCTGACTAATCACTTGCTATATGAACTCAAGGGTAATTTCCTATGTAAGAAGGAGACACTCGTATGTGTATACCTTATTTATGACTTAAGTAACTATTGGTAACCAGAGATTGTATGCAACCCTACTTGTGAACATTTAATGGTACAACGATTTCCGTGTTATGATTGGCCACTAAAGAATTGTAGGACTAGGTGTGTTTTCATTACGGGAAATTGACTAAGCTGAGTTGTTACAATCACAAATTTGAATAACGCTGACTATAAGTGAAAAGTGTCGTGTGTTGATTCGTGCGACGTACTGAGGTAGGTGGACTGTAAATACAAGTCGCTGGTAGACGCCATCTCCCTCAACTAGAACTCGGCGGTAGGCGAGCCAGAGTTCTGCGCCCAGACAAACATGTATACTTATGAAACTAAACCAAGGACGGAAGACAAAGTACCCCTTAATAAACTTGTGTGATTGAATCCCATACAGATGAACCACCCGAAAATATCATGGCTGTTGGGTACTAAATGTGATCAGGTATATTAATGAGATTTTTGTTCCATATCAACTGTTCGAGTATGGGAGACCAGTAGCAGCCATCAGGTGATCGCTGGTGTCTACACGTCGCGTCAACCCTGCCGGTAATGGATGTAAAACTGCTAGGGGGCGCTGAAGTATACACTCAACCTTCGAGAAGGAAAATAGCTGTTTCCTGCTGCTTCTCGTGCGTATCCGAGACTTTGAGCCGCTGTCTAACGACCATAACTCATTTGAAAGAAGACACCGCCAGCAGAAGAGGCTCACCTGTTCATTCAACACACATTCATAGTCTTATGAAGAGTAACGTCGGTTGCTAGCCCTTCAAAGAAGCAACCGACAAGAAGCAGCAGATACAAAGAACAATGTTTGTTGCTAGCCATTGAAGAGTCAACCAAAAAAAAAAAAAAAAAAAAAAAAAACATGTCGTTTGATAGCCATTCAAGAAGCAGCCGACTGGAAGAACTGTGTCGACTGCTAGTCATTCAAGAGGCAGCCGACAGTAAGATATATATCTGTTGCTAACCAATCAAGAGGCAGCTACTAGCCAATTATGAGGTAGCATATACTGAAATTATATGTCGCTTGGGTTCCTGCTGCCTAGACAACTGGGACGGAGCAGAGGCAGCAGACGATCAGGCTGTGACCCCTGTCTCCACAGTCTGGTCCAACTCTCTTGCGTGCTGACTATCATTTGCAGACCATTGCTCCAGACGCCGTGTCTGCACACTTTCCAGGCGTTGTGATGAAGAAAAAAACCGGAATTATAAAATTGAATATTTTGTAATGATTATGATGTACTGAAGAGGGCAATATTGTTAGGCCCATGTTTAAAAAAAATTAACATATTGTGCTGATATGACATGTTTTTGTTGTTGTCATTAGGAATGAGGGCTACCAGCTAAGTTTGGCATGGAACCTATGTCAACTCTTTTGTTAAAGTGATCAACAAAGGAGACTGAATGTGACTTTAAACTTCTTTTGATAGCTGCTGTTTAAATAACCATATAATACTGCAGCAGAAAGAGAAGAAACTAAATTAGATGATAATAATGATAATGATAATAATAATAATAATAATAATAATAATAATAATAATAATAATATTTTTTATTATTACGTCTACCTGCTACTACTATTATTTATATTTTTAAGTGCAATGTCTGTGAAAAAGGAACTTATCTTTGACATTTTGCTGTTAATCTTTGTTTTCATTAAGATGTTGAATCATGTATCTCTTGTTTTTTCATCCGACAAAGTGTTTGTAATCCTAGTATAATAATTAATTAAATTCCATGTGGCATGTTATTCCCTAACCCTCTATGAATCTTAAAACATCATTTCATTTATTCAGAATTTACAGTCGATTTGGCCTGTAACAGTCGATGCAGTTTAGCAAATTGGTTGAGCAGTGTATTACTTCAGTAGCTAAAAACCGCATTTGTGGTTGTGCATTTCTGAATAGGATCTATATCTTACTGATTAAGAATTGTGATATTTATTAAGTGAAACAGTTTTTTCAGTTTAATAATATTACAGTTTACAGATTTTTTTCCTTGTACCCCAAATTTGGTGGTGTAGTGGCATAATTGAATTGGTGACAATAAATGAGAAACCCTGTGAGACCTTAACTTTTCCTGGCGAATTGAATGTCCAAATAAATTACGGGTTTGCTGCCGGGTGACGTCGTCGACCACCGCCGATATTTCGACAGGGGCGCATCCTGCCATCCTCAAGGCACAACTGCAAGGAGGAAGCAGTGTGCAAGGGAATTTAGTACCTTGGTTCACAGAAGAGAAACAAGGAAGATACCACACACAGAACAAGTAACTGTAGAGTCAACACACAACCAACATCAGAAATATCGATGGTGACTTTTAATCAACAGGTGAGGTGGCATTAATTCTGTCCCTCGGCTTTTTGATGAAAGACAGAGTCGGATTCCAAGCAACATTTAATTCCCTTGCACATTGCTTCCTCCTTGCATCTGTGCCTTGAGAATGGCAGGGTGTGCTCCTGTCGAAATATCGGTGGTGTTCGACGACGTAACCTGGCATCAAACCCGTAAGTTATTTTAATAGTCATAATGGTAGTAAGACAAATCAGTCAGCTAGGCTGTATCTGCCATTTAACAATCACAACAGGTCAAATGGCTGTCGCACTAATTCTGTAGCCCTGCTGCTGATGCCTCAGATGCAAAGTAACAGACAAGCAAGCAGTGAAACTCCAAACTCTAATGCAGAAGGTTCTCCCAGAATAGATACCATCTGGTATACTACAATAATGGAGGATAGCTCATGGCATAAAAACATTAATGACAATAGTATTCAGTGGAATTCTCCTCGTGGAAACCACCCACAGTTCAATACAAACAGTACCGACCTGCAAAACAATCAAGTGCGAAATAGTTCTATTCACACAAATTGGAGAGATCATAATTCCGCTATCAGTGTTATAGAGGTAACTGAAAAGTCACAATCTGTGACTGCTAGCTTAACAAATTAAATTCAGCGTCCTTGAGACCTCTAATGAAATCTTTTGTGTGGGAGGAGGTCAGCAAAATATACTCAACCAACATGTTGAGGTACAATGGTGATGTTGACATTTAAGATGACTTAACGACTGATAACAATAAGTGTGAGGAAACTGTAGAAGCTAGCATGCAAGTCGTGGTAATGTTCCCACTTACTCTTTATAGAGTTGTAGGATAATTGGTGCTTTTGGTAGCAGATCACTGCCGGTCAAAGTGCAGATTCAGGTGGAAGAGGTAACAGGGAATGGAGCAATGAATTGCACATTTCTCATAGTTGAAGGATTGATAGAAAAATGCATCTTAGCAATCGATCTTTTAAGAGAGAGCAATGCATGAATTTGTCTCTGATTGGGAAAGTGCCATCTGCTTGTCAGTGGAAAATTTTTACTGTAAATGTAATAAAGGCAAAGGGACTTTATTCCAAATACTGTTGGAGTATACAGATCAATCTCCTTCAGACTAAATGTGTACAACAGCATTCTGTGCCACTGTAACTCAGCAATGAATAACACCTATGACATTAATAACACAGTGTTGGAATTGACTAGTATTGTCTGTTAGCAGCAGTCTGAACTGAGAGACTTAGTTAAAATATGTTCAAGTTTTTTGTAAGAAACCTGGAGTAATTAGTACTTATCAGTGTCTTTCAGTAGTAAAGCCACATGAGACCTACTGCAAAATCTCATACTCCATTTTGGCTGGCCAAAAAGGCAGGCAGTCAAACAAGAGATAAAGCAGATGTGGAATGGAAGATCATTAGATAATATTTTTCTCCTTACCGTACCCTATTGCTGACCAAAGCAAAACCAAGTGGGAATGTCTGACTTGTGTTTGATGAAAGAGTAATTAATCAAATTATTGTGCTGGTATACACCAGACCAGGAAACCCTGAAGAGCAGCTGCAAAAATTTCGTGGAGTCAGTGGTACTGGCCAATACTCAAAAGAAAACTACCAGAAGAATCAAGGAAGTATGTTGCATTTACATTTATCACCAGAAACTACCAATTTTACATACTGCCATTTGGCTTGAATGTGAACTCCATTGTTTCCATTACAGCTTTGGTTATGTTACTTATATCTGTTAGAAAGGATAATATCTACTTAGACTACATTTTAATAGTTACCCCTACTTGGGCACACATCGAATTACTAGAGGGACACCACTGAAATTTCTGTCTGAAGGTGTCTCTTCCAACTTATAGAAATATAAATTAGTCAGTGGCAATATGAAGACTTTAGGTCTTACCATTACTTCTACTAGTATAACTCCAGACTCAGATAAAATAAGTACCATACAGAAATTTCATATTCCTAAGACAAGAAAACAGTTAAAGGCTTTCCTGGAGTTATGATCCTTTTTGTGATGTTCCATGCCAAACCAGCTACTGAATAACGAGGCACTCATAAATCTACTAAAGCAGAATGAGAAATCAATATGGACACAAGAGTGTCAGGAAGAGTTTTGGGCAATTAAACATGAACTTGTACACCCTGAAATTCTACATCACTCCAATATGAAAAAGGGTTTTCGCATTTTGATGGCGCCTCATTTGCTGGATTGGAGGCATGTCTTTTCCAAATTCTTGCAAAAGACGATGAATATGAAATGTGCATAATACATTTGCCAATAAAACTCTGTTAGAATGTGATATGCCTACTCTGCTACAGAACTAGGTATCCTAGTGGTGGTATGGACTTCCAAAAACTTTATGCCAAACATGTGAAAGTTTACTGTGACTACAAAACGTTAAGTTTTCTTTTGACCTGTAAGTTGTTAATACATGACTGGC
Organism: Schistocerca gregaria; assembly: GCF_023897955.1. NCBI lineage: Eukaryota > Metazoa > Arthropoda > Insecta > Orthoptera > Acrididae > Schistocerca > Schistocerca gregaria. The sequence goes on from NC_064930.1 coordinate 28,235,707, forward strand.
TCACTGGATAATGTTTTTACAGAACTGTATTTTGAAAATGTACAAGTTAAAAGGGGAGGACAACATTGTAGTATATGCTTTGTGCTATTTACCACAAGGTTTCCCAGGATTTGAAGATCCAGTAGAGCAAACATAATGTTAGAGTATGTTATTAATGAAAGATGGAAATTATATGTCTGTACATTATATACATCTGTAGAAGCGTGGAAGTATTTAAGCATTGTGGTTCTAGATGAAGGAATGGGAAGCTACTCATTACTCTGAATCTGGGCACAAATTATTACAACATCATAAGTTACAAGATAATGTGTTGTTCTATAGACAGAATGTACTTTCTGATGGTTGGTGCATATGCATACTTGATACCTATCAGCAATACTAATCCGCTACACACATCATATGTGGGGGTACTTAGGAGTTTTAAAATTTTTCAAAAAAATTTTTGTTTTCTAACACGCTAAGGAGTGTTCAAAAGTTATTAGAAGCTTATCTAATTTGTCAGAAGGCTAGACCTACAAACAAGATTTGTTGAACGGAATTACATCTGATAATATCTACATATTGTCTGATCATTCTCCTCTGCTAGAGGAGGTCTCAAGTATCTAATTGGTTCATAAGACATCTTTTCAAAATATGTCAAGTTGTATTGTCTGATGATTCTCCTCTGCTAGAGGAGGTCTCAAGTATCTAATTGGTTCATAAGACATCTTTTCAAAATATGTCAAGTTGTATTCTGTGAAGACCATGGCTACATCTACGATCATTAAAGGAATTCTGGGTGACTCTATACCAACAGTTAGCTAGAGTACCACCCTGCTGTCAGATTATACTTCTAATTTCGTGAGCATGAAATGGAAGGAACTCTTATGTGAACAGCAGATTTATCAGATCCTAATACCTAAATTTCACCTGAAAGCTAATGTGATGGCGAGAGTTTTCCATAATTTTAACAGGTCTATGAGAACCTAGCCACATAAGAAAGCAAATGTGCTGGGAAGAATTCTTGGAGCATGTGAATGGATTGTGAATAATGTTCCTCTTTATTCTGCTCACCACGTTACAGCTGATTTGATGTATAAGTCAAGGAAAGAGATGTGTGGTTGGAGTCTCTTTATGAACTGTTCATAAAAGAAGTTACCTGGGAAGAAATGGTGAGAGAAGTCTTAGTTTCACTTACTGAAAGTCCAAGCTAAGTTTACTATGACCAGAGATTAAGATAGGCTCAAAAGTATCAAGTGGGAGAGGATATCGTTTTAAAGATGCGCTACAAGCCTTTCTTTCTTTTAAAGATAAATAAAAAGTGGTAGTTTAGGCATAGTTGTCCTATAAAAATAATTAGATTACTGCATGAAGGAAGACATCTCTTAACTTAGCCCAACAGCAATGAATTCAAAGGACTCCAACCAACAAGGATATCCAGATATGTTTTTATGACGAGCAACTTTTTTTGACATCCCCTGGGTATTGATTTGTTTGGCCGTGTCCTACATGAGTGACAGAAGTGAGCGACAGCGAGCAACTTCTTGATACGTGACACTCCAGTGACAAGCATCGGGCGAAAAGGTTGGGTGTCCTGCATGCGAGCAACCATGTCGTGCTACAAGATGGCTGCTTAGAGCCTACCATCTGTTTCAATAAAACGGCGTCCCTAGCCTGTAGAATACTGTAGCTAGAGAGTAAGGCTACAGAATTAGGTTTACTTAAGAAAATAAAGCGAAAAGGGAATGCTGTGAATGAAATTTACAAAGGGAGGTATCTCCATTGAGAATTTCATAAATATCATCAACTACGAATATCAGCAGACAAATCCTTTGAATACACATGAATGAGCACAGGAGCATTCGACTACCTCATCAATAAATTAAATATGAGTGTTTTTTTATATGATCAAGAACAGTGAACAGCCAATAACTGCGAAGGAATGATTACTACACGACTAACTACGCTAAATACAAACTTAACTACAACAGGTTGATGGGTGTGAACAAAAGCTAGCTGTGGTGTAGGGATAGGGTATTCAGTGGGGGATTATGAGTTAGGATAAGGTCCTGGGTTCGGTTCCGGTCCGTTCTTATATTTTCACTGACTCAGTTACAATTCTGTATACTAATTTTTGAGCATACTGGAATGAGATTTTCACTCTGTAGAGGAGTGTGCGCTGATATGAAACTTCCTGGAAGATTAAAACTGTGTGCCAGACCTAGACTCGAAATCAGGACTTTTGTCTTTGGGGGCAAGTGCTCTACCAACTGAGCTACCCAAGCACGACCCACGACACGTCCTCACAGCTTTAATTCCGCCAGTACCTCGTCTCCTACCTTCCAAAATTCACAGAAGCTCTCCTGCATGTATACTGCTTAAACTGCATCGCTAAGTATATTTTAATGTCTTGCCAAAGAACTTGATCTTCACACATATCCAAGTATATAACACACATTTAATTCCTAATAAATTTCAATGAAGCATGAAATTGAAACTTCCTGGCAGATTAAAAGTACGTGCCCTGTGGGGCGGCGAAGAAGTTGTCAAATGAGTTGTTTGAATGTTCATTTCACGTAACAGACTATTGCCGATGCAACATATGTGGGACGGCGAAGAAGTCGTTGTTTAATGTTGAATGAAAGTTGAACATTGCCACCTTAAATCACGCGAGCCTGGCAACTAATTTGGTGGCCAGTCAGAAAGCGAAGGGAAACTTACTGACCTTAGTTCCCAGTCTGCACGGCCACATTCCTGTACAGCCCAGCTAAACGAAAAATATCCATAGTTCTTCACGGGATTAGGGCTGCTTCAATAAAATTTAAAGTTCCAAACAAGATTTTATTATCTTAAAGGCTCACACAAATTACTCGAAACTTCTGAAAATGCTAAAGACATTAAATATTGTTAATTCAGCCAATCGTTTAATAGTTCAGAGGCGACTTCTACAGCAAGTTCCTCCCGAATAGTTCATTACTCTAACTAACGGTGCTCTATTAATAGTTCGCAATAATGTTAAAAAAAAAATTAATGCTCGCCTTAAAAGTGGAGTTAGTCACCACTTGCCACGCGGAATTATACTTCACACGGACGGCACAATAACAGTTTGTTACCGAAGTCTAAACGATCCAGGACGGTGTACAGTCCTCGCGATTTTCAATGTCCGTTTACATTGCTAAGTACGGGCATGTCACAGCCCGCTATGACGTCACCCGAGGCGAGGCGCGATCGGACGTTAAGCTCGCGTGGACTAGGCGTTGGTCTAATGCGGAGTGAGCTTACTACTGCCTCTGCCGCTCTTTTTATATCGCTCCGGCGCGTACCGCCAAGAGAGCATCTGTTCTTTCCGTTCCTATGCAGATGCCTGCAGCGTCCAAATGATCGCTATCTCAGGCACATAATCTTAAATATCACATTTAATAATAGCTTTACAAACTTCTCAATTTTTGTATACATACATCTGAGCAGTACAGAAGCACGTAGAAAATCTCAGCCCGCTAAAATTAAAACTTTACTCTCTAGAATTTTTACAATGGAACTAACGGTAGATTGTTACCTCTGAACCATAGCTTTATCAAGACTTGTATCAGCTGTTAATTATGCTACAAGACTAAAACTTGGTGTAGCTTTGTTAATTGTCCTATCTGATCATTGGTCTTAAAGAATTTGTTTTATCATTAAAATTTAAAGTACTTAATCTATAATGCTTATGTACATTTTACTCACAAAAGTAGTTTTTACTAAATTACTAAAAAACTAGAAGAGGTAACTGATTGCGGTATTCCCATTATTATTATTAGGGTGAACTGAAGCATCCTACCAATTTTCAATATTGTAGCTCTATTATTTCGCGCCTCTGATTTTTCCGAAAAACGCGGATTCTGGAGTCAATTTTAGTTTTATGGTTTTGGAAACCAGCACCACTCATTAATGACTTCTTACTGCACCTTCTCACCAAATTTTGGCTTCCTAGCGTCATTATTTAGCGCCTCCTATTTTTCTTTCAAAACGTGAATTTTACGTAAACTACTAATTTTATAACATTAAGATTTGTTACCTGAAACATTATTACATAGAACTATACTTTAACAAAGTTTTACACACAAATCTTAATTTTTACTTTTATGTTAAATGTGGTGCAATACTATATGCAGGCGCGTTACGATGACGTGACGCTACTAGCAGTGAACTAGGGTAAGTCCCGTGCACTCGCTCGCCTCTGTATCTTATACATGATACAGCGCTTGCTTTGCTTCATCACCCCCTTTTTAATTTTCGTGAAAATCTATTTTTGAACAAAATTAAATTTCTAAAAGAACAAACAAGCGATGGATTACTTTAGTATACCTCTTTCAACTTAAGTTGCTTCTTCTTAGGAAATTCCTTATTACTACATACACAAAATAACCATACTCATATACACATAGAAAACCTAGTACAGAAGACATTCACAAATTATTTACATACATTTACATGGAAATATAAATTTTTCAATGGTTACAAAATAGTTATTTTTTTTTTCTTTAAAATCAGTCTCTTCCAGAAAAAGAAAATACACACGACTTTTATCACTGCAACGCACTCACATTTTTCTTTTACTATAATACTCGGCACTGTGGTGGGTGTCCTATTGTAACACTCATTTAATTTCACTGATTGACAAAATTGTGGGAGGAAATTGTATTCACTGTGGTTTGCGTCTCTACTTCCAATCTCCCTACCGCTTGTTGTCAGTCATTCATGCAGCCTGCATGTCCCTGAGAAACAGACAATACAGTCTAAGTTTCTGTTTTCAACTTATATCTAAGGTAGGACAAAGTACATTTTATAGTTTATATTCTGGCACTATTTTACTAATTGTGAAGTTGTCAGAAAGACATTTAGCACTAAGTCGTATCTGATACAATAGCTCCTACTTTCTTCTTTCATAAATAATCTTTTAGGTTCCTAAATAGTGAAAATTCTTTTAGCAAATTAATATATTAAGATCTTGCTTCAACTTAGAAAATTGAGTAACCTTTTAGTTTAATGTACTCTGGCTTAATTATCGTATGGATTAGTTCATCAAAGAAGTCATTTGCTGACCAGCACTTTGCTTTATTGTATGAATTACTAAAGAAATTAGTTATTTTCAGTATACCGATTCCAAATTTCTGCATTTTCCAATATTTGTGTGTTTCTGTTGTCTGTTTAACTATTTATTTGCCTCAAGCAAGATTTAGCGTTTTTCACCATTTCACGAGACGTGAGGGAATTATTCTTTAATCCTACATCATTTACTTCAATTTACTTACTTCACTTCTTCACCTTATTCATTTTCTCCCTTTTCTTCCAGATTCAAAATACTTCATTTCTCCACTTCTTTCTCCCTTTTCCTTTTGTCAGCCTATTGACGTCCTGTTTCTATATATTTGGTGCGATCCTCACACCACTTCCACACATCTCCATTTATTTAATTCTAAAACGCCATTGCTTGCCTCTATGAGCATTATCTTCTTACGCTGTTTTCCTTCAGACAACCTTATTTCTAGCAACATACTACCTTCTGCATAATCTCATGGATTATTCATATTCATACCGTACTTCATATACTGCAAAGTGTCTCTCTTAGTTGAAGTTTCTAACCCTTTACAATTACATGAAATATTTTAATTTATTTATTTTAGCCATGTTTGCCTCTTATTGGTACTCAGACTTTTGTTTTGCCATTCACTAGGTAGATCCTTACTAAGAATACTTAAAACCTAATAGCATATATACAACATGAAGACATATGTGATTCTTACCTGTTATGATAGACCAGAAGAAGGGAATGAAACTTGAAAAGGAAATAAAGTTTCACCCAGCTGGGACTGCACGGTACGCCAAACCGTGTATCCGCCAAAGAGTGGCAGACTCCCTACAGTAATTAATTACTGTTAATTTTAAATTCCTTTAGATCCACAATATTTCTTAGACCTAGTTCTCTCTTACTCTTTGGATATTCCAAACGATAGGCATTTGCATGAGGTTTACTTACTATTCTAAATGGTCCATGATATACATGCATAAACTTTTTAGTTTCTGCAGAAATTTTCTTTGATTTTTCTTTTGTTTTGACCAGCACTAGCTCACCAATTTTAAAACTAGTGGGGGAAGCCCTTGCATCATGTATTGGATAAGGCTTCTTAAAAAATACCTTCCCAGGCTTGATATTCAAATGGCATTCATAACCTTTAACTTCACCAGGTGCGTTTGAGAATACATTACTATGCTTAGTTAACACACTCTTTAACTCTGATCTTTGTTCGTCAGCAATTTGCTTTGTTGATTGTACCTTTTCCTCTATTTCCTTTAGGATGTGTCTCTCTTCAACCTTAGCACTTTCCTCATTCTCACTGAAAACCAAATTTTCCTGCAGGTATCCTTTATTCTTTATTACTGTAATAGGCAGTTCCCAAGTTTCATTACTACCGCCTATATGACTTCCTATAAAAGACTCTCTTATCACTTTAGAGTCAGGTAAAGTTAAAATTAAGTTGTTCTGATCAAAATTGATCTTTCCCTGGTACTTTGATAAGAAATCAGTACCAATCAACATATCAACACTTAAGCCTAGCACAATCAAACAAGGATGATCTATTACTACGTCATTTATACCAATGGGTATCAAAGCTTCGTGTTGAACTGGTCTAGAGACTTTTCCAGTAGCACCTATAATCTTTAAGCCACTTACTTTCATAACTGTTAACTTCTCTTTATTGGGTATGGTGTCAAAAAATGTTTGTGATAAAGCACTTGCTTCACTGCCACTGTCAAGCAGACAACGCACAGTGACTCCTGATATGTTTACTTTGATAACAGGGTGAGTTATTTTACATTGAACAGGTTGCTCACACACCTCGTCTAATAAATCTCGTTCTATGTTCTTCCAGCTAAAGTAATTCTGATCAGTTGCAATTACATTTACATTTACATCCTGGGGCTCATCATGCTCTATAATCTTAGCTGCTTTCTCTAATCTGTCCACTAACTTTAAATCGAAGCATCTGACGACTTTTTCTACTTTTGTTTGCTGCACATCAGCCAAACTATCCTCTACCTCTGAGCAACTGCGTCCCTGCGCAATATTGCTGTTCATAAGAATGTCGTCACCTTCAACCATTTGTGGCACGTTTACACAGCTACTAGATTCTTTCACCTCGTTACTATTTCTACCCCCTTCATTCATCATTTCCTCCTCTCTAAAGTTTTGCAGTACTGATTCTACTTCTGCTACTTCTACTTCAGCTTTTAGATTGCCATTTTCATCGAAGATGTAAGCTTTTACTTCATCATTATTCCCATCAGACTCAAACCCATTATCTATTTCTTCCCCATTATCTACCTTGAGTTCCTGTTCTTCCTTGACCCATTTTTCTAGTGTATCCAAAATACTATCCACTATTTTGTGAGAGTGGCTTAACACATCACTGGTATTATCTGTATTTATTTCGTCATCCATGTTGTCTGTCTGTGTATGTTGGCTGATTGTCTGTGTTTCCGTTACTGGCTGTGTTACTGTTACCGCCTGGTGAGCGCCAGTTTCCTCATAGACGGGATTTAGTTTCCCACACGCGGCCTGTTGTGTTCATCTGTGACACCACTAGATATAGTAGCATCATGACTCCCTTCTTGTCTTAATGGCATAGGATTTACTTCTCCACTTTCGTCATAGTAGTTGTTACGAAAGCATGGTGAGTATCTACCCCCTCTTCCTCTGCCACGGCTTTGGTTTCGATAGTTTGTTTTGGTGTGCCTAACTTCCATATTTCTAACGTTCACGTTTCCATTATTTTGTACGTGATTGTTAGAAGATTTGTTATTCTGCTGCACCTGCTCCTCAGCAGCAGCTACTCTTTCCACTCTTTCCAGATATTCAATAAATTTGTCTATATTATCTCTAGGGGCGGAAATGATCCTCTTCTGCCAGTACCACGGCAGCTTACCTTCTAAACCCATAATGATCATATCTGGCTTCATCTTTTCTGTCAAATGTGACAGTCTTGAAACCCACTTCCTAGCGAAATCCTTTACTAATTCACGCCCTGGGAAAAACTTCTTACCACTCCAGAATTCCCTTAACACATCATTTTGTTTGTTATGTGACCAGTATTCGTTGAGAAATGCAGACTTAAATTCAGATAAAGTTTTACATTTGATCATTACATCCGCTGACCATCGCAAAGCATCACCTGACAAATGACTTCTTATAAATGAAATTTTTTCTCTTTCTGACCAAGTGTTGGGGAGAACATCCTCAAAGTCATTCCAAAATTCAAGAGGGTGAATGTACTTATCAAGATCAAAGCGCAAAAACTGTCGACACCCTATAAAAGCGGCGTCAACTGAAGTCACATGCTGTACAGTAGAATGACTAGAATTAACAGAGGTTACTCTATTTTCTAGGTTAGCAATGTTAGTATTTAATTCCTCTACTTGTGACTCTACTGCTTCTATCCTGGCAGAACATCTTTGTTCCACTGCACCACGAATTTCGGTACAGGTTTCTTTTACTTTCTCAATGTTTTTCTGACAAGTATCTACTTTAATTTGTACCTCTTTAACTTTGTCAGAGCAAAGTTTGGACTCGTTGCTCAATCTTTCGGACAACCTCACTTCCAAAAGTTCATCTGCCTCTTGATAATTTTTTTGAATTTGATCTATTTCACATTTGAAAGTACTATGCATTTTAGTTAACTGTTGCCCTACTTTTACTTGAATGTCATGATGAATAGCATCTATCTTATAATTCAAACTATTCCATTTTGATTGCAGTTCTTCTTTTAGTTCTTTATTACTATCCTCAATTTTATTTTCCAACCCTTTATTACTAACCTCAATTTTATTCTCCAACTCTTTATTACTATTTTCAATTTTAGCCTCAATTTTATTTTGGTTTGATTCGAGTTTGGCAAACAGTATTTGCATCCAATCCGGAGCTTCTACCTTGATACTTTGTATCTCTTGACTTGACTGAGCTGGAGATATATTGAGCTCAGTTTCACTACCTGACAAAGTTAGCAACTCTACTGGCTCCCTTTTGACTTCTATTTCACTTATTGATTGCATCCCTGCACTCTCATTTAAATTAAAGTCATAATTTACTGGTGACAAATTAAGTTCTAGTTCAATATTTGAGGGATTAATGGAACCATCCTCATTAAACTCAATTCCTGATCCTGAGGATTCTTGGTCAGAGACCGGTTCCCTTCTGAAATGTACACTACTTTCCATATCTTTTAGTTTGTTAGCAGCAGTTAATAAATATTTTAAAAGTCTTTGACTTAACTTAAATGCTTGATTTCGACGAATGTTGTCGTCGCGGTGTACCAGCAATCGTGATGCGACGCGTCGCGACGTATTGAAGGCAGCAGCAGCAGCTGTAGCGTCGAGTACCGCCACAGGAATCGCCTACTGCAATAGCTCCAGGGGGGGGGGGGGGGGGGGGGGGCAGCAAGGCACCGTTGACCGCTCGGCGCAGCCGGCAGCTGTCTCGCAGATGAGCGCAGCTCCGCGATGACGCACCGTCTTCCTTTAGTCTCAGCGCCGTCGGCAGCCGCGATCCAGCATCGTCGCATCCTCACCATCGTCACTAACCAACGTACAGCGGTAGACACTTATTGTTTATACACTACACCCGCCTTTACTGGTAACACTGTTCCCACACTAGTTCAATTCAGTGTCCTGTTATTGCCTACCGAGTTCGTTAATTTATACCAATCGCTTTCACACATCGAGCACTTTTATTTGCTTTTAATTCAGTTTTCCCGGCCGATAAGCACCATATGTGGGGCGGCGAAGAAGTTGTCGAATGGGTTGTTTGAATGTTCATTTCACGTAACAGACTATTGCCGATGCAACATATGTGGGACGGCGAAGAAGTCGTTGTTTAATGTTGAATGAAAGTTGAACATTGCCACCTTAAATCACGCGAGCCTGGCAACTAATTTGGTGGCCAGTCAGAAAGCGAAGGGAAACTTACTGACCTTAGTTCCCAGTCTGCACGGCCACATTCCTGTACAGCCCAGCTAAACGAAAAATATCCATAGTTCTTCACGGGATTAGGGCTGCTTCAATAAAATTTAAAGTTCCAAACAAGATTTTATTATCTTAAAGGCTCACACAAATTACTTCTTACTGCACCTTCTCACCAAATTTTGGCTTCCTAGCGTCATTATTTAGCGCCTCCTATTTTTCTTTCAAAACGTGAATTTTACGTAAACTACTAATTTTATAACATTAAGATTTGTTACCTGAAACATTATTACATAGAACTATACTTTAACAAAGTTTTACACACAAATCTTAATTTTTACTTTTATGTTAAATGTGGTGCACTACTATATGCAGGCGCGTTACGATGACGTGACGCTACTAGCAGTGAACTAGGGTAAGTCCCGTGCACTCGCTCGCCTCTGTATCTTATACATGATACAGCGCTTGCTTTGCTTCAGCCCGACCGAGACTCGAACTCGGGACCTTTGCCTTTCGCGGGCAAGTGCTCTACCATCTGAGCTACCCAAGCACGACTCACGGCAGGTACTCACAGCTTTACTTCTTCCAGTATCTAGTCTCCTACCTTCCAACCTTTACAGATGCTCTCCTGCGAACCTTGCAGTACTAGCACTCCTGAAAGAAAGGATATTGCAGAGACATGGCTTAGCCACAGCCTGGGTAGGAGACTAGATACTTGCAGAAGTAAAGCTGTGAGTAGTGGCCGTGAGTCGTGCTTCGGTAGCTCAGTTGGTAGAGCACTTGCCCGTGAAAGGCAAAGGTCCCGAGTTCGAGTCTCGGTCGGGCACACAGTTTTAATCTGCCAGGATGTTTCATATCAGCGCACACTCTGCTGCAGAGTGAAAGTCTCACTCTGGAAACATCCCCCAGGCTGTGGCTAAGACAATTTCGTGCAGCAGAGTAACTATGCTGTGTCGTGGGCTCCTACAACGATGGAACAGCGCGTCCCCAGGTTGCGGATAGGGGATACGGCCTTCACATATGAAGGGTAGCTGCCAATACAAAAAATAAGCAGGCGCGGACAGCCGGTGGGGAGCAGGCGATGGCGTGATGAACCATCCCTGTTGCTGCTTCTCTTCTATCAAATCTATTCATCAAGAATCAGCAACATTAATGGGCATGGGTCCCTTTGAAGTAAAATATTCTGGAGGTAAACTAGGTTCCCATTCGGATCTCCAGGCAGAACCTACTTTGAAGAGATTCCAGCCAAAAGAAACTTTCAGGTTGGGAACATGGAACATTAAAAGTTTGAACACGCCAGGAACATTCCAGACATTATTAGACGAATTAGGTAGATATGATGTAGACATTACAGCTATTCAAGAAACTCGGCAGCAGGGGGAGTGTAGCATAAAGAGGGGTACTATACATTTTTCTTTGGAGTTGCGGAAGATCACAGTTTCGGAACAAGTTTTGCAGTACAGAGAAAAGTGCTTCACGCAATCAGAGATATAAGGTTCATTAGTGACCGACTATCAGTTGTAGTGTTGTCTGGCAGGTGGAATAGACTAGTAGTAATTAATGTACACGCACCAACTGAGGACACTGAATAGGTTGTTAAAGACGGCTTTTATGAAGAACTAGATCAACTGTGGGATGAGTTCTCCTCGTATGATACAAAATTAATCATAGTTGATTTTAATGTGAAGATAGGGAAGGAGGAAGCATTCCGGCCTACAATTGGGATAGAAAGTTAGCATAATGGCACAAGGATGGTTAATTTTGCTGTTTCAAGACATGATTATTGAGAGCGCATATTTCAAAAGGAAGGACATTAATAAAGCAACTTGGGTCTCTCCGGATGGACACACCTGAAACCAAATTGATCATGTTAAGACTTTCAGGGGAGCAGACTGCGCTTCTGATCATTTTATTGTAGTTGCCAAAGTTCATCAACGGCTATGTACAGCAACATCAAGGTGTCACAATGCAGAACTTGTTACGTTCGACACTGACAAGCTAAATGATGAAAACTTTAGAAGAAGGTACATGATAGAAACTTTAAATAGGTTTGATGCTCTCAGGACACACGAACATCAAGATGAGGATGTAAATAAACAGTGGATCTCTGCGAGGAATAATATCAAAGAGGCAGCGAAGGTCACAATAGGTACAATTAAGAATAACAGGAGGAAACCGTGGTTTGATGAGGAATGCAAGAAATTGAAAGAGGCAAGGAGAAAACCTCGATTAGATTGGGATAGAATGGGAGACAGAAAACGAGAGGAGTTCTTGACCATGATTAGGGAAGTTGATCGTAGGCTACGAGCAAAGAAGAGGGATTATTTGAACAATCAAATTAAAAAAATGGAAACAAACAGTAAAACAAAAAACATTTGGGAACTTAACCTAGACATAAATGGGTATAGGAAGGGCTTCAAGGCTACGAAAAATGCAGTTCGAGGGGGTGCTGGGAGAATACTGACAGACCCCAGTGCTATATTAAGTAAATGGAGGGCGTATTTTGAGCATCTATTAAATGTACACCAGGAAGCAGGAAATGAGCAGGCATACGAAATACATATAGCAGAACCCCAGGTACCTGAGCCAACGTTAAAGGAAGTAAGAGACGCAATCAACAAATTGAAAAACCACAAAGCACCAGGATCAGATTGCATAACTGCAGAATTAGTTAAAAATGGGGGACAGAAATTAGTGGAAGTAGTTCATAAAGTAATAACTAAAGTATGAAACTCGGAGATGACACCTGAAGAGTGTCAGGAGTCGATTCTGATCCCAATTTTTAAGAAAGGCGGCAAAATGGATTGTAGTAATTATAGAGGGATATCGCTATTACCAATATGTCCCAAAATTTTTTCAAATATTCTGCTAAACAGGCTCACACTATGCAGATGAAATTGAGGGGGATTACCAAGCCGGCTTTCGGAGGAACAGATCAACTATAGACCAAATATTCACTCTGCGTCAAATTTTGAAAAAGAAATGGGAATACAATAAACCAGTTCATAATCTTTTCATAGATTTTACAAAAGCATATGATTCAGTGTTGCAATCAAAATTGTACAGAATACTTTTGGAACTTGGAATACCAAAGAAGTATGTTAGACTTATAGAAGTGAGTTTGAAAAACACAAAAAGTAGAGTATGCGTGGGGAAATTGGAGTCAGAAGAATTTGTAATAAAGAATGGACTTAAGCAGGGAAATACCCTGTCTCTGCTACTTCTTAATTTAGTCCTAGAATATATTGTACGAATGGCAGCAGATAATTCAGTGGGTGTAGAGTTAAATGGAAATATTAAGATATTAGGGTACACAGATGATTTAAGCATCATTAACGATAAGAAAGAATCTGTAACAGCAAATGCGAATGTGTTAATCAAGGCTAGTGAAGATATAGGTCTAAGGATACGTGAAGACAAAACTAAATACCTGGTTACTACTAGAAAGCCAACAGCAGTAGATCAGGAAATGTTAAGAGTTGGAGACATGCAGTTTGAAAAAGTGAAAACATTTAAGTATCTAGGTGTGGACATCACTTCGGGAAATGAGATTGAATCCAAAGTGAAGAAGAGATTATAGGCGGGAAATGCGTGTTACTTCTCACTGAATAGATTACTTTCATCACGGATATTGTCTAGGAAGATTAGAATATACGAAACTATTATTCTACCAGTTATGCTGTATGGGTGTGACACTTGATCTCTCACTGTGCTCAATGAAAATCAGTTTCGAGTATTTGAAACAAAAGAATTTGAGGAAAATTTTCGGAGGAAAAAGGGATGAAATTAGCGGAGAGTGGCGAAAACTGCATAACGAAGAGGGTACCGAACTCTATTCAAGCTCTTGACATTATCAGTATTATTAAATCACGTAGGCTGCAATGGGAGGGTCACGTAGCTCGAATGGATGAGGGCAGGGCAGTGCGCAGAGTTCTTGTAGGGCACCTAGAGGGAAAACGTCCTGTGGGGAGATGGAAGGACAATGTGAAGGCTGATTTGAGGAGCCTAGGGTATTGAAGGTGAATGGAAGGAAGTAGCCCAAGACATGGACAGATGGCGAAAATACGTTGCTGTGGTGATGGACTCTCAAGTCCGGTATGACCAGTGAGTGAGTAAGTAAGTAAGTAAGAGTAACTATGACGAATAACGAAAATAAATTCAGACCTTTATCGTTTAGAGATATCAAGATATAGGTTGCGGAAGAATCAAATTTTTTCACCGAATAGTTTTCTTAAAATCGGATGTTAAGTAAATCATAGCTGCCGTCGCGTCCGCTCCACTGCTTTGCTGGGAAGACACGTGGCTGTCGCTCTCTGTCGCGCGAGCTGCAGCGACAGGATTCAAACACGTTTGAAGTCAAACGTCACCAGTTGCAGCGGGAGACAGGCAGCGACACAGATGTCGCTCACGTAGGACACTTCCATAACTACACCTGCAGTTGTGTTTTGTCGCCTGTCGCTGACGTAGTGTATGATTGTGGCAGTGGAATATCTGCAATTACAAAGACTAGTTTGAAGTGACCTTGTGTGTAAGGTGATATCTATTATTAATAGAGAAGTATTAATTTTGTTTCTGTAAGTATGCATAATAGCCATTGTGGCGAAGAGGCAATTGCTACTTGAGTGACCAACATGAAAGCAGAGTCCTCAAGGTCAAGTCCACTGCCCGCCGCCAGCAGCGGTTGCGGGCTGTGGTTCCTGAACCAGCGCGGACGGTGATTAACCGGCCACCTCCGCCAGCAGGTACTTTCAAACCGCTGTTTCCTTTGGAGTCGTGCCTTATATACTGATTGGTGCGTTTGTGTGAGACCCAAGTTTCATCCAAGTACACTACAGGCCTGGTGTCTTCAGCATGCAAGAAGTGTACTGTGCGCAAAAACTTCGCTCTTGCTGCTGCAATGTCTCTGCGTAACATTAAGAATATCCGCCGTCGTTACACTTTTTTAAATCGGCAAACAAGGGAGCGGAGAAGACGAAGAACAGAGGGCTCGAAGCCTGAATAATTAATTTTTTCACTTATGTCAGCCTGTATTTTTTTAGCCGTTGGATACTCTCCTTCGTAGTAATATCCAAGCACAGCTCAATGCACGAGCTGTTTGTTAAAATCGTCGAAGTCAGTTGATTTCCGTTGACGTTCGTATCCCTTTCTTGGAGAATCGAAACACTCATTCATGCCTGGAGATTCTGCCGATGACACAGATTTGCTAATATGGCCTACAGTTGACTTGGAGACACCACACGCTTTAGCAGTAAGTTTATGAATTTGAGCGAAATTTAAGTTATTCCTCGTTTCTTCATTGTGGGCCAGATCAGCAAAAAATTTGAGTACATTCGATATGATAATATTCGATTGTTTACGAATACCTGTCCGCCCTTTGCGCACACCGACTGGAGCACTGCTGCAAGTAGGCTGTCGCCCCTGCATTGTTGGCCGCCACCGAACGCGCGCCAGAGCGCCTCTCTGAAGGCCAAGGGTCAAACTTGTTTTTCGAGGTGGGAAAAGTTCTTGTCAGTCCGATTACCATTCAGTAACGAATGTAGAAGTTTTTAAGAATTTGTTTATTCGACTGTTTTCTGCACTGGAAGAAGGGTCAATTATGGTGATGGATAATGCCAGCTGAGGTGCTTTTATAGACCACCAGTATCAGTAACAAACGTCGCAGAACGTTTCGGGGGAAAGTCTTGAGTACATAGGAAATAAATATCCAAATTATCCATTAATTATAGGTGGAGCCTTTAATCTGGAGTCCATTGACTGGGAAAATCACACGTTTATCACATGGGGCGCTCTCAACATACAACCTTGAGCAATGGGCTAAAAAAGCCAACTAAAAATGGAAACATATTAGATATTTTGGCGACAAACAGACCTGAGCTTTTTAAGAGAGTTAATCTAGAAGAAGGTATTTGGGGCCATAGTGGCTTCTATGTCAGTCGAAGTTGCAAGTGTACAGTTTTCTTGTTTGGGAAAGCAAATAAGGGTGTCATTAATGAATATCTTCGTAGTCAGCTCCAAGCATTCACTGGGGGACACAAAGATATTGAGTGTCTTTGGTCGGAATTTAAAGGTATTGTCCACCACATGCTAGAGAAATATGTGCCTAGAAAAAATATGGGGGGGGGGGGGGGAAGGATTCACCCTGGTACAACAAATATATTAGGAAGTTGCTGAGAAAGCAGAGAATTTTGCACCGTCATTTAAACATAGTCACTGTCCCACTGACAAACAGAAATTATACGAAATGAAAGCAGCTGTCAAAAGGTCAATCAGAGATTCTTTTAACGAATTTGAAGGCAATATTTTACAGGCAGATTCTAATAGAAACCCCAAAAATTTTTGGTCTAACATAAAATCTATGAGCGCTACAAATAATTCAGTAGCTTCTCTTGCTGACCGTACGAGTAATGTAACGGATGACGATAAACAGAAGGTCGAAATTCTAACCTGGCTTCCAAAATCTCGTTTACGGTAGAGGACTGCAGCGCCATTCCCCCTTTCAGTTATCGAACAAACGCAAGAATGACCGACATTTTGTTTACTGTATCTGGGATTTAAAACAGTTAAGATCCTTAGACACCAGGAAGGCATCTGGCTCAGACGGTATCCCCGTAAGATTTTATGTTGACTCAGAGATCATTGAAACAGAGGAAAGTTCCACGAGACTGGAAGAACGTCCATGCCATAGCAATCTATAAAAATGGTATAAAATCGCACATAATTACTGGCGAATTTCGCTGACATCAATTTGTTGTAGAACCATGGAACATATTTTGTGTTCAGACATAATGACCTTTCTAGACTCTGAGAAGCTCATCTGCAGGAACCAGCAAGGTTTTAGGAAACAATGGTCATGTGAGACACATATGGCCCTCTTTGTGCATGATATACAACAGGCTCTAGATACGGTTTCCCACGTTGATGCCATATTCCTCGACTTTTGCAAGGTGTACGACTCAGTTCTGCACTGTCGCTTGCTCAAAAAAAGTGCGCGATTACAGTCTATCCGATGACATATATGGTTGGATAGAAAGTTTTCTAACAGAGAGCAGCGTGTCGTCCTGAATGGGGAGACTTCAACAGAAACAAGCGTAACATCAGGTGTGCCCCAGGGCAGCGTAATAGGTCCGCTGCTTTTCACGATTTACATAAACGATCTGGTTGATGGTATTGACAGTGGCATTAGACTGTTTGCTGATAATGCTGTAGTGTACAGGAAATTTGCATCACACGAAAGTTGTGGACAAATCAATGAGGTTTGCAGCAAATAAATATGTGGTGTAATGACTGGGCGTTATCTTTCAATATTGGTAACTGTAACTTACTGCATATAACAAAACGAAAATCCCCATTAATGTATGAGTACAAAATAATTGCCCAGTCTTTGGAAGCGGTAACATCCATCAAGTATCTGGGTGTGACTATTCGAAATGATGTCAAATGGAATGATCTGATTTCACAAAGAACGGCTGGGGCGAAATCTAGATTGCGGTTTATTGGTAGAATCCTGAAGGGATGCAGTCCTTCAACAAAGGAATTGCTTACAAAACTTTAGTTCGTCCAGTATTAGAGTATTGTTCGTGTGTATGGGACCCTTACCAGCTGGGTCTGATTCAAGACATTGAGAAGACCCAAAGAAGAGCAGCAAGATTAGTGACTGGTACATTTAGCCATCGAGAGAGCGTTGCTTATGGTATAGAAAGTTTGAAGTGGGACACACTTGCAGATAGACGACGCGATAAATGTAAGGGGCTGCTCACTAAATACCAAAATCCGATCTGTGCCGAGGATGTAGAGCATATATTATTATCACCAACTTTCATATCGCGCAATGAACACCACTCAAAGATATGGGAAATTAGATCTCGTACTGAGCTGTTCAGACAGTCGTTCTTGTCTCGCAGGATCCGCGAGTGGAACAATGGGGGGAAATACGGCTTTGACGTGAGTAGTGCCCTCCACGACACACCGCTTGGTGGCTAGCGGAGTATATATGTAGATGTAGATGTACCACTCCATTCAGACAGAAAAGCTGCCACCTTCAAGTTGGCGCAAGGCTGATATTAAGGAGTGGTTAAAGAGAAAGAGTGTTTCATTTTCAGTCGATGAAATGAAGGCTGAACTCTTGTCTAAGGAAGAAATCGTAGATGCCAAAAAGACTTAAGAATTAGATCAATTGTTAAACGAAATGGGACACCAAGTGCGACTACATAATATTAAACTACATCTTCTGCAAAGAAAGAGACTGCCAGGAAAATAGTAATGAATTTGTGGGCAATGATAAGATAGTTGGAATTGACTGTTTTCTGTGGATGACCTCCAACTGTGCAGTAAAGATACATAATATATTTATATGTCAAATCACAAGCCCAAGCGTGAACAAAGTTATTGATAATCCCGTTATATATTTTATAATGTGTTCTTTGCCTAAAGAACAAGGTATTGCCAGACTGAAGGCTGCAATGCACAACTACAGAATGGATCATATGTCTGATCCTGTGCTAGATTGTTTAAGTGTTTTAAATTGCTGTTATTTTTCATAACCACAAGTAGGCCTGTGTCATTTCTAATAACAGCAGTAGGCCTAATTTTTAATCATCATTATATATATATATATATATATATATATATATATATATATATATATATATATATATATATATATATATATAATAACATGATGTACTATCTCTGTTCTTCCTAAAATGGTGCTGGAAAATAATTTAAATGTGGAAATATTTACTTTCAAGGTGTGACTTATGTCAAGAGTAGGCCTAATTAGTTACATTCAGTCTATCTGTTTGCAAGCTTAGTGTAATATTTTAACCAGTACATATTTTTTTCTGCAGTTATAATCCTGCTCTGGTTAGTTTTATGACATCGAATTATTGTGGCTTACATCTACAATGTCAACTATTATTAGAGATGAAAGTCTTACATTAGGGTACATACTTTCGAATTTTGGATACTAATCTAGCGAATAATGTATGTGTGGAAATTAACTTGCACTTTGTTTTACATTGTAGACACATTTTTGCAATATTGTGACATCTCATTAATTTGTTTAGTCTTACAACTTTTTTTCATGTGTTAACCGCAACTAGGTCGTGGATACTCAGTGTAAATATTGTGCATTTTGTGCTACCTATATATTTTGCAGACATTTTAGAATTTTTCGATGTGTTGGATGTGAAAAATTATTAATTTCCTACTCTGTTGTGTTTTTACTCTGTGGCCAATCAAACGTTGTTCGATTTTATGGTGCAGCCATCTGCTGGTCGCAGTAAGCACACGTTTTCTACAGTGCAGCCATCTACTAGTAACAGGAGCACCTGGGATGTGAAACAGAATTTACATTTATTTCGCTTTCTCAGGGTTTGTGAGATAGTATTTCAGGAAAACCTCATTTTCAATAAATGAATCAGTCATTTTTAAATTCATGTTTTCAGGAAAGATTAAAAAAATATTTTTAAAATAATGTTCAACACATATCAAAAGTTGTTTCATTTTTTAAAGAGTATATTAGCTGAGTAATTTAACATAAAAATCCTGCCTCCAGCTTCTAGTATATCCAGACAAAACAGTGATCAATATGATTTGAGTTACATTTTTTTAATTATCTGAAATGCTTGTGAAAATTTATCACTGAAATGAGCTGTTGTAGTTAACTTAATAATAATTTTATTTTCAAAAGCTATGAAATATATAAAAACTGATTTATGCAGCAGACTTACACAAATGTATGGCATTTGTAATATAGTGTCTCTAACATTAACATCGATTTGAGATGTATAACATTTTTTAAAATTACCGACACAAATAGTCTTGTAATGTTATCACTTGGCAAGACTGAAAATAATTACTTCAAGTTATCAATGACTGTCCAAAATTTCAAGGTAAAATGATTGGTGTTCTTCAGGAATATACAGCAAGATCTCTTTCTAGGTTGGATGATTAGCTTCAGTGATTGATAGCTGTCTGTTAAATGCGCTTATTTGGTGTTAACACACATTTCATATCCCGTTACTCCACATGATGGATGTATGTTCCATTGCTGTGTGGATGAATGGTGATGCCTGGATGCAAAGATGAGTACTTGAAATGCCTTAATGTTGATATCTGTTATGCAGTACACTTGGTTGTTGAAAGATGTTCGCTTTCCAGTGAATTTACTATCTTCTTAGATAGAGGAAAGCATCAATCCTTGAAATTAATTCTATCTTCATCGCCATAGTAAACATGAGCTTCCAAGGTAGTCTAGAGTTTGCTATTATCTCACATACTTCTTTTGGAAGATAAATTCGATCGTGCTTTGAAAATAGCCTCTTGACAACACCAAAATCACTGTCATTGGGGAGATAACGATGTCCTCTCTGGGGAAAAAATTACTCGATTTTATAAAAACCATTTGTTTCTACAATAGTCATTAAAGACCTTATTATACTGTGATTTCTGTTACCACCACCACAACTGTCGCTAAAGAGGTGCTGTTCCTTAAAGTCCTTCAGAATGCAATCATCTGCATAATGCAGAAGAAACAGGGCTACTTCATTTGGTCTTTTGTTACCACCGATTTCATGATATTGATAAAAATGACCTCCTGATTTTTCATTATAAATTTCGAAAACTTTCAGGGTTAATTGTCGAAGATAAAACTATTCCTGCACCAGAATATTAAGCAATGAAATATTCTGCATGTAGTGAAACGTTATAACTGCCATATCCTTCCTTTCATTTCACAGATACCTTCATGCTTGAAGAGTAGAGTTAAATTTTTTAGCTCTTCTTTTGTGGATCATTAATTCTGCTTCAGCAAGTTTCTTTACCTTCTCGTTAAGGAATAGTGACTTTCATTTGTGTTCTAGAACCTCTCATGTACAGCAGGTATATACATGAGGCTTTCCAAAATTAAGGTGAAAATGGTATTTGAAATATTTAGTATAATACTGATATGTAATGTCTATGTCATGGCGTTTTTCCTTAAACATCTGAAAGATGATTTTCACATTTAACTTTCCATCAAGGTAATTTTTAACCTTGGAGGAATAGTGAGCCTGTTTCACTGAAAAACACTCAGTGCATTGATGAATGACTATCTTAATTTCGGCTGACTTTCAATTTGCAGTGAGGGTATCAACAATCCTCTTAGACGATGTAGTTTACTGTCATACTTAAGACCATGAAAAGCTACAAATGAATTGTAGCAGATCTCTTTCCTTTCACCACTGAGTATGATGAAGTACTTAAAATTGTAACTGTGCTTAATGGATGACACATATTTAGACAGACAAGGTCTTTATGCAATGTTACAGGCGATTAGACCTTGTAAGTACATATGCTATTCACTTTCACTCTTGAAATTATGAAATTTGTCTAACAAAGATGTCTGATGGAATACATCAACACTAGCAAAACATGACTTCTTACACTAGCAAAACAGGTGTTTCTCAGCTAATTTTTTCTTTCTGGAATTGTTTTTCATGTATAGTTCATGTATTCACTCCATTCAACACATGCTATTTTAATTACCTCACTCTTTCATTCAGCTTCATTCCTCACATCCCTCTTTCGTTTTGTGTAGTTTTCCATTCTAACATAACTTTAAAACAAAACTGCTACCAACCTGCACCTTCTAATCAAATAAGATAACCAACATCAAGAATGTTTGGTTCTGCCTGAAGGACAACCAACTTTCCAACGATGACAAACACTTATTACTAAAATAAACAGATCACACAGTACTGCCAACAAAATCAACAGTACTGCCTCATTAAGGCTGGAAATATCAGAACTTCAGGAGCTGCACTGTTTCTAAAACTAACAGAAACTTACCAGGCACAAAAAACATTCACAGGTAAAAGGAAATTATGTCGTTTCTATACAGAACCCTGCAGCTACGCTTAAAGAAGGCCTAGACATAAATAATTCATTTTGCATAAAATGTGGAGTTATGTTGTTTCTAAACCGATCAATTCAAATACTAATTCCTAATTCATTTCTTATATTTTATAAGATTTATAGAGAAATATGCTGCCTATCAATTCGAATATTCCGTGATGAATGATTTATGGCTTCAAATGAAGTTTACCAGTGTGCAGCACCAACTGACTAACAACCTCTTGCACTACTTTGTTTGTTTCAACTGTTCTGTTTTCACATAGAGTTAGCAGGGACCAATCCCCTATGCTATAGGCCCATATCAGCTTGTCTGTCTAGTTTCTTCTCTCTCTCTCTCCCTCCCTCCCTCCCTCTCTCTCTCTCTCTCTCTCTCTCTCTCTCTCTCTCTCTCTCTCTCTCTCTCTGTGTGTGTGTGTGTGTGTGTGTGTGGGTGTGGGTGTGGGTGTATGTTAATCGTTGTCTCCTTGAAAATTGCTGTTTTCTTCTCGTTGTCTCGCTGCACAACTGCCATTTTGAATGTAGCTGCCAGCCATTTTCAGGCGCTGTTGCCACTGCTGCCATCACCACAGCCTCCCCGCATCTATCTACATCCTGGTCTTCATTGCCGCCGTCGGCACCACAGCCTCCTCGCCACATTCATCTTCTCATCTTCATCTCCACCACCGCCACTCCACCTCTGCTGTCATCACATCATTTCAGACATTATGGAGGCCATCCTACACCACCTCAGTGACGCTTTTCACCACTATGTATCAAACTTACACTCGACTCCTCAACACATGATGGATATTCCAATCATCTCCATCATTTATATCTCCCCTCCCTTGCTCCCACCATCACAAGGTTGAGTGCTTCCTCAGTCCACCACCCTATATTCACCCCTCCTTTTCCCACAGTTGTTCTCCATCCACAGTCACATCAATCAGATACCTTTCCATATGTATAACACCTTCCCTACCCTCCTCTTTTTCATTTGCCTATCCTCCACTCCTGCAACACTGTTGTGAGTTACATTTCGCTGTGCCACCATCACTACTCCAGATACCACAACACCATCCACAAGCAGCCAAACTGACTCTCTCCCATCGAAAGGATCAGCTCAGTGCCATATCTAACTCTCTTCAATTCGACAACTCCACCCCATTCCATAGTCACCAAAGAACCAGGAAGAGGCCCAATACAGACGCTACAACCAACAATACCACCGTAAAACTTTAAACCAACCCAGAGCCCACTGAAGCCATGGATACTGCTCCCTTTCAAACATCCTGTACCCTGACTGTTCACACTTTCCTCCTATTGCGCCGTGACCCTCAATTCCTAAGCGCCAAATCCCTTACCACCACAGTCAGAAAGTATGTGCTTGGCATTCCTATCACCCAATTCATACCCCACAAATATTCGATCCTCATCATCAAATCAATCAGTCCCATCTTGCACATAGACCCTCTCCTCTAACTATCCCATGTTACATTTTATCGTAATGTTTCTCTCACTCCCTTCATCAACACCACACCACCCAAGCAACACAGCCTCACCACCATCCCCACCCTGACTGTCATGATCACAAAGCTAGGCGCTGAGATCACAGAAGAGGAGTTGACTACAGAACTCAATTCCCAGCCGTCCAAAGAAATCTGCACTACCCACAATATCTTCAATGACTCTGGTCCTGCCTTCCTCATACGAGCATTCACAGGCTGTGCCCCCACCACTTATCGCCTCTTCACAGAAGGTGTCTTCATCTACAGCCATGGTCACAAAGTTGAAGCCTCCAAATTCCTGCCCCCCCCCCCCCCACCGAAATCCTATAGGTGCCAAACATGCCTCTTACATAATGATGACCTACTACTGATTGTGTGAATTCTCCCACCTACCCACAATGTAAGTAATCCCTCTTCCTTGAGTTATTCCTCAGACCAGGTTCCCTCACAACCTCTTACATACAACACCTACAAGGGTCTCACCGTACTTACTCCACCAAGTGCAAGGCCAAACACCCATCGATCAAACATGAATTAACTGCACGTGTCCATCCTCTTGATCACTCTGTCCATCCAAACAAATCACTCCATCCACTGCCACTGCTGAGGACATCATCTGTTTCCTTACCATCATCCTCCCAAGCATCCACTCCTTCCAATGACAACATTCATCATCACCAATCTCAAAATCCTTGTTCAACCCTCTCCATCCTTCACCCTTGCAACTTGCTTCCTAGCCTCTCATCATGGTGCAACAGCACTACAGCATCATGTATAGCAATATCCGCTCACTACCTGCCAACAAGGGCATTTTTATCCATACCATATGCCAACCCAACAGCTCAACCTTCATCCTCGGTGAAACGTTTCTTGAAACACACTACATCACCCGGATCTTTCCCTTTAGCCTCTACCACACTGATAACCCCCTCCCCCTGGCCAAAGGTGGAGTAGCAGTTGGCCATGACAGCAATATCCCTATTTGGCCACAGCTCTTACTCAATAATCCCACTGAACACCTTATCCATAGCTTTCTTCAAAATATTACCTTTTATCTGTGCCA
Source organism: Schistocerca gregaria (assembly GCF_023897955.1). Lineage (NCBI taxonomy): Eukaryota > Metazoa > Arthropoda > Insecta > Orthoptera > Acrididae > Schistocerca > Schistocerca gregaria. The sequence goes on from NC_064930.1 coordinate 28,260,124, forward strand.
CCTCTACATCTGATGTAATAATCCCATCCTGTATGATTTCCTCACCAACACTGACTTTACCTTTTCCACCTATATTATTGCTACACTAAAATACAGTCAACTAATATGGAAACCTCACTTACTAACCATCCAACAAAAAGGCCATAGTAGACTAAACCTGCTAAAACTACTAATTGGATGAATATGGGGACTACACCCCTCCACTGACCATCACACTTAGAAGTCCCTGCCCTCTGCTATACAAATGCTGCAGGAATATGCACCCCTCCCAAGTTCTCTAAGTCCCTCCAGTCCCTCGAAAGCCGTGCTTTCCACCTTGCTTTCCACTTCCTCTTACATTCCCCAACAGGGATCCTTTCCCAAGTTATTAAGTTATCATCTCTTCTCACTTACACTGAACACCTCTAAATAACCTACACCATCTGTAAATTCGACACCAACAATCATATTGTGTTCCCTCTCCTTTCCAGTCCTAATGTAGTGCTGTGCCTCTACCTATACATCCCACCAACTCTCCAGCTGCATACTCTCCACATGCTGTCCCAGATAAGTGTCAACTGTCTCCCTCTCCCAGATCATGGACTCTGCTTTGACATATCCCATTGTACCAACTCTGAATCCACCCCCCCCCCCTACCCACCTCTCCAAGGATTCTGTCCTCCAGTCCCTATACAACACCGCCCCCTTTTCCGTTTCCCCGTCCCCTCAATCCCATTTACTCTCAAGTCTGCAGATCCCAACACCAGCTGCACCTTTCTCCATGTTCCCTGCAGCCACCTCTTACCAGTCTTCAGTACTCTTCACTCAGTACTCTTCTATCTCCCTTCATACCCACTATTCTTTTCTTGTACAATCTTTCATTCAAAGTCCTTTTCCAGTTTTAGTGAAAGTGTGCAGTGGTTTGTTCCTAATCATTGGTGTAGTTTATTTGCATTCAGTGTTTTGCAACGTTTTTTTCAAGAGCTTTGTGTTCTTCAAGGGTTTCTCAAGTGTTTTAACTATGCTGTCTGTTCACAATTTTATCACTGTTTCCAAAAAATTCATGAAGACAGCCCTATATTGCTTATGTTCTCTAATTCACTTCAACTTTTAAAATAATTTTAAATTCATAGTACAATTTCTCATTGTTTTTTTGTTTTCTTTTAGCATTTAAGTTAGAAGCAAGTCCTACTGGCTGAAGAGTGAGTTGTTTGTACTGCTGCCAGCTGACTCCCTTGCCCACATGGGGTGAGGTGGGATTAAATAAAAATAAAGAAAATAAAATTACCAGTATAGATAGTGAGCTAGTCCTTAAACGAATTTTTTGAATTTAGTAATGCAAATATAGTGGACAAAATTTTTGTCAATTTAGATACTTTACCATATTTGGCTGCTAAACAGGGGGTACATGTGGAATGCCACATGGGGCACAGGGCATATCGCATAAGGCATGTGACATGGAAATATTGGGGCATGGACACATTCCCTTCTCCTCCCCTTCCATGCCATTGGCATGTGGCGAGATGATGAAGCCATGATTTTCAGGATGGTCTTGGAGGTAAGAAACTGCTGCTGAAGACTTGACATGGTACCCAGTCCCACTCCCGTTCCCATGCATCCTTGGCTTTGACATGTGGCTGGGTGTGATGATTCCTGGAATAACCTTGGATGCAAGGAAGTGCTGGTGCTGCTGTCAGCAGAATATTAAATGTGCAGTCGTATCAGTAGTAAAATGCCATTGCAAATAAAGAAGTACTGACAACTGCTGAGACAACATTTTTTGCCAGAGTTGTCTGTGCCCTACTACTTTTGGATGGAATTCCAATTGCGTTTGGCGCCGCTACTTAGCTTGCATATATTGGAAATTTCGTGCCCAGTGTAGAGTCCCAAGCGATCGGAAAAAGTACAGGTGACTCCTATATCTAAGAAGGGTAAAGGAACAAACCTTCAAAACTACATACCAATATCCTAAATACACCAATTTCCAACATGCTGGAATAACTGGAAGGCAGCAACTTGTGTTAATCAATAGAAAAGAAAAATAGCGAAATTTGCAAATTACATTTTTATTTGCTTGATTACAAACTTTGGGCTTGATAGCGACCTCCAGGTGCAAAAGCTGTCCAGGAAACTGTGGCTTCATAGCGCAGTGCAACCTTCAGCCCATGATGGAAAGCGATAAAAACTGCAGTCAGTCGCAAGCCACTCTACATGTAGCTCTGCTGAATAGATCGCTTTTCGTTAATTTTTCAGCCAAGTATTAACCGATTTTAAAAATGCACAACGCTAAAATAATCTATATGAAAATGATTATTCAGAAAAATAATACTGAATGAAATTGGATATAATTAGATACACAGTTTTTCAGTTTAAAAATTCTCAGTTAATATTCTCTGTTGAGAATCGAACGTCAAATTTTTCTTACTGAACTTGACTTGTATTTCGGAACCTTATCATTAGATGCATCCCCAATTTCATTGTTGTCGTTTGACTTGTAACAACATTTTTTATATGTGTAATGTTAATCATATATATATAATTTTTTATGAAATTATAAGAATTTTTATCATCTCCTATTAGTTGAGTATCTTGTTTAAAATCGAGAAAAGCATCCTAAGCTTTCAGTCCATGCTTCTTGAGGAAATATTTCGTTTTGGACATTTTTCAAAAATAGATGACGCAGCTTTATGTGATCATACAGTGATGAATCAGCCACCTGGTTACATTTTGATTAGTTTAATACACGACAAATATAAAATAAGACATAATAAATTCTATTGTGCTCTATCAATTCATGAGATCTAGCTTGAAATTTTTCTGCCCATTTAATCCTGCTACATGAATAGTTTGTAGTTCAGAGATAGATAACAGAATTTTAAGATTTTTCAGTACATTTTCTCATTGTTCAAGATCATAATTTGGTTCATATTTAATAACAGGTGCAAAGATTCCCATCGCTTCTACTACAATTTTATGTTTTTTTATAAGTGTATTTTCTTTCTTCAATTCCAGCATTATTGTAGTCAGGCCATTTAAGAAAAGCACCTCCAACACTGGAACTCCTATTAAAAATAACAGTAAGATCCTCTTTCCATAAAATTCCTTCATAGTCCAAAAAGAATCCACCAAGCATATTCAGTGGATAAAACACCTATTTTTCTTAGTCTTTGCCTTACCATTATTAAGCGTGTGTCCTTCCATAATTTTTTTATCATGGAATATTTGATGGTGTTGATTTATACAGATATATTATATCTTTCAAATGCATTGTGCTCTGAAAGGAATCCAATTAAAATAAAATCAAGTAGAGGAACTAAATAAAATAGTTCGTCAAAAAACTGTTGATGACTGCTTCCCAAACTGAAGAATATTACAACCAAATATGGATGATAATTTTCCAAAAATGGATATAGATTTACATTCAAGTTACGATGAGAAACCATATGAAGACTTGAGTGGAAACATATACAGACAAATCAATTGAATGTGTTTGGATAAATGATGTTACAGACTGAAGCGATAGCGTAGCAGTTATTCTTGGAGAGGAGTTAGTTGAAAATAAAAAGTATTATAATGAAAACACGGACATAACAGAAATGTTAATAAATAAATTTAGCGTTTTTATTATCAACAATCTACATATGATTATATTCTTAAATGACTTGCCACACATGTTTTGAAAAGTGAAAAATATGGAAAAGGATTACTTAATACTTTAATTAATAAATTACCTTTGAAATATTTTTCCCCAGTTGTAATTATTCTGGTCCAGGGACAAAATTAGAGGAAAGAATAGATATAGACGATCAAGGAATAAATCCTCCAGATGAAGCTTGCAAATAATACCCTATATAGAGTTTTAAGAAAATGGGTAAAAGAGACAAAGCAGATAAAGAACTTTTACCAGCTACAAAAGAAAGAATACATGCTTCTGATGTTTCAATTGGAGAAAAATTTGCTGCTCCAGCATTTAGAGGAATAATGTATGGAAAGAGAAAATTGTGTATGGGTTTAAATGATGAGGATAATGGACAGGCACTGCAATAATGTTTACCTTTATAAATTTTTTATATATATAAGTGAATAACTCCGGCTTGTTTACACTTCACTACCTAGTGGCAGAACTAAAACAAAGACAATTAAAATTTGACTAAAATATGATCAATATATAGTGTTGATAATTTTGTAACTGATGCAAAAGAAAGAGAGATAAAAAATTAATGGTAATTTTCACATAACATTTGATATACCTGTAGTCAAAAACAAAAAAAGAAAAAAACCAAAAACAAACATGAACCAAAAAATAAAGAAGGTTCAGGACTAACAACACAAGAATGAGTATTTCTTCCTTTATTATTAACAGCATTATCATACATATCAACTATTGGTTCACTAGCTGGTGGAGCAGCAGTTATTGCAAAAGCAGTAACGGACAAGAAGGAAGGTGATGCACAATTGGAAGAATAAAAAAGACATAATTTAGCGATGGATAAGAAAGCTGCTACTGGGATAAAAAACTGCAAACACTAATTGTTATGTGCCCTAATGTTTTAATGCTGAACAATTAAAAATCAAACAGTTTCATCATGTTTTTATGGTTCACGAATTACCTAACCATCTGAGAGAATACAAATCTGGAATAGTGAATTTAGATACAACTGATCATGTAGCTCACGTTGGGTCTGTTATTATAACAATAAAGGTAAAAATGCTTTTCATTCATTTGCAGGAAATACTGCTGAAGAAGTGGTTAAATGTCTTGGCTAAAGTGAGTTGTGGAATTTTAATGGAGTAAGTATTGGTCATTTGTGTATATCTATTTACAGGTAATTATATGTTCAATGATATTTTTAATTTAATTAATAGATATTTTGGAAATAAGGCGCAACCTAAAGGCAGCTGCAAGATCAGTGAGGAAATAAACTTAGAAAAAAGAAAAAAAAGGACTGAAATCAAAGACAGAATGTTTTAAGTCACATATCAAAATAAAAAATAAATAAAAAACGAAAAAACTGACTATAAACTTCATCAACAATCTAAGTGATGTTTGTAACATGTGTGCAGAATTAAAATCATTAGTAGATGGAAAAAAATAGAGAGCGTCATTAAGCTATTTGAAAATGATTGAAGCACAGTTTTAAAGCATTTATAGGTAGAAGATTGGTACATGTAAAAGATCCTCTAAATGGCTATAATGCAGTTACGAAACCACATTTAGAAAATGAGTATATGTCAGCTAAGGCAGACTCTGCATCAGAAATTTCTGATTCTAGTCCGCAACTTAATTTTATACTACACAATCCTGCTATAAAAGGTGAATGTTAAAATATTATAACGCAATTCAATAAAAATACTGTTTACGATAGTGCTATAAAAGATTATCATAAAAATATACTTGACATCAATACTCTTAATCACACTTTAGTTACATATGATGTACTTGAAGGAAAGGTATGTGATAAGCAATTACTTGAAGTAATTTTACTTAGGAAATGAAATATGCAGACGTGGATTTAAGTATATTTTAACAGTGAAAAAAAATTATATTTTTGGAATAAATGCAGACAGTCACATAACATCTAACGATTTTTATATTGCAGTAAGCAGTGATAAGCAATATGAGATAAACAGTAGTTATCAGTCAATAATAGCAAATAATTCATTTTTGTAAGTGTAAGATTGAAAAAAAGATGAAATTAAAGCACTGCCACTAGATGCAAAAACAATTTTATTTGTAGAAATAATTTAAAATTTAATGAATTTTGGGCTGATATAAATAGATCATTTGGGATCTAAATTGTAAAATATTTATTGACACACCTCATCTGACTAAAATTGTGAATAATGGAATATCAGGAACTGAAGAATTTTGTGCAATATGCAAAACTAAAAGGTGAATTCATTAAAAACAAGTTGTAGGTAAAGGGATGAGGAAATCTCTCGCTTTCAATATTGGTGAAGAAATTAATGATTAATTACATAAATTAGTAAGAAAAAATTGAAAATATAAAATGTAATCTCTCTTAGATATAGATAATTTATGGCATGCCAATCTAGTAATATTGAATTCTGGTAAATTTAAAGGAATTTCATTAATAAAGAAAGGCTATAAATAATTATTAACTGTAACTGAAGATTTATAAAAATATGCTTGGTGTACTCCAGTTAAGGATGAAACTAGTAAAAATATAGTTGATGCTTTAAAATATATGTTTAGAGAGTGAACTCCAAGGAATTTACAAATAGATTTTCAAGAACTTATGAAAAAAACATAACGTTCATCATTATTTAACTTATACTGAATTAAAAGCATCTGTTGTAGAAAGATTTAATAGATGTGGAAAAAGTTTGGCATTGAAGGTATATATAAATGGATTGTACCAATTACGAAATTGGTTGATGAATCTAATAGAAGTTAACGAAAAATTGTTAGCCAACCGCCTTTGTATCATGTGATAAACACAAATATAGAGTTTTCAGTAAAGTCAGACTCAGCAAACTTGGAATTTTTGAAAAAGGCTATACAGATAACTGGACAACAGAAATTTTTGAAATTAAAGATGTTATCCAAATTTATTCAACCACACATAAATTAAAGGCACTGGATGGAGAAAAAATAAAGGGAAATTTTTATAAATACGAACTACACAAGACAAAATATTCAGATGCATATGTAGTTGAGAAAACTTCTAGAAAAAAGAGTAGGGAAATGGTTGGGAATTGATAATTCACATAGTAGTTTTGAGAATAAGGATAAGACTACTTTATGATATGTTCGTTTTTTTCTAAAATTGAAGGTACACCTAACCAGGCATACTCAGATTGAACGAGTTACAGTTTCTACAGAACATTAAGGACATATAATATATTATGCAGTATTGATGTTAAAGAAAAAATAGAGATTATAACAATAAAAAATAATTATAACAATCAAGAATAATAATGATAATAATAATAATAATAATAATAATAGTAATGACTATGTATATGAAAGTAAACATACTTTTCTTTTGTGAATGTCAGTCCTATTGTTAGTTGGGAATTTTCTCGTTATGTTCTTGCAGCTTGTGAGCTATTCTCATTGAGCAGAGACATAAGACGATAGAATGGGGTAAAAGAGATATATAAGAGGTAGATAGGTTAGAGGAAGAGAAATAGAATGGGAAAATTCGAAACTGTGATGGAGAGAAAGAAAGAGATGAGAGGGGCACAACAATGGTGGTTATACCGACCGTAATATGTAAGTTTTGCGTTCCCTCTTGAATATTGAGTAGTTCTGGATAAGTTGCAGATCACAGGGGAGCGTGTTCCATAGTCGTAAGGCTGAGATGGAGAATGACACAGAGAAAGATTTTGTGTTATGTAAAGGTACAGCCAAGGTGCTAGACGTATCCGATCTGGTATTGCGATTGTGGAATGATGATAGGTGTTTAATGTGAGAAGATAAGTATTGGGGGCACCAGTAGCTAAGAAATCGATGAAGTAAGCACATCGTGTGAAGATCGCGTGCCTTATGTGGGCGTATCCAACCTAGCTGGGAGTATGAAGGACTGATATGATCATACAACCGAATATTGCACACATATCTAACACAAGCATTCATCACTAGCTCGAGGCATCTATAATTTTCACTATTTGTGCCATGTTGAACTGCATCACAGTAGTAAAGATTAGGCAAGACTAGTGTTTGGACTAATTTTTGTTTAACATGGATTGAGAATATGTTTCTAAATTTTTGAATTGCATGTAGGGAGGAGAGCGAATTCTGGACAGCTGTGACTGTTTGTTCTTCCCAGTTTAGGTGTTCATCCAAGATTATTCCAAGGTCTTTTACTGTTTTTTGGTATGGTAGTTGGGTACCCTTGAGGAGTGTTTGAGGGACTGTTTCGCGAAAGTACTGGCTGATTAACTTGGGATGAAATATAAGTATGACCTGGGATTTCTTGGGGTTTAGTCTCAGACCTAGGTTCTGTGCCCATCGAGAAACAGAGCAATGATCTGCGTTCATACTCGCTACTGCGCCAGCAATGTTTTTGGGGCTTGCACTTATGTACAGTTGGATGTCGTCGGCATAAAGATGGTAGTTGCAGGAGTGAATCACTGAAGAAATATCATTAATGTACAGTGAGAAGAGTAGTGGACCAAGGATGGAGCCTTGGGGAACTCCAGAGCGCACGCTTTTCCATGATGACTTTTCCGACCCACAAATGACTTGTTGACTTCTGTTTTTGAGGTAGCTGTCGAACCATTGTATTGCGCTGTTTGAGAAATTCAGCTATTTCATTTTAATTAGTAATATATCGAAGTCAACTGTGTTAAAAGCCCTGCTAAAGTCAAGCAGTGTTCGGATAGTAGCTTCACGTCTGTCCATAGCATGTTTAATGTCATCAGTTACTTTGATTAATGCAGTTGCTGTACTATGGTGCTTTCGAAAGCCTGACTGATATTCGTCATGGATGTTATGAGTTTTTTTGAATAAATTAGATTGTAATATTATACCAAATAAAGAAATATTAGCTATAAAAATTAAAAGACAATTTCAATTAAATGCGATATTACTTCAAATAATGATAAAAAAGTCTGTAGATCTGAATAGAGAATTTCAAGATAGAATGAATTGGAATAAAATATCATGACAGAAACTGATAAAAAAGAGAATTACAAGGTAAACTAAGTTGGTCTTATACATCATGGAAACAAATATTATCTGAAAAACTTGTAAGAGAATATAGGAATAAAGTAGGTTGGAATAATATATCAATGTACTAAGAATTATTGAAAGATCTTGTGCAAGAATTTCAAGATAAATTAATTTGGGAATGCTTATCATTTGAACAAAAGAATTATCTGAAGTCTTTATGTGAGAATTTTAAGATAAATGAAATTGGGCTAATATAGGATATAATCAAAAATTAACTGAATAGTTTATCAGAAAATTTCAGGGTAGATTAAATTATATGACTTCACATACACATAAATGATCTGAAGATTTTATATTAGAATTTAAAATGAAGTTAACTAGGAAAGTATTTTAAGCTGTCAAAAATTATCTGAATCATTCCCACTAAACATGATAAAATCTTATGAGTAATAGAGCAGCATGAAGGTAGTGAATATTCTATATGTATAATATATCAAGATTATCAGTTTGTAAAAACAAAATATAATCATATTTTTCATACAGAGTGCATTAATAAATGGTTAGTGGATCCAATCATTCTGCTTGTTGAATGTGTAGAAATGTTATTAAAAATTTATACCTGATGAAGAGATAATATAAGATAAATCAGTTGTTGTTTTTATATACAGTTATTCAAAACATTAAAATAACTATATCAACAGACAATTCTTAATTATTCTTTCATTCTTTGGTATAAATTTACTAAATTAGCATTATAACTATGTCTTAATATTTCTTCACAAGTTGGATGTCTGTCTTTGAATGTATACAACTACATTTCTAAGTTTTTGTAATGCTATAATGACATGCTAACTAAATTTCATAAAATAATTTTAAAACAGTAAAAGTTGGCCTTAAATTCTGATGGAATGTTTGAGGAACAACATGAGGTAATAAAACATATATTTCTCTGTCTTTTCTTGTATTATTCCTGTACAATTATCAACTATCCCCATCAAATCTCCTGTGTGTTCATACATAATTTTGTTTATATTTTCCAAGTGAGTTATTTGACCTAGATGCAACTCTTTCAATTCATTACTAATTTTATATTGTCCATGTTTACAAATTGGTGGTAAAAATTCGTATGTACCTTTTTTTAAATTTTTTGGTTTATTCCATTTGTTATTTTAAAATTAAATAGTAGAGAGCACCTTCACTGATTGAAATAGCTCTTATTTCATTTTTTTTCCAATATTACCAAATTGGAGAGGTTCAACTTTTCTAATGTAATAGTACCTTCATCAAAATGTTTGAAGGATTTGTCTATTTTTTGTAATTATAAATGTTTAGCTCATCTTTTGCTTTGAAACAAGCTTGCATCCCTATGTGTTAAACATGTTATTGGTGAGGTCTATGACTGACGCCATTTAATAAAAACAATTTTTATCAGAAATATTTTTTCATTTCATTTCGTAAACTTACTTACCTGATAAACATATCACCTGCAATTGCAATTTATTTGTTACCCTTCACCCATTTTAAAATATTTTTATATGTTACATTGATGATACTATAAATATTAAAATTTTCTCTGGTAGGATTTAAAGCAAATAATACACGAGACAGTTTCTCTTCTATGAATTTCTGTCTTTTAATTTCTCACGAGACAGTTTCTCTTCTATTAATTTCTGTATTTTAATTTCCTGTATTATATTTTGATCATTATGACCATTTTCATCACATTCAAATGCAATTCTGTATTCTGCAAACTATTTGTCAATCCTGTATTTTCCAGTACAGAACTGTCTCTCAAATTTTTGGTTTTTCAAACAATTGGGGATGATGATCGTAAATAATTCTTGTTCCTTTGTTTGAGAAACTAAATTTTATTGTAAATTAAAATCGCTAATGTACTTATCTATTTTATTTTTTAATGTAATTATTCTATGTTACTGTACAAACGAAATTATGGCTTTTTATTAATGAACACTGTATGAAGTTCTACATTTTATTTATATGTGAGATCTCTTTCAGTTCAATCTAAGATTTCTTATTTCCAGTATTTGCATGATCTTTAATTGCATCCCTAGAACGAGTGTAACATGACAGGTCAGCAACTTGATATGCATAAACCCATTTATTACTCTTTTCATCAGTAATCTACATCTATATCTACATCCATACTCCGCAACCCACCTGACGGTGTGTGGCGGATGGTACCTTGAGTACCTCTATCGGTTCTCCCTTCTATTCCAGTCATAAACACTTGTTAATTATTATATGTAAACTTGTTTTTTTTGACAAGATCGATGACTTACTCCATTTACTGCAAATAATAGTTTTTAGATTTTTTATTTTTTTAATAAAAATTTTATATACAGACCAGGTTCATTAATAAGTATAGTAGATTTTTCATTTTCTTTCAGTATCTCCAAATTGGAAGAGTTTAGATTACTCTTTTAATATTTTAAGTCTATATAAATGAAGCTACTTCTACTAGTTTTGTTTATGAAAATTGTAGTTGCAGATGAAAAGGGTAAAGCAATGAATTATTTGAAGGATTATGGATGCTTAGACATTCAGGATGATACAAAACTTAATCAAGTGGATAATGTTGTATTTAGAGAAGCGTTAATGATATTTCATGACACACACGGTGTTGAAATAAATGGTGAATTCAATGAAAAAACTAATCTTTATGAATAAGTCTAGTTTTGCTTAAAGTGTCTAAATATTGACTATAGATCTACTATGTATAACGGAACTGTATAAAATTACACCATACAGGTGCAACCAAAAATATATTAGTCTAACAAAGGCAGCATGTCATTTATGGAAAAAGTATATTGACATTCAGTTCTTGAAGATGGCAATAATACTGGTATTTTAATGACAAATATAAGATGTGTACATAGTTATGAAATATATGGTCATTGCTACCCAAAGAATCTAGATAGAAATGAAAATGTATTTAGTCATGCATTTTTCCAACTATGGATAATGAGCAAGTGGCAATGAAAAATTAAAATTTCTGTTATAAAATCTTGATAAATATAATATAATATAATTAATTTGTAAAAAAAGTTAGACTCTAAAAATATGTTAAGTGTGCTCAATATACCCAGTTACAACTTGCCTGTGAGGGCTGTGGTTGGGTAGGTTTATGGTAGATTTTGGTTTATTGGAGAATTTTAGAAAAATGTGATTTATCAGGAAAGGAGATTGGATGCTAGTGTGGCATAATCTTGAGTAGTGCTTGAGTGTTTGGGATCTACACAAAGTTTGAATTAAAGGAAGACATCAAAGCAGTTTGGAGATGGGCTGCTAGATTTGTTACTGATTTATGAATAACACAACAGCATTACGATCATACTTGGGCAAGTCAAATGGGGATTCCTGCATGGAAAATAATATTCTTTTTGAGAAAAACTGTTGAGAAAATTTAGAGAACTGTCATTTGAAGCTGACTGCAAAATGATTCCACTGCCACGAAAAAATATATTACATGTAGGACAAAAAGATATGAAAAAGCAGGGTTCATACATAGGCATGAACAAAGTCGTTTTCCATGATTCTGTTTGTATGCAGAGCAGGAAAGAAAATGACAGGTTTTCGCATGGGGTACACTTGCCGAGTGTGTATGCAGATGTAGATGCAGAACTTCTCAGACTTACCTTTTTTCTTCCCAGCAACAACTATTTCGATTTGTGATGTATTTGTATGTCCATTCATAGAAAACGCATTAATATTTTAATTTTATTAGGCAGCCAACAACCTTGGAAATAATTTAAGACCAATACTAGGTTCCCAGCAGCTTGGAGAAATGTGATAGAAGTGTTTTTCAACAGCCTTGTAATTTTTCTGGCAATTTGAAACTGACTTACATTAATATTTTTCGTAATTTTCTTATTTACAGAACTGTCTAAATAACTAAATTTCTGTTAGTCATATGCCTCTCTTAACACAATGAGGCAAGGATGTGGTTCAAAAGCGTACATGAAAAAGTGAAGGATCATAATGGCTCTGCTTTTCTTCGATATTTTTAAGTGTTCACTGGGATTTTCTAACGAAGGGTCAGACGTGAACTTATGAACTAGTTATTACTTATAGGGATTTTCATGAAAAAGCACGATTATGCATACAAATGTTTAATTATTTCAGTGATTAAAGAAGTGTAGAAAAATCATCTTTAGTCGGACTTTATATTACATATTTTCAAAAACCAACAATAACAAACATTCTTTTGAGTAATTCGGATTTGTTGTAAGTACTTATGAGATCAATCATCTTCAAATTACAAAATCGGTAATAAATTAGTCTTATAAGCTACTAATACTTTCTCACCACAGCGTATCTTGCGTATCTTCAACGGAAGGTAACAGTGTGTTCTTGAAAGAAACGATGTCTGGCTTAGTGATACTCTTTTCACCTTCTTTATACACCTGGGACTCTGGCAGTCCATTTCTGTAATGATTCTTCACTGAATTCCCCATGGAAGTCTCTGCTTCTCTTATGCAAAGAAGTCGGCAATTAAGGTATTTCTTTGGTTCACTCAAGTGTTCAGTTATAAGCATACTGCCTAGTGTTTTGGTAAAATTACGACGCTTTTGGGGGTTACTGTTATTTTATCGGTGAACAATATCAGCATTTATGCCAGGAATATTCAGTATTGGATAGAACACTGTCTGAGTCCATTTTTTTGAATTGTTACTTACGTCAAATGTCCCAGATAGTTCATCTGCATCGTCTACACCATCTTTCGTTGCATTGTAACACATGTTTATCACTGTTTTCTTTCTTTCTCCAGTCGATTCATCAATCTGAGCATGTGCTGAAGTATATGAAACAGGAGTGTAATATTCTTTTGGAAACTAAACTTAGATGCATAGACTTCTGTACGATGAATTTGCAGCATTCTGAAGTGATTTTCCCCTTGTTCTTACAGACTGTTCCCACAAAAGTTATCTTGTGTTCTTTGAGCAGATGTGACTGTAGTTCAAAGCTTGTGAACCAATTATCGAAAATCACATTAAGGCCAGTTTTTTAAATGGGATGTACCAGACGATTCACCACATCAGATCGTTTATTGCTCAGTGAAAATGGTCCATCTGGCTAATTTCTGTACATTTTTCAAGGTTGAAGATACAAAAGCTCTTGATTTCGATCTAAGGTTAATTTTTTGAACCAGATTTGCCTGGTTTCGATGGAAATTAGCTTCTGACTCTGGGAGGCAGTATTTCATTTATTGTGTATTCTCCTAAGACAGAGGCAGTTTTTAATGAACATTTCAGATAGCTGATGTAGTGGTGTTAAGTTTAACAATAGTTTTGTTTCTCTACCTCGTCAAAACGAAGACATTTTTGTATGAAATGAAACCGCTGCCATGTCTATATTTGAGCGCTTGTGCTATTGTGTTCTGGCGTCCAGATCGCTAAAATCTCGCAATATAGAATAAACCTACATAAGCCTTCAATTCCCTCATGATCATATTTCATGAAATAATGATTTGTAGCCACTTCACAAGCTGTTTTCCTTTCTGCAATTTTGCAGGTTTGTTTCTGACAAGATAATACTAAGCATATTTTCATTGCAAAACAGACTATGCTTGTCTTGTTACCTAACTCGCTATAGCTACCTGTATGCTGATATTTTCAGAACGATTCCAAATGTGTGTTGTTGAGGAGGCTTTTTGCACCACTTAGTTTCTTCTTTACCAAAGTAAAATAATCTGGGTACTTGACTTGCCAATCGTTCGACTCTTTCTGGTAGCACTGGATTGTGGGCAGTATTATACAATGGATACACTGGTGTATTGTCTTCACTGTCACTGTCATCGTTTGCACCTTGCTCAATACCACTAATATGACTGCTCTCAGTTACATGATCTTAATTTTCGCTGTTGTCCTCACTGTCTGCTGTCCCTGCCATCCAATATGCTCAGCCTCTGTTCTTCATTATCCATCTTGACCAAGTACACATAAAACCACAAAAATTCATTAAAATATTAGATAAAAAGACACAAAAGTGTTACAATACAGCTGTGGAAGGGTCATAATTACATTGTTATCGTCTGTGCATGTGTGTATCCTTGCACGGGGAACAGCTGACTGACTGGTGGGTTGCATAGGGGAGGGGAGTTCAATTGTTAGAGCTATTGTACAACTGCGGAACAGAAAACTGTACACAAAACAAAAACAGTGGGGTCACATTGACCCTACCACATCCTTGTGAGGCTAACTTCTGAAATGAAAATTGCAAATCAAAATCTTTACAAGTACCTGTGTTATGAGTATTTCTGTAGACAAATACCACTTTGCATGGACATTCTCACAAAGCCAAATTGTCAGGACATGATTACGTTGAAAGTTCAGTATAAATGAAAGTTTTAATCTGAGACCAAAAAAATAAATCAGCGGAAGTTCTTACGAGTCTAAGCAAATGCACAAAGTTTTGTGAAAATTTGAGATGGTGGTTTATAAATGCTAGAATTATTGGATTTGGCCCATTTGCTCTGTCTTATTTCTAAATATGTTTTTGTACAAAACTGTGAAGAGAGCTTGCAGAGCTGCTGTATTGACCTGTCTCGTACCAGTACTTCTAACCTGTGTTGCTGTACCATGTCTGTTAGTCAAACAAGAAAGGATCCTTCAGGGAAGTACCATCAGTCTAATTGCATAAGAAATATATAAAAATGAGAAAGGAGTGAATTACTTCATAACCATATCAGTATATGAAAATAGCTTCACTAGAGTAAGCATTCATTCCTACATACTTAATTATATTAACCATTCGTTGAAGCTGCCATGTTCTTAGCCAATTTACTGCACTATGTGGAAACAGCCAAAATCCATTCAGCTATTAAAGAAATTGTAAAGAACATTTCAAGTAAGCTACAGTCAAGGAAGACGATATCACAGATGTACACTATATAATGTATAATCTTAACCGCTTTCACTGAATAAAAATAACACAGTTAACTCGAAAACAACAAATGGTAGTCCCTAATAACATTGGGATGAAAACAATGAAGCATGCAATTTACTATACACTCCTGGAAATTGAAATAAGAACACCATGAATTCATTGTCCCAGGAAGGGGAAACTTTATTGACACATTCCTGGGGTCAGATACATCACATGATCACACTGACAGAACCACAGGCACATAGACACAGGCAACAGAGCATGCACAATGTCGGCACTAGTACAGTGTATATTCATCTTTCGCAGCAATGCAGGCTGCTATTCTCCCATGGAGACGATCGTAGAGATGCTGGATGTAGTCCTGTGGAACGGCTTGCCATGCCATTTCCACTTGGCGCCTCAGTTGGACCAGCGTTCGTGCTGGACGTGCAGACCGCGTGAGACGACGCTTCATCCAGTCCCAAACATGCTCAATGGGGGACAGATCCGGAGATCTTGCTGGCCAGGGTAGTTGACTTACACCTTGTAGAGCACGTTGGGTGGCACAGGATACATGCGGACGTGCATTGTCCTGTTGGAACAGCAAGTTCCCTTGCCGGTCTAGGAATGGTAGAACGATGGGTTCGATGACGGTTTGGATGTACCGTGCACTATTCAGTGTCCCCCGACGATCACCAGAGATGTATTACCCAGGAGACTACTATGAAGGGCATGAATAAATATATTTTTGCCAAGAAAGTTTTGACACTTCTTGAACCTATTTTACATATTAATCAGTACAAATTACCCTAAAATACAACTGAATGGGCAAAAAACACATTCATATTTGCTGGATATAATACCTCTCTGTTCAGACCTTCTTCTTCTCTGGATATGTTTACATGTAAAATATTACAAGGATAATTTACCAGCAAAACTTTCTCATAATTTGTAGGTAGCAGTCAGTGCACAGAATAGCTGTCTTCACAAATGGTGTTGCCTCCTACAATTAAGTGTATATTTTGTCCTTAAATGATAAATTAGCGAGATGGAAAACGTCAAGAATGGGAATCATGGAGCAAATGAGTGTCAGACGCCATTACCTCAATGTCCTTTCTCTGTTTTGCACAGAGTTCGTACATACAAAGTGACTTTTATATTGTACACTCCTGGAAATGGAAAAAAGAACACATTGACACCGGTGTGTCAGACCCACCATACTTGCTCCGGACACTGCGAGAGGGCTGTACAAGCAATGATCACACGCACGGCACAGCGGACACGCCAGGAACCGCGGTGTTGGCCGTCGAATGGCGCTAGCTGCGCAGCATTTGTGCACCGCCGCCGTCAGTGTCAGCCAGTTTGCCGTGGCATACGGAGCTCCATCGCAGTCTTTAACACTGATAGCATGCCGCGACAGCGTGGACGTGAACCGTATGTGCAGTTGACGGACTTTGAGTGAGGGCGTATAGTGGGCATGCGGGAGGCCGGGTGGACGTACCGCCGAATTGCTCAAGACGTGGGGCGTGAGGTCTCCACAGTACATCGATGTTGTCGCCAGTGGTCGGTGGAAGGTGCACGTGCCCGTCGACCTAGGACCGGACCGCAGCGACGCACGGATGCACGCCAAGACTGTAGGATCCTACACAGTGCCGTAGGGGACCACACCGCCACTTCCCAGCAAATTAGGGACACTGTTGCTCCTGGGCTATCGGCGAGGACCATTCGCAACCGTCTCCATGAAGCTGGGCTACGGTCCCGCACACCGTTAGGCCGTCTTCCGCTCACGCCCCAACATCGTGCAGCCCGCCTCCAGTGGTGTCGCGACAGGCGGGAATGGAGGGACGAATGGAGACGTGTCGTCTTCAGCGATGAGAGTCGCTTCTGCCTTGGTGCCAATGATGGTCGTATGCGTGTTTGGCGCCGTGCAGGTGAGCGCCACAATCAGGACTGCATACGACCGAGGCACACAGGGCCAACACCCGGCATCATGGTGTGGGGAGCGATCTCCTACACTGGCCGTACACCTCTGGTGATCGTCGAGGGGACACTGAATAGTGCACGGTACATCCAAACCGTCATCGAACCCATCGTTCTACCATTCCTAGACCGGCAAGGGAACTTGCTGTTCCAACAGGACAGTGCACGTCCGCATGTACCCCGTGCCACCCAACGTGCTCTACAAGGTGTAAGTCAACTACCGTGGCCAGCAAGATCTCCGGATCTGTCCCCCATTGAGCATGTTTGGGACTGGATGAAGAGTTGTCTCACGCGGTCTGCACGTCCAGCACGAACGCTGGTCCAACTGAGGCGTCAAGTGGAAATGGCATGCAAGCCGTTCCACAGGACTACATCCAGCATCTCTACGATTGTCTCCATGGGAGAATAGCAGCCTGCATTGCTGCGAAAGGTGGATATACACTGTACTAGTGCCGACATTGTGCATGCTCTGTTGCCTGTGTCTATGTGCCTGTGGTTCTGTCAGTGTGATCATGTGATGTATCTGACCCCAGGAATGTGTCAATAAAGTTTCCCCTTCCTGGGACAATGAATTCACGGTGTTCTTATTTCAATTTCGAGGAGTGTAATTGCTGGGTTGCTGAGTTGTAGATAGGCACAGCAACAAGACTGTTATAAAGTAAGCTGTCAGACAAGAAGGCCTTCATTGGAAATAGACAACACACACACACACACACACATACACACACACACACACACACACACACACACACACACACACACACACACACAAACGCAACTCACACACACATGACCACAGTCTATGGCTTCGGCAGCAGCCAGAGACGATGGTCATGTGTGTGTGTGAGCTGCATTTGCATGAGTGTGTGTGTGTAGGCTTTCTATTCCCAATAAGACCTTGTTGTCTAAAAGCTTACTTTCTAACAGTCTTTTTGTTGTACCTATCTACAACTCGTTATCAGGAGAAGGAAAACTGGCATTCTACGGATGGGAGTGTGGAATGTCAGATACCTTAATCGGGCAGGTAGGTTAGAAAATTTAAAAAGGGAAATGGATAGGTTAAAGTTTGATATAGTGGGAATTAGTGAAGTTCGGTGGCAGGAGGAACAAGACGTCTGGTCAGGTGAATACAGGGTTATAAACACAAAATAAAATAGGGGTAATGCAGGAGTAGGTTTAATAATGAATAAAAATAGGAGTGCAGGTAAGCTACTACAAACAGCATAGTGAACGCATTATTGTTGCCAAGATAGACACAAAGCCCATGCCTACTACAGTAGTACAAGTTTATATGCCAACTAGCTCTGCAGATAATGAAGAAATTGATGAAATGTATGATGAGTTAAAGAAATTATTCAGGTAGTGAAGGGAGACGAAAATTTAATAGTCATGGGTGACTGGAACTCGTCAGTAGGAAAGGGAGAGAAGGAAACATAGTAGGTGATTATGGATTGGGCCTAAGAAATGAAAGAGGAAGCTGTCTGCTAGAATTTTGCACAGAGCATAACTTAATCATAGCTAACACTTGGTTCAAGAATGATAAAAGAAGGTTGTATACATGGAAGAATCCTGGAGATACTAAAAGGTATCAAATAGATTATATAATGGTAAGGCAGAGATTTAGGAATCAGGTTTTAAATTGTAGGACATTTCCAGGGGCAGATGTGGACTCTGACCACAATCTATTGGTTATGACCTGTATGTTAAAACTGAAGAAACTGCAAAAAGGTGGGAATTTAAGGACATGGGATCTGGATAAGCTGAAAGAACCAGAGGTTGTACAGAGTTTCAGGGAGAGCATAAGGGAACAATTGACAGGAATGGGGGGGAAAGAAACACAGTAGAAGAAGAATGGGTAGCTCTGAGGGATGAATTCGTGAAGGCAGCAGAGGATAAAGTAGGTAAAAAGACGAGTTCTGCGAGAAATCCTTGGGTAACAGAAGAAATATTGAATTTAATTGATGAAAGGAGAAAATATAAAAATGCAGTAAATGAAACAGGCAAAAAGGAATACAAACGACTCAAAAATGAGATCGACAGGAAGTGCAAAATGGCTAAGCAGGGATGGCTAGAGGACAAATGCAAGGATGTAGAAGCTTATCTCACTAGGGGTAAGATAGATACTGCCTACAGGAAAATTAAAAAGACCTTTGGACAGAAGAGAACCACATGTACGAATATCAAGAGCTCTGATGGCAACCCAGTTGCAAGCAAAGAAGGGAAGGCAGAAAGGTGGAAAGAGTATATAGAAGGTTTATACAAGGGCGGTGTACTTGAGGACAATATTATGGAAATGGAAAAGGATGTAGATGAAGACGAAATTGGAGATAAGATATTGCGTGAAGAGTTTGACAGAGCACTGAAAGACCTGAGTCGAATCAAGGCCCCCGGAGGAGACAACATTCAGTTAGAACTTCTGACGGCCTTGGGAGAGCCAGTCCTGACAAAACTCTACCAGCTGGTGAGCAAGATGTATGAGACAGGCGAAATACCCTCAGACTTCAAGAAGAATATAATAATTCCAATCCCAAAGATAGCAGGTGTTGACAGATGTGAAAATTACCGAACTATCAGTTTAATTTGTCACAGCTGGAAAATACTAACGCGAATTCTTTACAGACGAATGGAAAAACTGGTAGATGCGGATCTCGGGGAGGATCAGTTTGGATTCCGTAGAAATGTTGGAACACGTGAGGCGATACTGACCTTACGACTTATCTTAGAAGAAAGATTAAGAAAAGGCAAACCTACGTTTCTAGCATTTGTAGACTTAGAGAAAGCTTTTGACAATGTTGACTGGAATACTCTCTTTCAAATTTTGAAGGTGGCTGGGGTAAAATACAGGGAACGAAAGGCTATTTACAATTTGTACAGAAACCAGATGGCAGTCATAAGAGGCGAGGGGCATGAAAGGGAAGCAGTGGTTGGGAAGGGAGTAAGACAGGGTTGTAGCCTCTCCCGGATGTTATTCAATCTGTATATTGAATAAGCAGTAGAGGAAACAAAAGAAAAATTCGGAGTAGGTTTTAAAATTCATGGAGAAGAAGTAAAAACTTTGAGGTTCGCCGATGACATTGTAATTCTGTCAGAAACGGCCAAGGACTTGGAAGAGCAGTTGAACGGAATGGACAGTGTCTTGAAAGAAGGGTATAAGATGAACATCAACAAAAGCAAAACGAGGATAATGGATCGCAGTCAAATTAAATCGGTTGATGGTGAGGGAATTAGATTATGAAATGAGACACTAAAAGTAGTACAGGAGTTCTGCTATTTAGGAAGTAAAATAAGTGATGAGGGTCGAAGTAGAGAGGATATAAAATGTAGACTGGCAATGGCAAGGAAAGCGTTTCTGAAGAAGAGAAAGTTGTTAACATCGAATATAGATTTATGTATCAGGAAGTCGTTTCTGAAAGTATTTGTTTGGAGTGTAGCCATGTATGCATGTGAAACATGGACGATAACTAGTTTGGACAAGAAGAGAATAGAAGCTTTCGAAATGTGGTGCTACAGAAGAATGCTGAAGATAAGGTGGATAGATCAGGTAACTAATGAGGAGGTACTGAATAGGATTTGGGAGGAGAGGAGTTTGTGGCACAACTTGACTAGAAGAAGGGATCGGTTTGTAGGAGATGTTTTGAGGCGTCAAGGGATCACAAATTTAGCATTGGAGGGCAGCGTGGAGGGTAAAAATCGTAGAGGGAGACCAAGAGATGAATACACTAATCAGATTCAGAATGATGTAGGTTGCAGTAGGTACTGGGAGATGAAGAAACTTGCACAGGATAGAGTAGCATGGAGAGCTGCATCAAACCAGTCTCAGGACTGAAGACAACAACGACATCTACAACTCAGCAACCCAGCAACTATATAGTGAATAGCAACTATCCTTTTCATAATATTGTCAAAGAATATGAAAATAAAGGGAATCTAAGATGCAGGAAGTGGAATGTTGATGAAACTTTCATAATACATTTTCGTGTGGCATGCGAAGAAGAAATTGGACCGGCACTGCAAATAAACTCAGTTAAAATAAGTAATTCAATTTTCCTAAGGAGAGTAGCAGAATATGAGTATAAAAGTTCAATCCCAGCCTCCTACAGTTGCCAGGAGAGAGCTGGGCAGGATGTGGTCGTGAGGACCTAGTTATACTCACGAGCACCAAGGAAAAATCATTGGCAATAACACATTTATTAGGCAATAATACGGAACTCACTTCCAAAGTGTCATGCCACAACAACGCCTCATAAGCAGCAGAAAGCCACAGTATGGCCAATGCAATGAAATGTCAGGTGGAAGCTGCTATGTGACAAGGTGGCTGTCGACCTGCGGATTCTCGCGGCCTCTAGCTCTATTTATCGATCTACAAAGTGCTCTCATTCATGTGCACTCAGGAATCTTGCAACAAGTCCTGCTGAAGGACTCACTGGCTCAAGAGGGTTGGCTTTCACACCCGCTTAGGAGGCAGAAGCTGGCAGCAATGGTGTCTGCCACAGGAACGGTATGAGCAGCAGCAAAGGTCACACTCTTGAAGGCCAATGGTGCACAGTGTCCTGGTCAAATCAAGCCTCCAGTAGGCTAATGGCGGTCTGTGGACCCCATCAGCATGCCCTTGAAAGTAGTCAGTGCAGCTGGCAGCAGCAGTGTCCATCCAGCCAAGATGAAGACTGAAGACTGAAGACAGCTAGGTGTGCTGAAGGCCTACCTCCATAGCCTCCTGTCTCACTGGGTAGCTGCCACTGACACAAAGACTGAGAGTACACACTGGGCAGTCGGCAATCAGCATTAAAGAAATCGGACAGTTGTTAAGAAGGATGTGGCACATATGTTGGCCCTTCCTATGCGCTCTGAAGTGTTTGGGTGGCTACATCATGTGTCCTGGTTTTCCTCGCGATCAGCGCTCCCAGCTACTTCAGCCATTCGCAACTTCGCCTTCCAGAGGGTCTTTTCTGTTGGTTGATACCTGACTTCTTAGAGTTATGTTGCACCTAACCTTCCTTACGAAACTTTGGTTTGGCACTAATATGACTTTAACGATGTCATTATGCTACGTTTGCAGACTTGGGGCCCTGTCGTTGCTCCATGTTCTGATAGCTTCTTTGTATGTTACAACTCACCCAGCATTTCCCTCTACCTGAGAGACTGCTGGTCATTAACGCATGCCATTCAGGTTCTGAGAAATGCCAAGCTAGAACCAGGACAATTTTTTAATATCCTCTGTAATTGCTGGGATGACATATCATCTACATTAATTAAGGAGTGCAAAATTGAGATAATAAAACTAATAACACATTTAATAAATAGTTCAACTGGCTATGGGACTTTCCCTGAACTTTTAAAAACTACTGAGATACGACCAGTGTATAAAAAGGGAGCTACCACTGACAACAAGTAAGTACATGCCAATTTAATTGACTTAAGTACGTGGCAAGTTGCTTGAAATAGTAGTTTTAGAACAACTGGAACCTTTCTTCTGTGAATACCACCTATTAACCAGTTCGCAAAATAGGTTCCAAAAAAGGTGATCCACGATAACATATGGTGAAAAAATGAGTTTGTCATGGCGTACTTCAGTTGCTGCCTGTGTGTGATATGTTTTGTCCATGTCAGTTCTGTCAGTTACCTACTGATGAACACCCACCTTTAGAACTTATATTTGTGGTCCAGCTACTCTCTCCCACTGTTGTGTATGAACTTACTTTCTTCTGGAGTTCGATCCTTGCTGAATGATACTGAAAAGTTAGATCACTACCACTACTTTGGGCTGCAAAATAAACTCAGAACTCTCATTTGCACTTCTCTGTATTCAAAGTCTTCAAGTCTCACAATGACAGATCCCAATGATTGGAACTTAAAATTATCCAACCAAACATTAAGACATTCTGATACATAATATCAGACCATTAGGCTATACATCAAAGTTTTTTGTATCATAAAAGAGATTCATTTGTTTTGGGTTCCCTCTGACATTGTCAGTGGTCCTTTTAGTCTGAGCTATCCATGATACAACCAGCTCATAGTTCTCAAACATACATGTAGCTTTCCACAACAAATGAATGACACACATCACACAACTGCACATCACTGACCTCGTTGTTACAGCGCATGCACCCTCCAACACCCCCCCCATACAAAACCAGATTGGTGTGCAGTATCTGCTCCTTTCTTATATACTACTTAACCATTATCTTCTACCTTGATCATCTTTAGCTGGTATGAATACCCATAGTGGACCAGAGTATTTGATAAAACGGCCAGTTACATTAAACATCCCCCCCCCCCCCCCACTCAAGCTCAAGACGTTGTGTATAATGCCTCATTCATATGCATCAATACTATCATTTTCTCACTATTTAGGCATTTCTATGTATCATTAGCGACTATTATTGGAGATCAAGTTTAACAGTATTTAATAAAACATGCCTCATTTATTATAAGTGTCATGTGTCACTTTTAAACACTGTACCATGTAACAGCTCTTTTTAAATGTGTATCTGCTCATTTAAAATACTTAAGAGTTCTCTCTGTAGGTGGGTATCAACTGTTCCCTCAATCTTTTATCTCAATAAAGACACCGATTTGCTTTAACTTACATAACATTCAACTCCTTTACATATAGATTCGTTTACACATATTTTTATTACGTTTGTCTGTTTCAGTCATATATTCACTCTTCATCCTTGTAAGTACACATCAAAATTTCAAATATTTCTGCATTAAGGTGCATGGAGGTGAAAAAGCTTCCCACACACCATGCTTAGGAAAAGTCTGTATCTTTTCAAGTTTGAACATCTCTTACTTGGCGTGATTAATTGTCACTGTGATCTTTCAAATCGTTTCATAAAAGAATTTGAGATTGATCACATGAATATCTGTCCCTAAATACATAATTTTAAGAAAAAATAAGTGGCACTAAGTAATAAAGCTAGGAAGCCAAAACTGGTCATAATGTGCAGATGTATGTCGAAATTAACTGGTACAAGTCTCAACATTATAAAGCAATATTTTGCTTAGAATTGAAGGCGCTAAATATTAGACTCAGAAATAAGAAAATTTGTATGAAGCTTCAGTTGAAGATAAAAATAATAACTATGTAACCCCACTAAGCTACCTTTTGTAGTTTAAGAGTAATTTACTGAACACTAAATTTGCAACAGAAATGTCCTTATTTGTAGTGCATTAAGTATCTGCTATATTAATGCTAGAAAGTTTTGATTACAGCACATGATGAAACCTATGAAATAATAGAGCTATAACAAGTTTCAAGGCCTGGATGTAAATAATAAGAAATATAAGGCATCTTAAAGTTGTAGTTCAGAAGACATGTTCTACTGTTTGCTCCGTTCTAAAAATAATTCTTATGCTTAAATGTTGGCGGGTTAAAGCTTTTTCTATGATTTTAACCAACTTACCTACATTCATACAAAAATTACAAAGATTCTAAATAAATGCACAATAGTGTTATAAAATATTGTGTGTGCGAGAAAGTGGCCATTTAGAGGCTACTACTATGGGCATAGAGTGTATAACAGCAGATGTCCCCTTGGTCGATTTCTGAGCCTGTATATGAATGTGGCTCGAAGGCAAGATTTCACTTCACCTTGCACCCTGCTACCATGCAGTCTAAGTCAGTCAAATGTCAGAGTATGCACTGCCTTGGGTAACGTCACAACCTGGCCACTACTAAATGCATATTTTCAGTAATAATAGAAAGTCAATTCTCGAGGGCTGTACACCGTGCTGGACCGTTTAGATTTCTGAAAAAGACTTCACATCGCATCTGGCTATAGTACAGTCCATGTCAGTCAAATGCCGAAGTACGCGATGCCTAGGATGGCGTCACAGCCAAATAGCAACTAAACTCATGTTTTCGGTACAAATGGGAAGTGAAATCGTGAGGACTGCTCACTGTCATAGATCGCTTAGATTTCGTGGAAGTAACTGTTAGTGTGCCACCTGTAATGTTAACAAATCTGTGTGGCAAGTGGTGAAATTATTTTCCACTTCTGTGGCGAGCAAATATCCTGATTATCAGAAAGACCATTTAATGGGAACTTACTGTAGAGGTCGCCTGTGAACTGCTCACAGTGTTTTTTAGCTTAGAGAGATTTATTGTTAGTATTAACATCATGAATATCACGAAGTTGTCTGTGTGAAAATTTATCGAATATATCCATCAATCAGAACTCAGAATCTTCATTTATAATAATAATTCCTCCCCCCCTGAGTAAATAGAGAATATAAACATTTCTTTCAGTGACCTGCATAAGAATGTGGGCTTTCAGACTGGGAACTAGGTCAGCATGATCTCCATCGCTTTCTGGCTGACCAAGAAAAGCGTTTCCTGGCTCTCCTAAAAAATGGCGAACAATATTCTAATATTTCCAATTACTTACTTATGATAAATTATTAGTAACCCACCGCTCCACGCCCTTCTGTGAGTAGGCATTGTACAACATTGTTTTAATCGCGTGAAAGTGCTCCATGTAAATTTCTTTAATAAATGTTCCTGATCTATGCCATGGATCAGTCTCTTTCACAGATCTGTCTGTTTGTCTCCCATTTCTACCTTCTCCTACTGTGAATAAACTTCACCTTATATTACAAACCAATTTTACAGTACCTTTCAGCTTATTTTCTACGTATCTCCTTACATTGGTTCAAAGAGGTTCCCTCACTTAACACTTTACTGTACCCCATATCAGAACCTATTTTAATCCTCAGCATAAATTTTTCATTGCTTCTGTTTATTAACGCAAATTCATGTACATATAATACTTTATACAAAAATTTCTTGGCCTTACTTAAAGTTTAGTATCCGCTTTTGCATTACTTACTATGTCTCATTCGCTTTTGTTTCATATCTGCTTATAGACGGTGGTCCATTTGAGCTCTTGATATTCATACAAGTGGTTCTCTTTTCTCCAAAGGTCTCTTTAATTTTGCTGTAGGCAGTATCTATCTTATCCCAAGTGAGATAAGCCTGTACATCCTTACATTTGTCATCTAGCCATCCCTGCTTAGCCATTTTGCACTTCTTGTGGATCTCATTTTTGTGACGTTTGTATCCCTTTTTGCCTGCTAAATTTACTGCATTTTTATATTTTCTCCTTCCATCAATTAACTTCAATATTTCTTCTGTCACTAAAGGATTTCTACTAGCCCTCGTCTTTTTACCTACTTGATCCTCTGCTGCGTTCACTACTTCATCCCTCAAAGCTACCCATTCTTCTTCTACTGTATTTCTTTCCCCCATTCCTGTCAATAGTTCCCTTATGCTCTCCTTGAAACTCTGTACAACCTCTGGTTTAGTCAGTTTATCCAGGTCGCATCTCCTTAAATTCCCACCCTTTTGCAGTTTTTTCAGTTTTAATCTACAGTTCATAACCAATAGATTGTGGTCAGAGTCCATATTTGCCCCTGGAAATGTCTTACAATTTAAAACCTGGTTCCTAAATCTCTGTTTTACCATTACATAATCTCTCTGATACCTTTTAGTATCTCGAGGGTTTTTCCATGTCTACAACCTTCTTTCATGATTCTTGAACCAAGTGTTAGCTATGATTAAGTTATGCTCTGTGCAAAATTCTATCAGGCGGCTTCCTCTTTCATTTCTTAGCCCCAATCCATATTCACCTAATACATTTCCTTCTCTCCATTTTTCTACTACCGAATTGCAGTCACCCATGACTATTAAACTACCTCAATGATTTCTTTTATCTCATCATACATTTCTTAAATTTCTTCGTAATATGCAGAGCTAGTTGGCATATAAACGTATACTACTGTAGTAGGCGTGGGCTTCGTGTCTATCTTGTCCACAATAATGGGTTCACTATGCTGTTTGTAGTAGCTTACCCGAACTCCTATTTTTTTATTCATTATTAAACCTACTCCTGCATTACCCCTATTTGATTTTGTATTTATAACCCTGTATTCGCCTGACCAAAAGTCTTGTTCCTCCTGCCACCGTACGTCACTAATCCCACTATATCTAAATATCTAACTTTAACCTATTCATTTCACTTTTTAAATTTTTTAACCTTCCTGCCCGATTAAGGGATCTGACATTCCACGCTCCGATCTGTAGAACGCCATGTTTCTTTCTCCTGATAACGACGTCCACCTAAGGAGTCCCCGCGAAGAGATCAGAATGGGAGACTATTTAACCTCCGGTATATTTTACCCAAGAGGACGCCATCATCGTTTAACCATACAGCAAAGCTGGATGCCCTCGGGATAAATTACGACTGTAGTTTCCCCTTGCTTTCAGCTGTTAGCAGTACCAGCACAGCAAGGCCGTTTTGGTTATTGTTACATGGCCAGATCAGTCAATCATCCAGATTGTTGCCCCTGCAACTACTCAAAAGGCTGCTGCCCCTCTTCAGGAACCACACGTTTGTCTGGCCTCTCAACAGATACCCCTCCGTTGTGGTTGCACCTACGGTGCGGCTATCTGTAGCTGTGAGGCACGCAAGCCTCCCCACCAACGGCAAGGTCCATGGTTGTTTGGGGGGGACAGATGCATACTTTCCTTTATTTTCTAGTATATAGAATGGTGTGCTGTGCTCTGCATGGGGTTCAACATACTCCCAATGTGCATAAAGTAAGAAATTGTGTATTCCGTTTTTACATTGTGTTAGCTGCATTCGAATAATCCTATAGCTGGTGTTCTCTATAATATAAAATTCAGCTCATAAAAGTCAGTTTATGAATAAGTAAGTGAAATACATCAAAATGACTCAACCTTATGAAAGAATATTGTATTACAGGTCTAATTCTATACGTAAAATAATCTGTGGCTCTAAATTGAAGAGTTTCTGTGAAGATGCCAGTACTCTTCAAAAGAGTAACAAGTAGAGGATCACAGTCCTAAAGGTTTTCCTTCTTCATGGCATCTAACCTATAGAACAAATAATCCATTTCAACAGATTTTTAAAGTCATATTTGATAATTATCTTACAAATTATCTGCATACCTTCTTTCAATGACTGAAGATATCTGTAAGCTGTGTCAATACAGACTCCTACCTGGAAAGAATAAGTTACATATTTAGCTGGTATGTATTTTCTTAGCAGTATATTTCTCAGATTTCGTGCAGACTGCTTCATAGGTATGTACGACAAACATATATTTGTAAATCCTATGTTGATATGAGGCACATCATATGATGAAAAATATCGAGAGTCAGTATTATAAAGTCTTGTGTTGCAGTCATAATTACCATGTTTACGAGACAAATGCCAGATAAATTTGCAAGTGTTTCTGAGCAAACTGCGAGTCACTGTACACATGTTGGTCCGGTATTCACATGTAGATAAAATTTTACCAAGACAGTCTGATCTGTTTCCCTCAATTCATGCAGGTTCTCAAACCCTTGTGCATGTATAAATATTTATGTTATAATATAATTAATTAGAACAGGTTCGAAAATATGAAACTGTGCAATAGAAAACCTATATTGTTGGCCAACACTTCTCTTATTGGTGCAAGACTCGAGTATTGACCTTGAATTTTTTTTATTTTTCTGTTTGTAGTATATGGTTATACTTTTCTAATGAGATGGCAGAAAACAGTTATAAATATTTTACTTGTCTGTAAAAAGCAGAAGGGCAGATAAACCTTTACTGATAAAATGTAAATAAAGTGGAATCTGAGCTGTGATACTGCGGTGAAAAGCGCAACACTGTTGCTCTTCACATCTTTAATGTGGATAGGCATAGGTTTACTTAATTATACAACACAGCATATGGAAGTGATGATGACACAAAAAACATCTCATGAGCAAAATGTGAGTAGTGTGTTATTTTATTATATAATTGCCATAAAGACTGCATGACATATGTGCATTTCTGTATGCACACTCTGTGTCTGTAGCTTTGTTGTATGCCATTTGACAATGGCTTCTTCCAGAATGTCGATAGTATCACCCAGGCACATGTTTAGCTAAAAAAATGTATGTAAACATTAATGGTGTAATATATGGCGTTTTGTGTTGAGAAATACATAGATTATTTATGTACATGAGGTGGGTTTTGATGATTGCACATACAAAGGTTTTATAGATTCTCACATACACTTACTTTTATATATATAACATAGTTTGTCATATACACATACTCTACTAAAAATTACCATA
Source organism: Schistocerca gregaria (assembly GCF_023897955.1). Taxonomy (NCBI): domain Eukaryota; kingdom Metazoa; phylum Arthropoda; class Insecta; order Orthoptera; family Acrididae; genus Schistocerca; species Schistocerca gregaria. The sequence continues at coordinate 28,289,745 of NC_064930.1, forward strand.
ACTAATATGCTACTGAAAAAGTTATATTGGAATTTATAAGAGAAATAAACGCAGCATAATTACAAAAATGAAAAATGTAGCATTATCTTATGATCACATATGATATTAATAATTATTTGTAACTTAAGTGGTGGAAAACGAAATATATGAAATTTGTATTATAAGTTTGTTTCTAAAAATTGAACTGAGTACAAGCAATGGCATAATAAAAGTTTTCTTCAGTTCGGCTTTCATTTACATCACTGATGTAACTCTTTTGAGTTTTCGTGGAAGATTATTGTATATTTCAGTTCCGATGTAGCATGTATTTTGCACTGCTTTCCTATAATTTTGTGCCCTGTGGTATAATTTATAGTTTGTTCTTACATCATAAGAATGGTAATTGAGGTTTCATTAAAGGACTCTAAATGCTGCAGTGTGAAAAAAGTCAAATTAATTATGTAGGGGCATGCTAAGGCAGAAATGTAAACTGTTTGAAAAGTGACCTATGATGCTCATACTTCTTATTAACATAGAGTACTCTTACAGACTGCTTTGTAATTTAAAAATGGTAAGAGATTCAGAGCTATTTCTCAAAGAGAGCACGGTACACACATTTTAAAGGGTTTAGTTAAATCTGTTACTGTTACCAGTAAGAAAGAGACTTTTCTAAGCTGTTTCTAAAGCATGTATGTAATCAATTTCCTGCTTAGTGAATCACTGATGGGTAGTCCAAGTAATTGTGGATTATTTTTGTGCACATGTTGTGTCCAACAATATTTACAACTGGACTGGTTGCAGTGACATTTTTTCTAGTTTACTAGCTTGTGCTTTTCTCTTTTTTTGCCGTCTGGTGTGAGCAAGTGGTTCTAGGCACTACAGTCTGGAACCACGAGACCGCTATGGTCGTAGGTTCGAATCCTGCCTCGGGCATGGATGTGTCTGATATCCGTAGGTTAGTTAGGTTTAAATAATTCTAAGTTCTAGGGAACTGATGACCTCAGGAGTTAAGTCCCATAGTGCTCAGAGCCATTTTTTTGGGTTCAAAAATGGTTCAAATGGCTCTGAGCACTATGGGACTTAACTTCTGAGGTCATCAGTCCCCTAGAACTTAGAATTATTGAAACCTAACTAACCTACGGACATCACACATATCCATGCCCGAGGCAGGACTCGAACCTGCGAACCTAGAGGTCGTGTGGTTCCAGACTGAAGCACCTAGAACCGATCGGTCATTCCGGCCAACTTTTGGGTTCATCAACAGACTGTTTGCCTCAAACTAATACTGCAGATGAATAGTTCTTTGTTGCACTACTTCGTGGAGTGTTTCCTTGCTGTCATTATCGCTATATTTGTACTGTGCATCTCAAATTGAAAGCACGGCAAAGACACCAATGCCAAACGTGAGAATACCACGAAACTATACATATTGATGCACTTCTAAATGTAACAGGAAATCACACAAAAATACTATCAATAGTCATTTTTTAAATGAGTGTGACGAACTTCTTATAGCAGGGAAAACTGAATTGACAGACACTTGAAGATAAGGTGCAAACGATTCCCAAAAGTCCTACTTCAAAAGTTTTAAGTACCAGCTTTAAATCATGAATCTAGTTCTATGACCCGTTGAGTGTCGCTCCATAATGACCGCGAAATCAAGATTGGAGTACCTACAGCTGCGCAAGAGCAATTTAAACAGTCATTCTACCTGCGCAGCATACATAAATGGAATGGGAAGAAGCCCTAATAACAAGAAGAGCCTGTAATGGAAAGTACCGTAATTTGGAGAGTATGGACCACAGTCTAACATAACAGTCGCCACACTTCGCCTCTATTTTGTTGCTACAGCGCCAGCAGCGCCCCAAGCGGCCGGTAGGTTGAACTGTGAGTTCGACGCGATAGTGAAAGCGAGTAGTGGTTGTTTATTTTGATTTATACAATGATTTTTCGCATCGGGAGCGTTTGTAGCGCAATAAATTGCAGCAACAACAGAAAGAAGACACCACAGCTGTCTTTTTTAGGTTTCCTGAGGATCCTGTGAGGTATATACCATCATGTTACTAAACAGTATCGTCAGGATTCACTTTTAAACTATATGTGTATAAATAATGAATGTTTCGTTTTAGGAGCAGAAAATGGCTAGTTAATAGCAGACGAGAAGACCTTATGAAGAAATACCCAGTTTACCTGTATGATAATATTAGTCTTTGTTCGCTACATTTCGAACAAAACCGGTTCATGGACGCAGACAATAACAAACTCGTTTGGAATGCAGTACCCACACTGTTTGACATTCCAAATAAACCCACTCAGCTGACGATGAAGAAGAAACTGCCACAAAGATTTGACAGTCAATCTAAAGCTGTAAAACAGTCCTATGACACAGAAGCAGCCAGTTCGACTCACCATGTATCAGTGCCAGATTCGTGTGAATCATCAACACAGACCTGCTTTCACGATAAAGTGGTTAAATTAAGTGCAGCTGTTCGTGTCTTACAAAAGCGTGTGTCAGAATGTGCAGAAGCGAAAGTATTATGGGACAAGGAAAGTGCCTACAGATATTGTTTGAAAATTATTCAAATATTTGGTTTTTCGTGATATGTAATGTAATCAGCTCATTATAGTGTTTTCAGCATATGTCTCCCACTATTTGGCAGTTGCTTGTCCCACTTAGAATAATACAAAGATGAAGGTCGTACTTGTGGCAACAGGCGACAATGACAAACACAGTAGGCCTACAGAACGATAAACGAGCTGTCGATCGCTTTTGGATGTAGAGGTACATGTCTGTGCTTCTTTCATGTGAATTTGTGTGTTTATATTCTTATGATATCAACGTGGTAAGCTGCAATTCTGTCCAATGTCTCAAGTGTTTCTTCACGAATGTGTTGTAGCTTGAAACTCTACTCATGGTTTTTGTCTATACTTGCGCATATTTTAGAATCATTTTTAGAAACGTATATGCCTTCTGATACTTCACAAACTCTTGGAGGCAAGAAAATAACTCGAATAAATCGGAAATTACGTAGGAATTGGATGCAAACAAACATTAAGGTTACGACGCGTCTGCCGTTCACCTTACCCGCCGCTTGGAAAGCTAGTGTCGCTCCATCTGTCAAACGGCAACAACTTTTGCAGCAGTGAGTGCCGCGACTGTTATGTTAGACTGTGGTATGGACGTAGAGGCTTTTTTAATACTTAAAAGACGGATTTGGAAGATTATAAATAAGTGTACAGCATCTACAGAGTAGAGACATTATGGCACACAAATAAAGGGAAAAAGAAACCTTGCCAAGCAATCGGCACATGATGAAATCATCGACTGAAACAGTAATACGAAATAATCTATGATAGCAAATAAACAGAAAATGTGATTGTAAACGGATGATTTCTGGTCTATGGAGTGTAGCTATGTAAATTAAAAGTACAATATAACAACTTAAGACCGTATCACGGCGATTGTCTCAAGTTTTAAAGAAACTCAAGTAAAGAAATGCTAAGTGCTACAGTGCCTTTTCTTCTGACAGAACCGCAGCGTCGGTTCATTCTTCCACAATCTACATATTATTTTCTTAGAGCGCATTGCTGTGTTGTTATTGATTTCTCAGGAATGTGTAAATTACATCCTCCAGGTAATAAAAATAAGCGATTAGAATTAAAAAAATTAATGATGGAAACATGAGAGTTTACTTCAGAATAAGTTGAATGCCACATATCTTATCATTAACGTACTCGGTTTGGATACATGAAGGAATACGCAAGTAAAATCTTGTTATTATATACTCGTACTGTGGCAATATCGTTATAATTTAATGTTATTTACCGGATACGCTTGAAAGTGATTTTATTTTGTTTCTAAACTGCTGTGACTGGATCAACGCTGATGACATTCCTGACGTTTTACTACAGCGTGTGAATTTCGTATGTAAATGTAAAATGATACAGATTATGTTTGTCACAAAAAACCACCGATGCTAGTTTCAATAAGTGTGTTGATTTCGGAATTGTGAAAAAAGACTTAATTATTTTTCCACAAGTTTCTGAGGCATCGTATGACGTATGATACACATGAAGTAAAAAAAAAAAAAAGTGGGCGGACGTGAATGTATTACGTACCGGTATTGTAAAGTGCTTGTAGTTTTCACCCCGACCGATAAAACGGCTACAGTTATCTTCCGTAACTTAGTGAAAAGAGTTTGTGATGCATTGTCAGAAGTTCCTCTATGATGTGTTTTCTAGCCAATATTACACGGTCTGCCTTATGACGGCCGAGAAAAGACGTGCAGTGTATTTCTTACATTCGCTGTATTAATATGTTTATGTTGACAGATGCACGTCATGTGATCTAATAATGTTTGTGAATGGACGACAAGGTGTAAGTGCTCTGCTTAGTGGGTCAGTGCTGTATTTGCTGTGATATGATGTATTGCTACTCCAGAATCTAGCGTGAACAGTGATGTTAAATTCAGTTGATTCGATTCAAGTGTCTACAGTTACTGCACAATTGCAAGGTTTGAGTGGAAGAAAATTCATTTGGTTACATTCTGTAAATCTACCTCTAAACTCTGCCTACCACTGATAAGTACACGGTTGTGGCCATTCAGAATGCTTTGTGGGTTCATCTAGCTCGTTGTATACTAGGGAGTGGTAAATGGCGCATTAACAATTGTCTATAATAATGTGCATGTGTGAGTGTAGTTTTATAGAATAAAAGACATGCAGTTAGGAGGAATGCATTTCAGTTAATCAGTTTTATAATAGAGTTAATATTAAATGTTGCTGATTATGAAGGCTCAGTGCTCTGACACGACAGTGTATTCACTGTGGTAAGCACGTTTTTCTTCAACAGGCTGTATAGAGAAAGATTGCAGCATGACAGTAGCAGCAAGGTTGCTCTAAACTGAATGTAGGACTATGAATATAGATGAGGAAAGTATCAGAGAAACATCGGTGTTAAAATGAATGTTAAATTGTCTGATAAAAGTGTGGTGCAAAGGCTGGTGACCAGCGACAGATTTTCATATTGTGTATCTCTGTCAGGAACTAAGTAATGTAACGAACAAACATAGAATTAGATCTGGGTTTAGAGATTAAAGATTTCATTGCAGCAAGTATGATTAAGAAGTAAATATTCTATTCTCTTTTTCTCTTTGTTAATATTAACATCATTGTAAATATCCTGGGTTACAGCAAAGGTACGTTTAGAAATTCTCAAAGTTAATTCTCAAGCATGGATCTAGCAGAACAGAAGAAGACTGCAAGCTCAATTTTAACCATTTTTCCCATCTTTAAAACTGCAGTTGACTATATCAAAAGGTTTTGTTTGATATGTCTACTTATATTGTAAAACTGAAGTTAGAATTCATATGTAAAAAATTAAGACATGTCTCCTACAATGCTTACAACAGGATAGTATCCCATAAGCCAATCCTATAAAGAAACAACAGCAATTAATAGTCAATTATTTCCACAACATGATATTCTGATTTTCTGTCATTTTGAGATTGTATGCTCTGAGATCGTAATAATCTGAGTGTTGTAACTTTGTTCTAGTCAGTGGCCTCTCTTGGTTCCTAGGCCAATGTTAAAATTTCTTTCCTGTATTGTGGCTCATTTCTTGCACATGTAGTGATCTGCAAATATTGCATCTGATCTGTATTTTGTAGTAATAATGGAAACTGTTTGAGTCTGACATTTTGATTCATGGTTTTTCAGGGGCTTGGAACTGCAATCATGGACAACAAGGGAACTGTTTGGATAAAAGAAGAGGTTAGAGGTGAGGTATGTACTGAGTCAGTCTGCATGGTAAGTTGTTTCGTTGTATTTCTTACCGTTATTTCATTATTTTATTTATGAAGTGTTTGGTGTGAATCAGCATGATCCATGTCAGGTTTCGAAAGCATGAGTAATCCAGTTTAATTAAAAATATACAGTAGCCTCTTTGTGTTAAACATAACACTTCGCAACACTGCATAAAGTATGATGTGTGCTATTCTTAAACTTCATGTCGGTTACAGGGCAGAACTTGAATTTATTATTCAAAAAATGCATGATAAGTTCTTCAAGCACCACCAAAATGCATTGATGGTGTATCTACATAAAAATAGAGTCTTTAAATGTTACCTTTAATGCGCAGCATAACAATGAAGATGACTAGCTTATAGTGAATATTAGCAGTGTGATTAAATTTAAATGTACAACATACACGTAGTTTAATTGGATGGATTAAAAAAAGGCTATTCACCAAGGGGCCCTAGAACACACAGCTTTTGGAGCCAGTGGCTCCTTTTTCGGGCAGAAGGGTTACACAGAGGAAGGAAGGTAAGTCTTTCCTCCACATCCCTTCCAGTAAGTCTCCCCTGACCTGTGGTTCTCAGTGACTTCCCTGAAATCTACCCCTTTTCCTAGGCCTCTCCAGCTCTTTTCCTTCATCCCTCTTCTGTCCCCTTCAACCCTTCTGCCTGAAGAATGAGACACTGGCTCCAAAAGTTTGCCTAATTATAAGCAGATTCTTTTTATCTATGCAATTAAATTGTTTTAACATTCAGGTAGTTCATTATTATGAGTGTATCCTACTCAGGAGTAGGAACTGTGATCCTTTATTAATTATTACATGTGTGGTGTATTTTGGTTGTCTAATACTGTGATCACTGACCTGAGAAGTAAGTTACATTGTAATATGCTCATTAGCTGTTGAATGTGTAAACAAGGCCTCAGTATGAGCAACAGTGGCAAAGTTCAGTTTTAGATAAATGTCATGAAAGGTGCAGAATGAATTTCTGTGTTGGCTGCGAGGCTGAGGCAATGCCAAGGATTTACGTATGGAATATTTTTTCTCCACTACAGCAACTGGCATTCACTTCACATTACTGTAAATAATGTAAAGTTACAGTGACGTTACAGGAATCAAAGCAGTAGTCGGTTTGAATAATAAGGATGCATTAGCTCATGACTTATATTTAACACAGTGCAACCACTTGTAGGGCAGTCTGCTATTGGTAGACTTGTAGGGTGTATTAGTTTTCTTACAGTGTAACTACACAGGAGCCGGCTGCAGTGGCCGTGCGGTTCTGGCGCTGTAGTCCCGAACCGCAGGACTGTTACAGTCGCAGGTTCGAATTTTGCCTCAGGCATGGGTGTGTGTGTGTTGTCCTTAGGTTAGTTAGGTTTTAAGTAATTCTAAGTTCTAGGGGACTTATGAGCTAAGATGTTGAGTCCCATAGTGCTCAGAGCCATATGAACCATGTAACTATACAGGACTGACAATATCATCAACCCATCCTCTCAAACTACTAGCAAACAATGTGCACTCACCAAATGTGTTTGTTTTGGCATCCACCTTGGCCCCAAGTGAGATATTATTTTGATGGTGTTTTTGAAGTTTTTACATTGAAATGTGAATAAAAGTGCTTCGTTTTACTGTAGTTTGCACAAAGTAATTGATCTGTCAAGTATGAATTTGTCCAACAGTACCACAACTGCAATCCTATGAGAAATTCAAAGAAAACAACTAAACATACTAAAGTATGTTAAATACAGTAATAGAGGGTGGACTATTCAGACAATAGGCTTGGGCACCAACCCTTGATGTAATTCTGGTGTGACATATTGTGGTGTATGAGCACAAAATGTGCTAAAATGATAGAACAGCTAAAGTACATTAACAGCGTCCATGGCTGTTGCACTGCATGTTGGCGTTGGCAGTTTGTTGACACTGATAGTAGTCAATTGGTATATTAATAGATAGTACCCAGTCTAAAGCTTTCTTTTGGTGGAAGATACGAATTGATTGTATTTTTTTTATGGAGGGTGCCAGAATGTCTTTTACTGGTCTGGTTATTATGAATTTTGAGGTTATTTACTGATTTTCAAGTTTATTTGATGAACAGAGAAAAACCGTAAATGCAGACAGACTGACTTTTATCTGGAGGCCTAGTTTAAATTGGAATGTGACAATTTTCTTGTGAATTGGTGAAGCCAGTGAGGCTCAACACAAAAATACCATTGCCATAATACAAAGTCTATCCATAAAGTAACAGATGTTCTGAAATAAAGAATTAAGAATGTTAAAAAAAAGTAGTTTTCATCAAATGTATTTTAAAGGTACACATTTGAGTGATTTTTTTCTGCACAATTGTCATTCAAATTATGGCACTTATCATATCATAGCTCAAGTTCTTCAATACTGTCTCTGTAGAAATCTGCCACTTGCAATTGCAACCACTGATTTATACAGCATGCAGTTGGGCGTCAGTTTCAGAGCATTGTGTAACAAGCCATACTTCAAGGCTGGGAAGAGATGGTAGTCATCCAAGTTCTGTAATTTTGAAATGACGATTTTCAGGAGTTTTGTAGTTGATTTTCATCACCAGTTCGTCAGTCGCAAGTCTAGGCCTTATCGTGAACGTAGGTGCAGCCATTTTTAAAATCAATGCACCATTGCCTCACTCAGCTTTCACTCATTATTCCTTTTCCGTACGCGTCATCACGAAGGTGATAAATTTCAGTTGGTTTGTAGTTTCTTTGCCAGTGAAAAACCTAATTACAGAATGCACCTCACAAGTGGCAGGATTTTCAGTTGCAGCACACATTTTGTCATATTACAGAAAGCAAAGTACTGGAGGCACAGACAACATGCTACCACCACTGGATGCATACTGAGTGTAGGATATTTATGGCACCAAAATGGTGTCTGTAGCCTTGCCCACTGCAGCAGTAGATCAGAACATCTGTTACTTTCTGTGTAGCCCCTGTAAATTGATATGTACTGTTGCATGAGATGTGCATTCATAATGACTTCTATGTCTTATTTCTAATTTTGCCAAATGTTGTAATGATGTGATTAAGTTCTAACCTGATAAAATAAAATACCAGCTTACTTTATTTACAAACCAAATCAGCCTTCTGATTGGTTGCTGGCAACCAACTCACAATTCACCATACTGAGTTTCCATCACAATATGAATTGCTATCGGCATTGGCACTCCAACATGACGTACACTTTTACCAATAAAAGAGACTATTTTGCTTTTATAGTGTTTTTTTGGAATGAAAGTTCTCATGGCAGTCTGATCTGTTGTGAAGCCTATGGTATGGTGAAGTCATAAGGTAACTGGTTGTGGGTTGCTGAAGCCAACAAATGTGAATATATAATATTGGTGGTGATGACACACTGGTCTATAGCATAGCCAGAGCGCTACATTTATTTGAAACCTAATTGTTGGTGAGAATAACCATAATTCTGGTTGTGGCATTTGTTTTATGCCAATTTGGATTGTTCATGTACCATTTTTGATAATGTCACGGGTTAATCCAAGGCATTATCATGGGGCAGGTTTGGCAAGTTAAATATTTTCCAGTGTATGCATTTAAAAATAACAATCTTACAATTTGATAAGCAAATTATTATATTATCTACCTTAAAGTAATAGCCTTTTCAGATTCGTAAGAGACTATAATGTTCTAGTAAGGATGAAAACCAGTTCATTTGAACAGTGGTTTGCCAATGAACTGAACTTCAAAAAAAAGTATTGAAAAGCCACATAATGTCTTCTTTCACAATTGACAGACTGAACATATTCTATGACTTTTCAAGACTTTCTAGATATTATATTCCTTGAAAGCCACCTGCATTGCAGTGTACGTTTCTTTCTAGTAAACAGATGCATTCCACCATCTTACATCTACATTTATACTCCGCAAGCCACCCAATGGTGTGTGGCGGAGCGCACTTTATGTGCAACTGTCATTACCTCCCTTTCCTCTTCCAGTTGCGTGTGGTTCGCGGGAAGAACGACTGCTGGAAAGCCTCCGTGCATGCTTGAATCTCTATAATTTTACGTTCGTGATCTCCTCAGGAGGTATAAGTAGGGGGAAGCAATATATTCCTCATCCAGAAACGCATCCTCTCGAAACCTGGACAGCAAGCTACACCGCGATGCAGAGGGCCTCTCTTGCAGAGTCTGCCACTTGAGTTTGCTAAACATCTCCGTAACACTATCACGCTTACCAAATAACCCTGTGACGAAACGCGCTGCTCTTCTTTGGATCTTCTCTCTCTCCTCCGTCAACCTGACCTGGTATGGATCCCACATCAATGGGCAATACTCAAGTATAGGTCGAACGAGTGTTTTGTAAGCTACCTCCTTTGTTGATGGACTACGTTTTCTAAGGACTCTCCCAATGAATCTCAACCTGGCACCCACCTTACCAACAATTAATTTTGTATGATCATTCCACTTCAAATCATTTCGCACACATACTCCGAGATATTTTACAGAAGTGACTGCTACCACTGTTTGTTCCACTATCATACAATCATGGAATAAAGGATCCTTCTTTCTATGTATTTGCAATACATCACATTGGTCTATGTTAAGTGTCAGTTGCCACTCTCTGCACCAAGTACGTATTGGCTGCAGATCTTCCTGCATTTCGCTGCAATTTTCTAATGCTGTAACTTCTCTGTACACTACAGCATCATCCACGAAAAGCCGCACGGGTCTTCCGACACTATCTACTAGGTCATTTATATATATTGTGAAAATCAATGGTCCCATAACACTCCCCTGTGGCACGCCAGAGGTTACTTTAAGGTCTGTAGACGTCTTTCCATTGAGAACAACATGCTGTGTTCTGTTTGCTAAATACTCTCCAATCCAGCCACACAGCTGGTCTGATATTCCGTAGGCTCTTTCTTTGTTTATCAGGCGACAGTGCAGAACTCTATCGAACATCTTCCGGAAGTCAAGGAAAATTGCATCTACCTGGAAGCCTGTATCTAATATTTTCTGGGTCTTATGAACAAATAAAGCGAGTTCGGTCTCTCACAATCGCTGTTTCCGGAATCCATGTTGATTCCTGCAGAGTAGATTCTGGGTTTCCAGAAATGACATGATACTCAAGTAAAAAACATGTTCTAAAATTCTACAACAGATCAATGTCAGAGATAGAGCTCTATAGTTTAGCGCATCTGCTCGACGACCCTTCTTGAAGACTGGGACTACCTGTGCTCTTTTCCAATCATTTGGAACCTTCCGTTCCTCTAGAGACTTGCGGTACATGGTTGTTAGAAGGGAGGCAAGTTCTTCCATGTACTCTGTGTACAATAAAATTGATATCGTGTCAGGTCCAGTGGACTTTCCTCTGAGTGTTTTCAGTTCCTTTTCTATCCCTTGGACTCTTATTTCGATTTCAGCCATTTTTTCGTTTGTGCGAGAATTTAGAGAAGAAATTGCAGTGCGGTCTTCCTCTGTGAAACAGCTTTGGAAAAAGGTGTTTAGTATCTCAGCTTTATGCGTGTCATCCTCTTGTTCAATGCCATCATCGTCCCAGAGTTTCTGGATATGCTGTTTCGAGCCACTTACTGATTTAAAGTAAGACCAGAACTTCCTAGGATTTTCTGTCAAGTTGGTACATAGAATTTTACTTTCGAATTCACTGAACGCTTCACGCATAGGCCTTCTTAAGCTAACTTTGACATCGTTTAGCTTCTGTTTGTCTGAGAGGTTTTGGTTGTGTTTATACTTGCAGTGAAGCTCTCTTTGCTTTCACAGTAGTTTCCTAACTTTGTTGTTGAACCACGGTGGGTTTTTTCCGCCCCTCACAGGTTTACTCGGCACGTACCTGTCTAAAATACATTTTATGATTGCCTTGAACTTATTCCATAAACACTCAACATTGTCAGTGTCGGAACAGGAATTTTCGTTTTGATATGTTGTTAGGTAATCTGAAATCTACCTTCTGTTACTCTTGCTAAACGGATAAACCTTCCTCCCTTTTTTTAATTCCTATTTACTTCCGTATTCAGGGATGCTGCAACAGCGTTATGATCACTGATTTCCTGTTCTGCGCTAACAGTCGAAAAGTTTGGGTCTGTTTGTTATCAGTAGGTCCAAGATGTTATCTCCACGAGTCGGTTACTTGTTTAGTTGCTCAAGGTAATTTTCGGATAGTGCACTCTGCATTATTACAACAGGGTTCCCATCACTTCGCTCAGTCTCCATTTTGAAGTCATTATACTCCATTCATAGTTGGCAGCTCCCATTCTGGGTAGCTGATAGTTATTTATTTCTTCCTCTTTAGGAAATTATTGCTTTGAAAATGATATCATGAGGTAGTCTTTAAGCAGGTTGGTGTTACTGCTGATTCTCGCAGGATGGAAGCCTAATGAACATCTCGATTACCTTTTTACCTATTGCTGCCACACTCTGTGGTGGTCTCCGACAACTTGCTGATCAATTGGTACTCATTTTTTTTTAACTATGATACCTACTTCCACTTTCAACAAAGCATTTTGTTGTAATTTGCTTTCCAGCTCTATGCTCACTGCATTTGGGAAATACCCATTTCCTTTGTAGCTGTCTGCAAATTATGTTTATTTTCATTGTTTGGTATTGCTGAATGCTTAGTAGAAACATCTTTCAAATGACTTTGAAAATTTCATGTGCTAGATTTTGTACTATTCTAGAATTAAATGAGAAGAAAGTCTTGTTGCCAGACATGTGGAAGGATAAAAACGTAGACACAAGCCCAATACAAACTAATATGGAAAGACATTAATTTTATGTGTCCATGTGCTGTGAACTAAAATTGCACTTACTGGCCTAAGAATGACACTATGTCATTGCAAATACCAAACAACAAGAGTGTGCTACAATTTAATTACAGAATTTTTTTAATACCTTTTATGATGTACATCTTGACACTCCCACTCTAGACTTACTGCTATCATATGAATTATTTGCACATCAGTATTATCACAGAATGCCATCAGGTGATGTGGTATCTGCATTTGAGATCTGTAACAAATACAGTGTACATTTGGTGCTAGTAATAGGAATAATACCATCAGTATTTCACTATTAAATTATTGTGAATTACACTCGCTGACATTAATGCTGTCTCTCAGTTCTTGATTTAGTTTGTCTAAGGTATAGCAAAATGTTTTAGGTTTGTGAATAATTCAATTTTATTTGGGAAACTCTCTCAAGATTTAGCCTGCTTTGAAAGTCTTACCATCGTTTCTTTCTTCGTTAAACTTCTGTACCTAGACTCATTCTTTGCTAGTTGAACTGAGACAAGCTTTTTTGACACAGTGTAAAATATTTGCCACCTCTAGATCACTCACCTTGAAAGTTTCTATTGAAGCAGTGACAATGCAATTGTACAACTTTGCTTGAGAATGTCATATTGTGCAGGCACCTTGCTGGTATAGCACTGCACATAGACTACGTAGCTGAATAAATCTGTGTACAGTCAAGCTGGAGTCCACATGCAGTGTTAGCCTAGCTCAGAGAAAACTGGTTCTGAAGATCACCTTCCAGCTTTCAGTCTTGGACCATGAATACATCACTCCTCTAAATTTTTGTGAACTTTGTTAGAACTATCCTGTCCATATTGAGAGCATCCATTGTTTGAATGATGATTTAGGTCTATCACAGATCTCAAAAACTGAGCAATGGGAAGAGATGCAAATTGTTGGTGATACATCACACCTATCTTTCATGTATCAATATTCTGTTGCTCATTTGGAATAACCACAGTTATAAGAATTATATAATAAGTTTATCTTATGCCTCTCTTCCATTTTGCAACGGATCTGTTTTTCATTAGCTCACACCTGTGTAAAAGTCCAGTGGCTATTCCAACACTTCATGAGAATCTGTATGTGAAATGTTTCCTCAGTGACAAATGCCTATTGAAAAGGCAGGATACTAATTAATTACAAGTTATGTTCACTCTCATTGTAATAAATCTTACTGTAAATCATTCAGAATTTCTCTCACAGAAAAGAACACTAACCAAGAACTTGTTATTAAATAATTAGTCCAGTAAAACTTTTATATAGTGTGTAGAGATCATGACTACTTGAATGTTCTCGTTACAATTTTATTTTTTTACTGTTACCACAGGTTGTGGATTATCCGTCCAGTCTAGCAGTAAAGAGAGAATTGCAGGAGGATCCGAATAAAGAGGTAAATCTAACATTTATTTCGCTTTACAAAATTAAACTGTGGAATATTATGCTACGTTTTTGAAAGAAGTTTCTGCTATTTGAATGTTAATTGTTCATTTATTTTACACAGTCATTATTTTGGCTTTATACCCATTTACCCATTCCCTCCCTCCCTCCACCCCCTCAAGGACCATGGAACTTGCCGTTGGGGGGGAGGCTTGTGTGCCTCAACGATACAGATAGCAGTACCGTAGGTGCAACCACAACGGAGGGGTATCTGTTGAGAGGCCACACAAACATGTGGTTCTTGAAGAGGGGCAGCAGCCGTTTCAGTACTGCAGCCTACATCCTTCTGAATCCGGTTAGTGTATTTATCTCTTGGTCTCCCTCTACGATTTTTACCCTCAATGCTGGCCTCCAGTACTGAATTGGTGATCTCTTGATGCCTCAGAACATGTCCTACCAACCAATCCCTTCTTCTAGTCAAGTTTTGCACAAACTCTTCTTCTCCCCAATTCTATTCAATACCTCCTCATTAGTTATGTGATCTACCCATCTAATCATCAGCATTCTTCTGTAGCGCCACATTTCTGAAGCTTCTATTCTCTTCTTGTCTAAACAATTTATCGTACATGTTTCACTTCCATACATGGCTACACTCCATACAAATACTTTCAGAAAAGTCTTCCTGACACTTAAATCACTACTCGATGTTAACAAATTTTTCTTTTCAGAAACGCTTTCCATGCCATTGCCAGTCTACATTTTATATCTTCTCTACTTCGCCAATCATCAGTTATTTTGCTCCCCAAATAGCAAAACTCCTTTACTACTTTAAGTGTCTCATTTCCTAATCTAATTCTTGCAGCATCAGCCGACTTAATTCGACTCCATTCCATTATCCTCATTTTGCTTTTTCTGATGTTCATTTATATCTTCCTTTTGAAGACACTGAACATTCCATTCAACTGCTCATACAAGTCCTTGGCTGTCTCCGACAGAATTACAATGTCATCGGCGAACCTCAAAGTTTTTATTTCTTCTACATGCATTTTAATAAATACTGCAAACTTTTCTTTTGTTTCCTTTTCTGATTGCTCAATATACAGATTGAATAGCATCGGTGAGAGGCTACAACCCTGTCTCACTCCCTTCCCAACCACTGCTTCCCTTCCATGCTCCTTGAATCTTATCACTGCCATCTGGTTTCTGTACAAATTGTAAATAGCCTTTCACTCTCTGTATTTTACCCCTGCCACCTTTAGAATTTGAAAGAGAGTATTCCAGTCAACATTGTCAAAAGCTTTCTCTAAGTCTACAAATGCTAAAAACGTAGGTTTGCCTTTCCTTAATCTTTCTTCTAAGATAAGTCGTACGGTCAGTATTGCCTCGCGTGTTCCAACATTTCTGCGGAATCGTAAATGATCTTCTTTGAGGTCCGCTTCTACCAGTTTTTCCATTCGTCTGTAAAGAATTCGCGTTAGTATTTTGCAGCTGTGGCTTATTAAACTGATAGTTCGGTAATTTTCACATCTGTCAACACCTGATTTCCTTGGGATTGGAGGTATTATATTCTTCCTGAAGTCGGGGGGAACTTTGCCTGCCTCATACATCTTGCTCACCAGATGGTAGAGTTTTGTCAGCACTGGCTCTCCCAAGGCTGTCAGTAGTTCTAATGGAATGTTTTCCATTCCCAGGGCCTTGTTTCAACTCAGGTCTTTCAGTGCTCTGTCAAACTCTTCACGCAGTATCATATCTCCCATTTCACCTTCATCTATATCCTCTTCCATTTCCACAATATTGTCCTCAAGTACATCGCCCTTGTATAGACCCTCTATATACTCCTTCCGCCTTTCTGCTTTCCCTTCTTTGCTTAGAACTCGGTTTCCATCTGAGCTCTTGATATTCATGCAAGTCGTTCTCTTTTCTCTAAAGGTCTCTTTAATTTTCCTTTAGGCAGTATCTATCTTACCTCTAGAGAGATAAGCCTCTACATCCGTACATTTGTCCTCTAGCCATGCCTGCTTAGCCATTTTGCACTTCCTGTCAATCTCATTTTTGAGACGTTTGATTCCCTTTTGACTGCTTCATTTACTGTGTCTTTTTATTTTCTCCGTTCATCAATTAAATTCAGTATCTGCTCTGTTACCCAAGGAATTCTACTAGCCCTCGTCTTTTTACCTACTTGATCCTCTGCTACCATCACTACTTCATCCCTCAAAGCTATCCATTCTTCTTCTACTGTATTTCTTTCCCCCATTCCTGTCAATTGTTGCCTTATGCTCTCCCTGAAACTCTGTACAACCTCTGGTTAAGCCAGTTTATCCAGGTCCCATCTCCTTAAATTCCCACCTTTCTGCAGTTTCTTCAGTTTTAATGTACAGTTCATAACTAATAGATTGTGGTCAGAGTCTACATCTGCCCCTGGAAATGTCTTACAATTTAAAATCTGGTTCCTAAATCTCTGTCTTACCATTATGTAATCTATCTGAAACCTTTTAGTATCTCCAGGGTTCTTACATGTATACAACCTTCTTTCATGATTCTTGAACGAAGTGTTAGCTATGATTAAGTTATGGTCTGTGCAGAATTCTACCAGGCGGCTTCCTCTTTCATTTCTTAGCCCCAATCCATATTCACCTACTACGTTTCCTTCTCTTCCTTTTCCCACTGTCGAATTCCAGTCACCCATTTTTTATTCATTATTAAAACTACTCCTGCATTACCCTATTCCATTTTGTAATTATAACTCTGTATTCACCTGACCAAAAGTCTTGTTCCTCCAGCTACCGAACTTCACTAATTGCCACTATATCTAACTTTAACCTATCCATTTCCCTTTTCAAATTTTCTAACTACCTGTCGGATTAAGGGATCTGACATTCCACGCTCCGATCCGTAGAATACCAGTTTTCTTTCTCCTGATAATGATGTCCTCTTGAGTAGTTCCCACCCGGAGATCCGAATGGGGGACTATTTTGCCCCCAGAATATTTTTCCCAAGAGGACGCCATCATCATTTAATCATACAGTAAAACTGCATGCTCTCTGGGAAAATTACAGCTGTAGTTTCCCTGGCTTTCAGCCGTTCGCCGTACCAAATCTGCAAGGCCATTTTGGTTAGTGTTACAGGGCCAGATCAGCCAATCATCCAGACTGTTGCCCCTGCAACTACTGAAAAGGTGGCTGCCCCTCTTCAGGAACCACATATTTGTCTGGCCTCCCAATAGATACCCCTCCGTTGTGGTTGTACCCATGGTACGGCTATCTGTATTGCTGAGGCACACAAGCCTCCCCACCAACGGCAAGGTCCATAGTTCATGGGAGAGGAGTAGCTACATATATTAGTAAAAATGAATCACTAACAATACGTCAGTTTGGTTATTAGAAAGGCTTTTTAACAGGAAATGCTATATATGCTTTCATTGATGAAATATTAAATGCTCTGAATAACCAAACATCTCCCACTGTAATACTTTGTAATCTCTCAAAGGCTTTTGACTGTGCGAATCATAAAATTCTTCTAGATAATCTGTCTGCCTACTTAGCTGAGTATTAACAAGATTGTGTATTATGCAATGGGCCCGGGTTTGATTACCGGTCTTGTTGGAGACTTCCTCCACGCTTGGACTGGGTGTTGTCTTATAATCATCATCAGCAGCAGCAGCATCATCATCGTCACTGATGTGCAAGTCATCCAATGTGGTGTCACCTGCAATAAGAGTTGCACCCATGGCCCAACGTCCTTGGATGGGGCATCTTGGCCATCAGTGCCACATGATCATTTCATTTCTACATAAACGTAAGTATTGTTGTATGAGTGAGACAGTGCGCAAATGGTTTAATTCATCTTTAACTGGAAGAATGTAGAATATTGAAATTAACAGAATAGGTAGTCTGCATACATCAGCAAAGTCCTCTAACTGGGGAGGTATCAAGAATGATGTTCCACAGGAATCAGTCTTTGATCTTGTATAAGATGATGTGACTTACCAAACGAAAGCGCTGGCACATCGATAGACACACAGACAAACACAAACATACACACAAAATTCAAGCTTTCGCAACCAACGGTTATTTCGTCAGGAAAAAAGGGAAGAAGAGGGAAAGACGAAAGGATGTGGGTTTTAAGGGAGAGGGTAAGGAGTCATTCCAGTCCCGGGAGCTGAAAGACCCACCTTAGGGGGAAAAAAGGACAGGTATACACTCGTGCTAACACACACACATATCCATCCTCAAATACAAAGACACAAGCAGACATTTGTAAAGGCAAAGAGTTTGGACCAACATTGGTTAACTGTATATTGTACTGAACCACAAACTGTGATAACCACACTTACACATATTTTCTATATTACATATTACTGTAGACACAATATAGTTACAATGTAGTACACTGTAGCACATTATGTGAAAAGGGTGGGAATAGTGATACATGCTTATAAATTGTCACAGTATTATATTTTCCATCATTGCAATACATAAATTAGTATATATTTCATGAGTGTGAATAACAACATTAATTTCATTGTACGCTACAGTATGCCATTTTGTAGCTATGTTAGGTCTATAGTGATATGCAATGTGCAAAATATGTGAAGGTGTTGATGTCACTGTATTTGATTAAGTGCATTATACAATTAATCATTGTGCTCCACCTTCTCCTTTTCCTACTCCCTCACCCCCACTGTGAAGGTAATACTACTGTACCATCCCCATAATGCATGCGTGTGACCTGTAGGACCTTTTGATATTTTTATTAATTTTTCATGTATCGACTGTTAATTTTAATATATTTATTGTTCTCTTTTGCAAAATGAATGTATTCAATGTAATTCTAAAAGTTTAAAGTGTTTGTGGAATGTATTATGTAAGCCTCAGATCTCCGCACACTAGCATTATTAAGACCACATCAATTTAAAATTCGATAATATTGGTTATTTATGTAATACTGCAATATGTACACAGTGTATGTAGTATACCAATGTGTCATCCTGTTTATGGAATAAATTTTGTTTGCTTTAGGCCTCCTCTTGATTGAAGTATTGAGACCAGTTCAATATGAAAATAGATGGATGTTTATGTGAGATTGCAATGTATGCTCAAGTACATACAGTAGTATGCCCACATACCATCTCCATCCCCTGCTCACCCTGCCTTCTACTCCAGTTACCCCTTTCCCGCTCCAAACCCCAATGTTCTTTCTTAGGCACCTGGGTATATACAGCAAATAGTTGTAATTTCAGTACCATATAACCTGATAGTGACACCACCAAACAGTGAAAAGGGTGGGAATAGCTCACTCACATAATTTAAGTACCAGCACCATGAAATATGTCTTATATGAACTTTCAACAATAGATAGTAGTTT
The DNA here is from genome assembly GCF_023897955.1 of Schistocerca gregaria. NCBI lineage: Eukaryota > Metazoa > Arthropoda > Insecta > Orthoptera > Acrididae > Schistocerca > Schistocerca gregaria. The sequence goes on from NC_064930.1 coordinate 28,309,054, forward strand.
TAAAATTTTAATTCCAATTTTAGTAACTCCTAATAATGTTTGATGGACCCCATATTTCTTTCTCTATATGCCACCTTGAAAATATGTACCCATTATATTTCATTCAGATCTTTGTGTGCTTTAAGTAGTAAGACTACATTAAAATGTAATTAGTAATATTCATGTAATATTGCAGTACAAGGTTGAGGTACATAATATAGCATACTGATGTAGCATATTGGAAATGTATGAAGAACCTATTTTATTCAGTTCAAATCTTCATATGCTATGAATAGTGGGAGCACATGTATATGAATTTAATGGATATTTGCGTAACATTGAAGTGTATATAATATAGCTCAAGGATGAACCATGCTCCACCTACTCCCATATACCCCCCCTCCTCCCCCCAAATCCATTTTCACCTTAAAATGTATTCCAGTTCCCATCCACTCCAACATCTCTCCTCACCCTGAATTGTCCTCTCCTTCTCCCTCCTCACAATCCTCATACTTTGTCACCTGCTCCCCCCTCCCATCCATATCCTCCTTCCCTCTACTGAACAATGAAGTTATATTGTGAGGACGGTTATATTTTAGCAATGTGTAGATAATGTCATTGACAACTCTGGCTCAGGAGTTTTCAGTTTCTAAGTTTTGTGGCAGTCCTGTCATTTCACGTGCATCATGCAATTTGTTTCACAGGTGTTACATCTTGTATGTAAGTTTCCATGATTCAGTAAATTACAATTTTATACTATTACAGTCACATGATCATTTTGAGATCAAAATTTGATTATGCATTTAAAATGGGTGTATGCACACTCTGAGTATGCAGTATTACTATGTATCCCTGTAAGTGGCTATTATCAACATTTATTACAAGGACGTGCTAAGCATTTAGCTAAATAAATATTGACCTTCACTTTACTGGTAACACCTCTGTTAATGCAAAAATCATGTGGCTCATAAAGTGGTGCTGTTAGTAATGGTCTTCCACTGTTTTGACATATGTTAATGTGTGCTGATGAACAGAAGTGTCGTTATTATGGCAGCTGATATAGGTGTTATCTTAAATACCTTTTGTTATCTCTCATAATACTTTGTGTTAATGGTTTCTGACTGTGCACAATGTCAGCCATTATGTATCTTCATTACATCCTCATATCCTTAATATGCTGAGTGGTCTATAAGATCAGAAAAACGTTTTTTTGATGATGATATGTTACAGACAGATATATTGTAACATGTAAGTAATGTTTTCGAGTATGTAACAACTTCTATTTTCCATGTCTGTGCTGTGTTGTGTATGATTTATAAGTTTTCAGTTCATCATTCACATTAGAAAGGCCACAAAGCTGAAATTGTGATTGAGTAAAAGAAATGAACAATTAAAAGTGAAACGGCAGAAACGTCTTTCAAAAAAATTCTAGGTGACTGTGGCTCTCCACAAAGGAAAGATCATTATTATGGTACATATTCAGTGAGAGTAATTCGACAACTGGTGTAGGTGTTACCACAAATGCCTTCTGTTATGTCTAATAGTAAAGCAATTGTTCATGTGAATCTTTTTCAAAAGTAATGTCTCTTAATTCTAAGCATTTTAAGTGAGAAGGAAGTTGAAAATAATACTTAAAACCAAAATGCATTCTTCTGGTGCTTGTGGATCTTTGTTGAAAAATATGGCTCATTTGAAAACAGTTATTATCTGTGTGCAACGGTTAGGTTTGGTCTGAAAATCTGAGAACTGCATGTTCATTTATCTGTTAGTCACTTTACTTTATTCATTTCATACTTCAGTACAGTGTTGCAAATTTGTTTCTATTCTGCCACATCCAGCTATTTCAGTATCATATTCATATCAATGTCATGACAGGAACACCAACTCCACTGGGGCTACTTAACAACTCTTTGCGCCATAACTGTCCACCTACCAGCTGCTACTAACTCTACAAAAAGCACAAAGATACGAAAAGTCACAATACAAAGACGATAAATAATGTTAATTTTATTTCCAAAGACTGTCAGACACAATGAAATACTTATTTTACAAATATTTTTTAGAATAAATGATAGGATTATATTACAGCAATATTATGAAAAGAAAGGTGCTACTCACCAAATAGCGGAGATGCTGAGTCGCAGATAGGCACAACAAAAAGACTGTCACAAATAAAGCTTTCGTTTATTTAAGGCTTTCATGAGCAATAGACACACACACACACACACACACACACACACACACACACACACACACACATTCACACTCACGCAAACGCTACTCCCACACACGACTGCAGTCCAAGGCAACTAAAACCACAGTTGTCTGAGACTGCCATCATGTGAGAATTGCATTTACATGTGCGTGCAGGTGTGCATGCGTGCGTGCGTCGTCTATTGTTGACGAATGCCTTAGTGACCAAAAGCTGTATTTGTAACAGTCTCTTTTTTTTTGAGCCTCTCTATGACTGAGCATCTCCGCAATATGGTGAGTAGCAACTTACCTTTTCATAACATTGTTACATTCCATCCTGGATTTCCATAGAAATATATTAGTATTTTCAAATATAATTATTATTTCAAATTAAATTAGAAATAGCAACAGAGACAGTGGTTTACTCAAAATAGAAACAACAAGAATTAAGGTCGTGATTTCATTGAATGTCATGAATTTGATGCATAGCAAAAGGTGCAGTATTCAGACCAATTACAGTAGCTTCTCCTCCAAGAATTTTGTAGGCATTAAAATATATGCAAAATTCTGATACCAAGGTATTGGAAATTCCTGTAGCTCTGACTTCGAAAGATATAATTTTTTTTCATATAATGAAAAGTGAATTATATGCAACATCGTTAAGCATTGTAACTGTAACAATACATAACTAAAATAATCAATTTAATTTTGAGTTGATTTGTTGAATGAAATTTGCTTCCAATTCATTCATTACAAAATGTCTGCTATCAACACATTAACAAAATTTTAAATTTGATGACAAAGTGATTTTAATTAGCATATAAGAAAAAAATTGTATTTCAATATCTTAATCATAATATTCCCCACCACGGATCTTCCCATTGGTAGGGAGGCTTGCGTGCCTCAGAGATACAGATAGCTGTACTGCAGGTGACCCCCCCCCCCCCCCTGCGGGTCCATGGGTTACAATAGGCCCGAGGTATTCGTGCCTGTCGTAAGAAGCGACTGAAAGGAGTCCCTCCCCCTCAAGGGGGTAGTTAGCGCCTGCGTCCGTAGACGGACGGTTCTACAAACTATATTTGGGGTCATTTTGGTTTTTCACTACTTCTAATTTCTTTCTTCCTTTGGTTGGTTCCTTTCTTTGTTCTTCTCCATCTCACTGTCTTACTTTTTCCCTTGCCTTCTTCTCCTTGCCTTCTTCTCCTTGCCTTCTCCTCCTTGCCTTCTCTGGTCTCTGCCTCGGCTTTTGAGACAGTCTGTCCTCTCTCTCCCTCTCTCTCCTCTTTTCCTCTTCTTCCTTCCTCCCTGTGCGCGCCTGAAGGCCGACCCATGCGTTCGCACACGTAGCCGGTGACGGGGTAACGCGTAATTCCCCGCCCTGGGTAGACAAGTAAGGCATGCATGTACCCCCTGGTAAAGGCCAGGCACAGGGAGGGGTGATTGCCTGAGCTGATACCTTCTGACCATGCCGATTGGTCCCTCCCTATGTTTCTCGGGAGGTGTGACCTGAGGTGTAAACATTCACCTAAAGCGGGAGTGCCCTCTGAGAGGGTCCCCACAAGGAAGGAGAGCGCCATCGGAGACACTGGCAATCGTGGGGGATTCCTCCACAATGGATTTCTCTTCTTCTTCTCTTTCGACTTCTGCCCACAAACGGAAACTTGACCAGCCACCAGTACCAAAGTACTACCGCCTGCCCCACGATTCCTCATAGTTTCTTGACCTGAGGGTGTAGATGCCATAGTCGGATTTCTCAAGTCTTGTACCAGGTTGCGTAATGGTACCTTGTTACTAGAAACTGAGCGCCTTTCAGGCACAAAAACTGCTTTGGGCCACACTCCTGTACACTTTCCCTGTCCGGGTGGAGGCTCACTGCACTTTGAATTCGTCTAGTGGTGTGGTATATACTAGATCACTCGACGGATTGACTCACGAGGAGATTCAGTCTTTCCTCGCTGAGCAGAGCGTGACGGCTGTCCATAGGGTCATGAAAACTATCAACAATGACCTTGTACCGACCCGCACACTTTTCTTGACCTTTGATAGTGTTCAGCTGCCGTCGCACATCAAAGCGGGCTATGAGGTTATTTCTGTTCGGCCCTATGTCCCGACACCTACGCGCTGCTACCAGTGTCAGCGTTTTAATCACACTCGCCAGTCTTGTTCCAATGTGGCTAAATGTGTCACTTGCAGCAGGGATGCCCATGAGGGTGACTGTCCACCTCCGTCTCCTCGTTGTGTGAACTGTCAGGGTGACCATACAGCGTCCTCCCGCGACTGTCCAATCTACAAGGAGGAACGCTGTATACAGGAAATTCGGGTCAAAGAGAAAGTGTCCACCTCGGCTGCTCGCAAGCTATTTGCTAGTAGGAAGCCCACGCTGCTCTCAGCGGGGAGATACAGTACTGTCCTCGCCTCTCCGCTGACTACCAGGGAGGTGGCGACGCAGACATGCGATCTGACCTTCAGCACTACGGTCGTCCGTTCGGCCAGTGCTACGATCGCGCGGTCGACGTCTCCTCTTCTTCCCGTCACGCCTCAGACACGAGCACCTTCATCAGCTTCTGCCAAGACGAAGACCCAGCAGTCAGATGCACGGGCCTTCAAGAAGGAACTATCATGTGGAGACTTCCTGCGTACCTCTAACTCCCAGCCATCGACCAATACTTCCACTAAACGACCTTCCAAGAAGGCTCATAGGAAGCACAGTTCTCCTTCTCCGCCACAGTGCATTTCTTCTCCTGCACCACCCAGCGGTTGCCGTCATGCATTTCGCCTGTCCACACCGCTGGTAGCCGAACATCTGACCGTTCACCTGCGGAGGAAGCTCCCCCTCCCGGCCATCTTAACAAGATGGCCGATGAACCTATAGAGCCAATGGACGATGACTGTCCGCCTACTGATAGCGGGGGCAGTGCTCGCTCGAAGCAAGGCCCTCGGCGGCCTTTGAGGTGACCCCTTCTTTCATCTTCTTTTTCTTCTCACGATGGCACTTATTTACTGGAATATTCGCACCTTTCACTCCAACCGAGAGGACTTGAAGTTGCTGCTCCGCTTGCACCATCCGCTCGTCGTAGCCCTCCAGGAAACGAAGCTACGCCCATGCGATCAAATTGCCTTGGCACACTACACCTCTGTGCGTTTTGACTTACCCCTTGTGGCAGGTATTCCGGCTCATAGAGGGGTGATGTTGCTGGTCCGGGATGATATCTACTACGATCCCATCACATTGCACACTGACCTGCAGGCAGTTGCTGTCCGCATTACTCTTTCCACTTTTACATTTTCCATTTGTACTGTTTACACTCCATCGTCGTCTGCCGTTACCAGGGCAGACGTGATGCAAATTATTGCTCAGCTACCTGGACCATTTTTGTTCACTGGAGACTTTAATGCTCACCATCCTCTTTGGGGCTCTCCAGCATCCTGTCCGAGGGGCTCCCTGTTAGCAGACGTTTTCAACCAACTCAATCTTGTCTGCCTCAATACTGGCGGCCCTACTTTTCTTTCGGACACATCTCACACCTATGCCCATGTAGACCGCTCTATATGTACTACCCAACTTGCACGCCGGTTTCAGTGGTATGCAGTTTCTGATACATATTCGAGCGACCACTTTCTGTGTGTTATCCATCTCCTGCATCATACCCTCTCTCCGTGCTCAACTAGTTGGAACATCTCCAAAGCAGACTGGGGGCTCTTCTCTTCCAGGGCGACCTTTCAGGATCAAACCTTCACAAGCTGCGATAGTCAGTTCGCACAACTCACGGAAGTCATTCTCACTGCTGCTGGATATTCCATCCCTCACACTACTTCTTCTCCACGTCGCGTACTGGTCCCCTGGTGGACCACAGCATGTAGAGAGGCTTTACGTGCTCGTCGACGTGCTTTACGCACCTTTAAACGCCACCCTACCGTGGCAAATTGTATCAATTATAAACGATTACATGCACAGTGTCGTCGTATTATTAAAGAAAGCCAGCTGGGCTGCTTCCACAAGCACCTTCAACAGTTTTACTCCGTCTTCTGTTGTCTTCGGTAGCCTGCGCCGGCTTTGTGGCACTAAGCTCCACTCACCAGTTTCTGGCTGGACGGTCGCGAATGACGCCCTTGTAGCCCCTGAGGATGTCACCAATTCCTGCGGCCACTTTTTCGCAGAGGTTTCGAGCTCCGCTCATTACCACCCTGCCTTCCCCTCCCCCCGTCCCCCCCTCCCCCCCGAAAACAGGCAGAGGATGCTCGGCCACCTAACTTCCACTCCTTGAATCGTGAAAGTTACAATGCCCCATTCATCATGCGGGAACTCGAAAATGCACTTGCCCATTCACGGTCCTCTGCTCCAGGGCCTGATTCTATTCATATTCAGATGCTCAAGAACCTTTCTCCTGCGGGTAAAGGTTTCCTTCTTCGTACTTACAATCGCATATGGATTGAGGGACATGTTCCCGCTTGCTGGCGCGAGTCTATTGTTGTACCGATTCCTAAGCCGGGGAAGGACAAGCACTTGCCTTCCAGTTATCGACCCATCTCGCTTACCAGCTGTGTCTGTAAGGTGATGGAGCGAATGGTTAACTCTCGTTTGGTTTGGCTGCTCGAATCTCGACGCCTACTTACCGATGTACAATGTGGATTTCGTAGGCGCCGCTCTGCTGTTGACCATCTGGTTACCGTGTAAACCTTCATTATGAATAACTTCTTGCGGAAGCGCCCGACCGCGGCTGTGTTTTTTGATTTGGGGAAGGCTTACGCCACCTGTTGGAGGGCGGGCATTCTCCGCACCATGCATACATGGGGCTTTCGCTGTCGCCTTTCTCTTTTTATTCGTTCCTTTTTAATGGATCGACAGTTCAGGGTAAGTGTGGGTTTTGTCCTGTCCCACGCCTTTTCCCAGGAGAATGGGATGCCACAGGGTTCAGTTTTGAGCGTCGCTCTCTTCGCCATAGCGATCAATCCAATAATGGATTGCCTCCCAGCTGATGTATCAGGCTCCCTTTTCGTGGACGATTTTACCATCTATTGCAGCGCGCAGCGTACATGTTTCCTGGAGCGCTGTCTTCAGCGTTCTCTTGACCGTCTTTACTCCTGGACTGTCGCAAATGGCTTCCGTTTTCCTGCCGAGAAGACGGTCTGTATTAACTTCTGGCACTACAAAGAATTTCTCCCACCGTCCTTATGACTCGGTCCCATTGCTCTCCCATTCGTGGAGACAACAAAATGTTTAGGTCATACATTTGACAGGAAACTTAGCTAGTCTCCACATGTGTCATATTTGGCTGCCCGTTGTACCCGTTCTCTAAATGTCCTCCGTGTTCTCAGTGGTATGTCGTGGGGAGCGGATCGAACCGTCCTACTTCGCCTATATCGGTCGATCGGCCGCTCGTATACTCGTCTGTACGGCCGTCCATCTTACGCCACCTCAACTCCATACAACATCGGGGTTTACGGCTTGCAATTGGAGGGTTTTATACTAGTCCCATCGAGAGTCTTCATGCTGAAGCCGGTGTATTTCTACTCACCTACCGGTGTCGGTATGCCTGTCAGCTACTGTCAATGCCCGACCACCCATCGTATCGCTCCTTTTTTGACGACTCTTTCGACCGTCAATACGGGTTGTATGTCTCTGCCCTGCTACCCCCTGGAGTTTGCTTTCGTCGCCTCCTTCAACACCTTGATTTTTCACTCCCTGCAACCATTAGTGGGCGAGAGCCACACGCCACCTTGGCTCCAGGCTCAGGTTCGCATTCACCTTGACCTCAGCTCGCTCCCAAAGGAGGTTACCCCCGGTTTGGTATACCACTCACGTTTTGTCGAACTTCGTTCGAAGTTCATTAATATGACCTTCATTTATACAGATGGCTCTAAGACCAATGATGGGGCCAGGTGTTCTTTTATTGTCGGGGCACAAAGTTTCAAATATCGGCTCCATGGCCATTGTTCGGTCTTCACAGCTGAGCTCTTTGCCCTCTACCTGGCTGTTCTTTACATCTGCCGCCATCGGCATTCTGCTTATGTCATCTGCTCAGATTCCCTGAGCGCCATCCAGAGCCTCAGTGATCCGTATCCGGTTCACACTTTCGTGCACTGGATCCAATGCTCTCTTCAGCAGCTGGTGGACGATGGTTCTCTGGTTAGCTTTATGTGGGTTCATGGGCATGTCAGTATCCCTGAGAACGAAGCTGTAGATGCCGCGGCCAAGGCTGCAGTTCTTCAGCCTCAGACGGCTTCTTGTTGTGTCCCTTCATCAGATTGTAGCAGGGTCATTTGTCGGCGCATTTTATCGCTGTGGCATGCCGATTGGGCTACACTTACGGACAACAAGCTTCGGGCCTTGAAACCTCTTCCCGTGGCTTGTACGTCCTCCTCACGCCCTTCTCGGTGGGAGGAGGTCGTCTTGGCCCGACTACGAATTGGACACTGCCGGATCAGCCATCGCCATATGCTGACAGCTGCGCCGGCGCCGTTTTGCCCATGTGGGCAATTGCTGACGGTCCGCCACATTTTAACGTCCTGTCCGGATTTCACTACACTGCGTCTTGATCTTGCCCTGCCATGTACTCTGGATGCCATTTTAGCAGATGACCTAGGAACAGCTGCTCGCAATTTTCGTTTTATCAACTTGACCACAAAAAAACCTCGCAGGTGCAACCACAATGGAGGGGTGTTTGTTGATAGGCCTGACAAACGTGTGGTTCCTGTAGAGGGGCAGCAACCTTTTCAGTAGTTGCAAGGGCAGCAGTCTGGATGATTGACTGATTTGGCCTTGTAACACTAACCAATACGGCCTTGCTGTGCTGGTACTGTGAACGGCTGAAAGCAAGGGGAAACTACGGCCATAATTTTTCCCGAGGGTATGCAGCTCTACTCTATGGTTAAATGATGATGGTGTCCTCTTGGGTAAAATATTCCGGAGGTAAAATAGTCTCCCATTCGGATCTCCGGGCGGGGACTACTCGAGAGGATGTCATTATCAGGAGAAAGGAAACTGGCGTTCTACGGATCGGAACGTGGAATGTCAGATCCCTTAATCGGGCAGGTAGGTTAGAAAATTTAAAAAGGGAAATGGATACGTTAAAGTTAGATATAGTGGGAATTAGTGAAGTTCGGTGGCAGGAGGAACAAGACTTCTGGTCAGGCGCCTACAGGGTTATAAACACAAAATCAAATAGGGGTAATGCAGGAGTAGGTTTAATAATGAATAGGAAAATAGGAAAGCGGGTAAGCTGCTACAAACAGCATAGCGAACACATTATTGTGACTAAGATAGATACAAAGCCTATGCCTACTGCAGTAGTACAAGTTTATATGCCAACTATCTCTGCAGATGACAAAGATATTGAAGAAATGTATGATGACATAAAAGAAATTATTCATATTGTGAAGGGAGACGAAAATTTAATAGTCATGGGCAACTGGAATTCGCCAGTAGGAAAAGGGAGAGAAGGAAACATAGTAGGTGAATATGGATTGGGGCTAAGAAATGAAAGAGGAAGCCGCCTGGTAGAATTTTGCACAGAGCACAACTTAATCATAGCTAACACTTGGTTCAAGAATGATGAAGGAAGGTTGTATACATGGAAGAAGCCTGGAGATGCTGACAGGTTTCAGATAGATTATATATTGGTAAGACACAGATCTAGGAACCAGGTTTTAAATTGTGAGACATTTCCAGGGGCAGATGTGGATTCTGACCACAATCTATTGGAAATGGAAGAGGAGGTAGATGAAGATGAAATGGGAGTTTGACAGAGCACTGAAAGACCTAAGTCGAAACAAGGCCCCGGGAGTGGACAACGTTCTATTAGAACTACTGATAGCCTTGGGAGAACCAGTGCTGACAAAACTCTACCATCTGGTTAGCAAGTTGTATGAGACAGGCGAAATTCTCTCAGACTTCAAGAAGAATATAATAATTCCAATCCCAAAAAAAGCAGGTGTTGACTATCAGTTTAATAAGTCACAGCTGCAAAATACTAATGCGAAATCCTTACAGACGAATAGAAAAACTAGTAGAAGCTGGCCTCGGGGATGATCAGTTTGGATTCCGTAGATATGTTGGGACACGTGAGGAAATACTGACCCTACGACTAATCTTAGAAGCTTGATTAAGGAAAGGCAAACCTACATTTCTAGCATTTGTAGACTTAGTGAAAGCTTTTGACAATGTTGACAGGAATACCCTTTTTCAAATTCTGAAGGTGTCAGGGATAAAATACATGGAGCAAAAGGCTCTTTACAATTTGTACAGAAACCAGATGGCAGTGATAAGATTCAAAGAGCATGGAAGGGAAGCAGTGGTTGGGAAGGGAGTGAGACAGGGTTGTAGTCTCTCCCTGATGTTATTCAATCTTTATATTGGGCAAGCAGTGAAGGAAACAAAAGAAAAATTCGGAGTCATTATTAAAATCCATGGAGAAGAAATAAAAACTTTGAGGTTCGCTGATGACATTGTAATTCTGTCAGAGACAGCAAAGAACTTGGAAGTGCAGTTGAACGGAATGGATAGTGCCTTGAAAGGAGGATATAAGGTGAACATCAACAAAAGCAAAACGAGGATAATGGAATGGAGTCGAATTAAGTCAGGTGATGCTGAGGGCATTAGATTAGGAAATGAGACAGTTAAAGTAGTAAAGGAGTTTTGCTATTTGGGGAGCAAAATAACTGATGATGGTCAAAGTAGAGAGGATATAAAATGTAGACTGGCAATGGGAAGGAAAGTGTTTCTGAAAAAGAGAAATTTGTTAACATCGAGTATAGATTTAAGTGTCAGGGAATCATTTCTTAATGTATATTTATGGAGTGTAGGCATGTATGGAAGTGAAACATGGACAATAAATAGTTTGGAAAAGAAGAGAATACAAGCTTTTGAAATGTGGTGCTACAGAAGAATGCTGATGATTAGATGGGTAGATCACATAACTAATGAGGAAATATTGAATAGGATTGGCGAGAAGAGAAGTTTGTGGCACAACTTGACTAGAAGAAGGGATCGGTTGGTAGGGCATGTGTTGTGGCTTCAAGGGGTCACCAATTTAGTATTGGAGGCAGCGTGGAGGGAGGCCAAGAGATGATGATACTAAGCAAATTCAGAAGGATGGAGGTTGCAGTAGGTACTGGGAGATGAAGCAGCTTGCACAGGATAGATTAGCACGGAGAGCTGCATCAAACCAGCCTCAGGACTGAAGACCACAACAACAACAAACATAATATCTACAAAAGTTAGTTGATTTCACCCAAATTTAAGATCATAGCAAGCATTTCTATAAATTATACAGCAATTTACCTAAACAAACCCAGATACACATTACTATTTGTATGCTTCTTTCTATGAAATAGAATATTATAATTGTGCACCATATTAATTAGATCAAACAGCGTAACTGACAAATTACTGTACAGAAATATCACAATGTCTGCATTACTACAAAAAGAAATACAAATAAAATATTTTTTGAATAATTTGCTGTGCATTCACTATGGCAAGTTAAGTGCATGAAAATTTACTAATTATACAGCCTTTCATAGTGGAATAATGCAAAACATAGAGACGACTTTTGGCGAACACAAAAGTGAAATTTAAATAATTTACTGAATTACCTTATTTTTCGTTTTCATTTGGATACAGTGGTTTTAGACATAGTCTCATAGAATACAAAGTGTTTATAAGGGAAATGTAGTTTTGCAGAGTTTTCATTCTTTTAGTAAAATGTAGAAAGATGTTTTTCAATACCTTTCTTTGATTTTGATTACACCTCAAACTCTCTTTAAGTAGTCCCATCTGTTTTTAAAATTCTTGTGGTATAAATCAATATTCAGCAACATTATAAATATTTTCCATGCCTAATTCTTCTACTCCTTCCATCATTTCTTATATCCCAAGTCACAAAAATAATTTTATTATAAATAACCACATTAACCATATAATGAGCTCGCAACCAAACACGAACATCACTACGTAACATAAATTTGCATGATACATCTCAGAATACATTGCCCTAACCTCAGCTATCTCCATCTTCTACATAAACACCAAAATCTTTAACATCAACAGAGTCATCAACAAAAATATTATTATTGACTTCTATTAGCTTCTCACATAGGTCCTGCTACAACATAATTCTCAACTGAACTGCTGCATATTGCAGAAACTTTCTGTACATAGTGCACCTATTGTCAAACTACAATGAATTCAACTACTCAATCAAAATATTACTGTCATTAATCAGTTTATTCATAAAATTACTCTTGCCTCTCAGTAATTACTGTTTTCAAAACATGCCTTACTTTCTAGGTCGGAAAAACTGTTTTCGTTGTGAAATATAATTCATTGCATAGTATTGTCGCAGAAACCATGGTGTAGTGGTTATGATACTAGACTGTTGCATGAAGGGTCATAGTTCAAAAGTCACCTGAACTGTAAAATTTGAATTTCTATATTCGGTTCAAGTGCATTCTAGAAGTATCCACAAGTGACAAGAATCATTGTACTGGAACGTTCTGGAACTGTAGAAATACCATATACCTGGCTGGAGGTAGGTCGCTCCACACTCAAGTATGCACAAGTGCTGCGTAAACCTTCGTAAATGAAGTTAATGTTCATCATTCATCTAATTACGCCTTCTTCTATGCAACATTATTCTGGTGGAGGTGCTGGGTATAGGAACTTGTGATAGCACACATTATCGATGACACAGTGGCTCCCATCAGGCCACAACAGAACCTCCATTTGCGAGTTCGAGCCATATTCAACAGATCGCAATCTATTGAAGACAGAAGAAGAGGGCATTACGATTACAGCAACTGTGTGCCACCACATGAGACATCCTTCTGGGTTCTCGGGTGATGATGGCGAAGAGCCTAAAAAGTGGTTGAAGGTATGAGTGTATGCTCAATTTTAACAAATGGGATGACACCGTGGTTGGCTAAAGTATTTTTCTACTTTGAGGACACTGCCAAGCAATGGTATGAGAACAATGAGGAGAAGTTCACAAGCTGGGAAGCATTCGAGGTGGCAGTGCACAAGTATTTCGGTAACACACACTGACAGAAGTGCAAGTCTGAAGATAAATTAAAGTGCAGGGCACGGCGTCCAGGAGAAACTACAGCATCCTACATTCAAGGCATCTTGGAGCTGTGTAAAATAGTGGAACCTAGAATGAAGGAGGAAGATAATGTTGCACATCTCTTGAAGGGTGTTGCTGAGGACATCTATCAAGCCCTGCTCCTGAAGCAGGTTTCGACAGCAGACGACTTTGTAAAATGGTGCCAGTATATCGAGACAATGCATCAAAAACCAATTACACCCTAGAAGTTTGAATGGCTTCCAAACATCATATTGCTGTCTGTAATGGAGGAAGAAACTGATTTCATAAGTGTTTTTAGATAGTGAGAGAGGAAGTTCAGAAGGCACTTGGATTGCACAGTGAGCAGAAAACCGAGACACTTCAAGAGGTCATAAGGGAGGAAGTGGAACAGACATTGAACTGAATCTCTCGTCACTCATTTCCCTTTAAAATGGTGAAAAAGTTCGGACCCAGGTGAAGTTATATTCCTACAATGCCGCAAGAGGAACCCGTTTGGGCACCAAGGAAGACGGACACCTTTAGGACCCAGTATATCCAACCAGCATGTTTCCACAGCAGACAACCGACACATGTGGTGCGCTATTGTCGAGAAAGGCTGTGGATATTTGATGACACCTGTGCCAGAAGACAGTAGACCGATCTTAGCTGACGCCAACGCCAGGGCGACATAGATGAACAAGATGATGTGGGTGCAGGACGACGTAGATACCGTTGCGCCGCTAGTCATCTACTGGAGAGGATACTCCCCAACACGCCGATCAAGGTTTCCATCGCCTTTTTGAAGATCCAACTGATCACCTAGCCGCTGCAACCTGGAAAACTAAAGGGTGTGACCTTCCCTGGAGGTGAGGCCGCGGAAGAGAAAAATCCTCCGCTGTCGATCACAACAAAACTGATAGGAAACTATGTGTATATCCTCATGGATGGCCAACTAGCCCAAGCTCTTGTGGACTCTAGAGCATCATTTTCTGTCATTTCGGAGAAGTACTGTCACCAGTCGCAGAAAACCGTATTCGTCGACAACAAAACATCTCTGCTGAAGGTGGCTAATGGGAAATATGTAAAACCTACAGGAAGATGTGTCATTTGTGTGGGTATAAGTGGCCATATACAGCCCTTAGAATTTATCGTCTTAAAAGAGTGTAGTCATGATGTCATTCTCGGATGAGACTTTTTGAAATCTTCTCGGCATTTACAGATTGTGGTCATTCGAAGATTATGTTAGACGAGGTGAGGTTCTGTGGACAGAAAATCTGCATCCAAGTGTGTGGAGACTATGTGTGCTGGATGAAGTGATCATTCCTGCAGTCAGCGCTAGAAAGGTAAATGTCATGTATCATGCCCTGCACCAACCAATGGATCATGTAGTGGAATGTAAGAGAAGCATACCGCTGAAGAATAACTTGGTCATCCAAGCCTCTGTCGTCTCATTTAAGAACAGATTCGGTGAATTGTGCATAGTTAACTGTCGATGAGAACTACAGATCCTTCCAAGATGCATGTGCGTAGCAGATGCTGAGCTGTTAATTGTCGAACAGCTGAGCATTATAGAAACCTACCATGCTGAGTCTGTGGGCGAAATTGGTGCTACCACTGCGAGACAAGATCTTCTAACTCGACTATTAACAGATCTCACTAAGGACCAACACAAGAAGCTATGTGCCATTGTTCAAGAGTTATGTGAATGCTTCAATCCACAGGTGAAGAGTAAATTAGACAAATCGACGGTGAAGCACCGCATTAGCACTGGAGACCATCAACCAGTAAGCCAGAAAGCATAAGGTGTGTCAGCAACAGTATGTGGCAAAAATTCATGCCGAGGTAGAGAAAATAATGAAGAACGACATCATTCAGCTTTCGCAGAGCCCATAGTCGTCATCAGTGGTGCTCGTCTGGAAGAAGGATGGCAGTTGGCACTTTTAGGTTGGTTACAGGAGTTAACTAAAAAGGACGCTTAACCTTTTCCACGGTTTGACAATACACTAGATTGTCTGAAGGAGGCTAAGTTTTTCTCACATGTACTCGGGACATGTACTCGGGATACTGGCAAATCGAAGTAGATGAGGCTGATCATAAGAAAACTGCATTCATCACCCCTGAGGGTCTGTAGGAATTTAAGGTAATGCCATTTGGTTTGTGTAATGCACCAGCAACTTTTAAACAGATGATGGATAATCTTTTAAGTCACCTGAAGTGGATGATGTGTCTTTGTTCTTTAGGCGACGTTATAGTGTTCTCAGAGACATTTGATGAAGACACAAAAATACTGAGGGCGATTCTTAAGTGTCTCCAACAAGGCGGACTAAAACTTAATCCAAGAAAGTGTGTCTTTAGAAAAAAAGAAATCAAAATACTTGGACACCTTGTGTCAAACGAAGGTGTGCAGCCAGGCCCAGAAGAGGTGAGATCTATAACGGAATTTGCTATCCCTAAAAGTATTACAGATGTGAGAAGCTTCCTCGGATTATGTTCTTATTACTGTCATTTTATCAAAGACTTTTGTATGAAAGCCAGGCCGCTCCAAGAGTTGTTAAAAGTCAATGCTAAATTTATCTGCACTGGTGCTCAACAAGATTCTTTCAATGTGCTGAGAAAAGCTCTGATGACTGACTCTGTACTTGGTCTGTAAGACGAGAGAGCACCTACAGAACTACACGCAGATGCCAGTTGCTATGGGACTGATGCTGTTCTGATGCAAATTTCAGATGGAAAAGAGAATGTTATAGCCTATGCTTGTTGGACACTTACAAAAGCTGAGAGAAACTACTCAACTACAGACAGATAATGTATTGCTGTGATTTGTGCCATGTGCAAATTTCGACAGTATCTCTATGGAAGTCACTTCACAGTTGTTACAGACCATCATTCACTTTGTTGGCTGACAGGTCTTAAGGATCCAAGAGGATGACTCGCCAGGTGGCTCTCCGTCTTGAAGATTATGACATTACCATAGTGTACAAAAGTGGAAGAAAACACCAAGGTGCTGACTGTCTCTTAGGAAACCCATCAAGACTTTGATGAAGATAGAGACTGTCTGGCTGCATTCCAGGATATCTGCTGAGCAGGAGGAGGACGCCAAGATTTCTCAAATTATACTCACCTTAAAATGGTCAGAGGATGTGAAAGGACAATTGAAGGTAGTTAATGGATTACTTTGCAAGAAAAACTTTGATCAGTTTGGAAAGAGGTAAATACCAGAGATTCCTAAACACACATGCTTAGAGGTTCTACAGAAATACCATGACACACCTGAGGCCAGACATTTAGGATTTATTGAGACATACGATAGGATCCAGAAGAAATTTTTCTGGCCAGGTTTATTTAGGAGTGTCTATCACTGTGTGTCGCACTCTCGAGAGTGCCAGAGGAGAAAGGCAGTTCCTCAGAAACCACCTGGCCGACTCATACCAATTCCACCAGCCAAAATACCTGTCCAGCGTGGTGGGATTGACCTCCTCAGATGATTTCCAATGTCTGCTAGTGGAGGTAGATGGATTATTGTTTGCACTGCTTATCTGACATGTTATGGCATTACAAAAGCCTTGAAAACAGCCGAAGCATTCAGGGTAGTCAAATTCATTGTGGAAGACATTGTGTTAAAACACGGTGCCCCCAGGTTGTTAATTACGGATCGAGGGAAAGTTTTTCAATCGATTCTTGTGACAGAGAGAAACAATCAGTGCACCATTACTCATTACATGACACCTGTCTACCATCCACAAACAAACAGGCTTACTGAATGTCTTAATAAGACTTTGGCTGACATGCTATCAATGTTTGTCAATGTTGAGCAGAGCAACTGGGATGAGGTGCTGCCTTTCGTGACGTTTGCGTACAACACCGCCAAACGAGACACCACAGGATTTATGCCATTTCTCCTGGTGCATGGGCGTGAGGCAGCTACTACAATGGACACTGTGTTTCGTTACATTCTGATGACGTGGATGGTGACTACATCGGCCAGGTGTTAACCAGAGCTGAGGAACCTCAGCAATTAACTTGACTCCGCACACTGCAGGCTCAAGAAAACAATCGCCGAAGGTATGTTGCAAGCCACTGCCCTGTTGTCTGCCAGCCTGGTGACCTCGTCTGGATCTTCTCTCCTGTTCGGAAGTTTGGTCTATCTGAGAACCTCCTCAGGCGCTTCTTTGGACCTTATAAGGTTGTAAGACAGTTGTGTCATGTTCCTTATGAAGTTAAAGTTTTCAACCCCGACACAAGACAACAGACACGTCCTTCGAATGAAGCCCTATATAAGTATCCTGTAATCCAGGGTAAATTTGAAGCTCCAGCGACAGGCAGCATTTGGAAACATGACGAAGAGTGTAGTAGCAAGGGAAGTTCTAAGATCACCCCCAGGGTGAACATCAGTCATCGGGAGTCAGAATAATCAGGGCCAATGACTCGTTCCTGGACTAGGAGGATGTAACAACGAGCCATTGTTCTATTACGGAGGGAGCAATGTTCCAGAAACTATGGTGTAGTAGTTACGAGACTAGACTGTTGCATGGAGGGTTGTGAGTTAAAAACTCACCTGAACCATAAAATTTTAATTTCTATATCTCGTTCGAGTACATTCTAGTAGTATCCACAAATGGCAAGAATAATTATACTGGAATGTCCTATAACTGTATATACAGGGTGTTTCAAAAATGACCGGTATATTTGAAACGTCAATAAAAACTAAACGAGCAGCGATAGAAATACACTGTTTGTTGCAATATGCTTGGGACAACAGTACATTTTCAGGCGGACAAACTTTGGAAATTACAGTAGTTACAATTTTCAACAACATATGTCGCTGCGGTCTGGGAAACTCTATAGTATGATATTTTCCACATATCCACCATGCGTAGCAATAATATGGCGTAGTCTCTGAATGAAATTACCCGAAACCTTTGACAACGTGTCTGGCGGAATGGCTTCACATGTAGATGAGAATATTCATTCAGGAAATTAAAGACGTCGGCCATGCGATGTGCCTGGGCACCATCTTGCATAAACCACGAGGTGTCGCAGTGTCGTCTAAGGCAGTTTGTACCGCCACAAATTCACGAAGAATGTCCAGATAGCGTGATGCAGTAATCGTTTCGGATCTGAAAAATGGGCCAATGATTCCGTTGGAAGAAATGGCGTCCCAGACCAGTACTTTTTGAGAATGCAGGGACGATGGAACTGCAACATGGGGCTTTTCGGTTCCCCATATGCGCCAGTTCTGTTTATTGACGAAGCTGTCCAGGTAAAAATACGCTTCGTCAGTAAACCAAATGCTGCCCACATGCATATCGCCGTCATCAATCCTGTGCACTATATCGTTAGTGAATGTCTCTCGTGCAGCAATGGTAGCGGCGCTGAGGGGTTGCCGCATTTGAATTTTGTATGGATAGAGGTGTAAACTCTGGCGCATGAGACGATACGTGGACGTTGGCGTCATTTGGACCGCAGCTGCAACACGGCGAACGGAAACCCAAGGCCGCTGTTGGATCACGTGCTGCACTAGCTGCGCGTTGCCCTCTGTGGTTGCCGTACGCGGTCGCCCTAACTTTCGAGCACGTTCATCCATCACGTTCCCAGTCCGTTGAAATTTTTCAAACAGATCCTTTATTGTATCGCTTTTCGGTCCTTTGGTTACATTAAATCTCTATTGAAAACTTCGTCTTGTTGCAACAACACTGTGTTCTAGGCGGTAGAATTCCAACACCAGAAAAATCCTCTGTTCTAAGGAATAAACCATGTTGTCCACAGCACACTTGCACGTTGTGAACAGCACACGCTTACAGCAGAAAGACGACGTACAGAATGGCGCACCCACAGACTGCGTTGTCTTCTATATCTTTTACATCACTTGCAGCGCCATCTGTTGTTGAAAATTGTAACTACTGTAGTTTCGAAAGTTTGTCCGCCTGAAAATGTACTGTTGTCCCAAGCATATTGCAACAAACGGTGTATTTCTATCGCTGCTCGTTTAGTTTTTATTGCCGTTTCAAATATACCGGTCATTTTTGAAACACCTTGTATATACTATGTGTGTGTTCTGGCTGAAGGCAGTTTGCTCTGCACTATTGTATGTGCAAGTGCTGAATAAATATTCGTTAAGTGAAGTTAGTGTTCGTCATTTGTCTAATTACACCTTCTTTGTGAAATTACTGTTGGGAAAATTTTTGTAAAAGTTGTTACCATGTATGAAATTTCATGTTAAAAGCTTTTACTCCTAATAAGATTTTCAAAATTATTTCAAGTCCTCTATAATAATTCATACGCTGACTGTAGCTCTGCAATGTCAAAACGGTGACTACCATGTGTGACTTGTCTTACAATAACTTTTATCTAATAGATTTATATTCCCTCAAATAGGTCACAAAAGTGCTCAGACTGTATCCAAAGTTGTGTACTAATGTCCCTATTAAACTAGGCAGCCCAGAAATCAAAAAATACATGGCATAACAGTATTTTTCCAAAATATTTTCAAGTCAGTCAGTGTATGACACAAAATTGACTTCAGAGTAATATAGCATTTTTCAAACATATCTGAACAATGGAAAATTCAGGATGGAAAGTAACAATATTATGAAAAGGAAAGTTGCTGCTCACCATATAGTGTAGGTGCTGAGTCGCAGATAGGCACAACAAAAAGTGTGTGGCTACAGTTGCCTGAGACTGCAGTCGCACACGCGCTTGTGTGTGTGTGTGTGTGTGTGTGTGTGTGTGGACTATTTTTGACAAAGGCCTGATGAGCCAAAAACTTTATTAGTTACAGTGTTTTTGTTGATCCTATCTGCGATTCAGCATCTTTGCTATATGGTGAGTAGCAACTTGCCTTTTCATAATATTATACCAAAAACTGATTAAGAATGCATAAGAATGTTAAGTGTGCATTAAATTACAACTACAAATCTTAGTAGACAAATGATAAAATGACAGAGCGAGGTGGGGCAGTGATTAGCACACTAGACTTGCATTCGGGAGAATAACATTTCAAACCTGTGTCCAGCTGTCCATATTTAGGTTTTCTATGATTTCCCTAAATTGCTTCTGGTAAATGCCGGGATGGTTCTTTTACAAGGGCACGACTGTTTCCCATCCTCCCCTAATCCAAGCTTGTGCTCTGTCTCTAATGACCTCCTTGTCAATGGGACATTAAACACTAACTCCTTCTCCTCAAAATACATTGCACCTGTTATGCCAAATCTTGAAGTAACTTACAAGAAAAAAACAGTAAATTTGATATTCCATTTCGAAGTAACATACTAGCTTTCAAAAAGAATGTTAAATTTTTACACAGAACCTGCATAATGTGCAGACAGAAAAAATGTACGTAGCACTGTTAAGACTGTTTCATGCAAAAAGTATTTTTCATCAAGTGAAATAAAGTAAAAGAATTCACTTTCCTTCAATGAAGAATCTTTTGCCATAGTAGAACCCATATTTTGTTTTTAAAATGTACCTTCCACATGTTATATAATAGTGACCTCTCGTCCTTAATATCATCTCACTGTATGTTACAATTTGTCTACAAATGGTGGTTTATGCTTTGCTTCATTGACATTCTCTATAAGTGGAGATGGTAATTATATTATTTCTTTTCATGTAGTAGTTAAATTAAATTATTGTTATTCCACATATATCTGTACTCTCATATTTTCAATATCAAATGATCTCAACTTTTACTTTATCTCTTGTCGCAGACTTAAATGAACCACTTTCTCTAATCATAAATAATTTACTATAACATCATACCACATGCTTGTTTTCCTACAGTAACCTGCAAATACTTTACGTCATTGTGGAACGACTGAAAATAGCTGTTTTTCATAATAAATACCTACATTCAAATCTATGCTTCCAGTATTACTTTTAATAACTTGTATATTCTTTCATGTATTATGAACTTTGTTGTTATGGCGAGCCAGTATAAATCAAACTAATCCCATATCATATCCAAATTTTTTCCAATTATTAACACAGTTTGCACACTACCTCAAAATACTCAACTTTTGTATACAGGCCGCTACATGCATTCATTTGATAACTACAAAATCACTAACAAGCTCCAACAGATCATGGTGTAATAAATTATTAGATAGAACAGAAAAAAATTAAGTGCATTGTATAATATGGACCCTAACATTACCCACATCATGGTCACAAATTTAAAGTCCACACTACAAATAAAGTAAAACTAGGAAATAATCTCTTCATTTGTGAACACAAATTTGTTAGCAAATAATAATTTTTCTTCAAAATTTCAAATATATTTAATGATAGAGAAATGTCTTTAGTCTCAATCAGGGATGAAATATGGTTACACCACTTTTGCTTCTGCGTGACACATTCCCTTGTATGGAGGTTCCTTATACCTTTTAAGTGAAACATATTGTGGTACTTTTTTTGTTTCAAAGCAAAATTCAGGAATAATTTCTCTATTACACTTTCCATAACTATATATAATGTTACTATTATGTCTTATGTTCAGTGTTTCTGTTAAGCCTTCTGGCTCGCAAAACTGTATACGTGTTTAGGACCAAAAAAAAAAACATGATTTTGCGTTCACGGACTGATATAATTTCCTCCAGTGCAATGAAAAGATCAACAGTTTGAAATTTTTCATGAGAAACAATTATTTTACATGAGTCAACCTAACTTATACTCATTGGAGAGTGTTGTTCTAACTTACAGTTTGTGAATTGTTGACAAAAATCTTGACACTTCCCTTAATTTTCTGTGCATAATGTAGATAATTCTTTCATTTCTGAGAAATCAAACATTTCATTTTCTCTTGTTTCTACAAGACTGTCTTTCAAAACAAAAGAACAGACAACTATATGACCATTCACATTTTTACTAAAAAGCCAACATTTTTCAACACAAGAAAACAATTTGTCTCTGCATTAAGATCCTGTACTATATTTTCAGAATCGTCTTAAAAGTTGTCCACTTTGCTACCATCAGAAATCTCCACATCATTAAATGAATAGTTTTTCTGTCCCTCTGTGTTAACAACTTCAGATACATTGCAGTTCTGAATACACAGTATATGGTTAGGTTGAACCATTAAAATTCATTCTGGTTGACTAACATTTTCAAACTTTTCTTCAAAATTCTAAATATGAACTTGTACCTCATTATTGTCCATTGTGAGCATTTCGATTCCAACTGCCATTCATAATTTGCAATTTTACTAATTGGTACATAATACTAATTTCAGTTTTAGTGGACTCTGCTACAATTTCTGCCAATTGTTTACTACTTTTTTCATCAATTTTGGCAAGTTGTTTACGTGGGGGTGCCAAACAGTTGTCTAGGTCTCTTTTTTATATTTTAGATAATTGATAATCCAAGCCTTGCAGATATATCTTCTGATTCCACATTTGTCATGAAATTGTAGCATATTCATCTGATGGTGTACATGTGCAATCCATTTGATTTGTGTACAGGTGACATGTTCAAAATTTACAGTACACTGTTACAATGATTTTTATACCAAAATATAATAATACAACACAAAAATGACAGTTATTGATATGTGTAACACATTGTATACAGCTCAAATTTACAGTTTCCTCTGCAAGAATTCATTATCACAATAACAACATTTCAGTGTTAGTGCTTGATATAGCTTTCTTTTAAGTGTACCTAAATTCACCTTCATTAAATTGTTCCCTTCGAATTTATTATAATTTTCATTCCCATGTATTGAAGTACTTTGCCATACAGTTAGAGGCAGTGGGTGGTGAGCATCAAATTTTGTTTGTTTTGTGTATCATGTGAATGAACAAAATGACTTCCCTCAAATAATTAATGGCTGGTATACAAGAAATAAAATTATCTCGTATCATTTACTATCCAACTTGCCCACCATGAATTATGAGGTCTTCCTGTAACAGGTTCATCCTGGCTTGTTTCAAGATGTTCCAATAATAGTGACATACAACACGTGATTCCACCATGATGGGGTGCCTGCCTATTTGGGACTGGTTGTTCATATGCATTTGAACAGGTCATTCCCACATCATTGGATAGGGTGTGGTGGACTGGTTCCATGGCCCCCACACTCACTGAATGTATGAAGCTTTGATTTCTTTCTGGGGGACCATGACATCGCTTGTGTATCACAGTCTGTGGAGTATGAAATGGATTGGAATTGTCAGTGCGGCTGCTACAATCGGAGAACCTCCCACTGTGTTTGAGTATGTCTGGCAGTCAGTGCTGCATTAGTGTCAGGCAGTGATGCAAACTATGAGCATCTGTTGTAACAGGGCTGTATGCATGCCGTACACCATGTGTACTCATAAGTTCCTATGAATGTTTGAAATGAATCACTCTCATTTCCTTTCTCACCTTCGAGCTCTGCATCCATTTGCACCTGATTATTTCAGCTTTGGATTGCTGTGCAGTTCTCAACCTTATGATGTGTCCCACCTCCTCTAGAGGTTGTCGGACATTTCTTGAACACCCTGTATGTGAGGATGACATAGTGAATATTTCACGTTTTGTAAATAATGGATGACATGTTTCTTTATGATTTACAGTGCACATATTTTGAACAGTTTTTTCTATATTTTTAGTCTAGAAACTATCTTTGTTGAGTTACACCAAGAAACAATATCATACCCAATAATGTATTCAAAGTAGCTTGTTTATACTATTCATGTTTCCTTGTCAGTTGCAGTTAATAATACTTTCATTGCAAATGCAAAGCCACCCAGTTTTTTGTTAAGTACTCAATGTGCACCTGGAAAATTAAATTTTTATCCAGATTTAATCCTAAGTGTCAGCTTCTTCTGTACCTGGGTTGTTGTGAATAAGCTTACTCTGCTCACGTTTCTACTGTTTGCTTTTGAGTTGCATAATTTGAATCTTAGATATGTTCAGAATCATCGCATTTAGCTGAAACAAAGTTTTTAAGGCACTGAGGGTACTGATGGTACTGAGCAAAGATTTGGAATTTTTTTACTCCAGATTTCAACTAACACACATAATCTGTGAATAGAGTTAACTAGGGGTAAATATTTAATGCTAATTCATTAACGTAGGAGGGAAAAAATACTGGGTCGCATATGGAGCACTGTAGACTTCCCTCAGATGTTGTTTTCCATTCAGAACAATAATTTGCCCCATTTACAGAAATGCCAATGCTTTTCTTTCTGTTTGATAAATAGGACTTAATTCATTGTGGGGCAGTGACTCTAATGTTATACTTTTCAAATTTGTAAATAAGTGATCTATGGTTCTCAGAATCAATTGCCTTTGTGATTTCAGAGAAGATTCCTGCCATCGTATTATAATTTTCTAGTGATGTAGTTATTTTCTCAATGAAACTATATACTACAGCTGTTGTGATTTTTTTTCAAACTAAAAACGAAATTAATTGTTGAGGACACTAGATTAGTTTCCAGTGAAGTTTGGATTTGGGTAACAGCAATGTCCTTAAATATTTTAGATGTCACCGGCAGAACTGAGATAGGCCAATAATTTCCCATGTTACTGAGTCCTCAAGATCTATAATTTGTAATATATTCTCCTTCCATGAATTCTCACTTTAGTTTCTTGTTTTACATGTTTATTTGATTTGAATTTCCACCTGCAATATAACGAAAGAAAATTTATTTGGAAACGGTGCACTCATGTGTCAATATACTTGAAGTCCAATCCAGAGGTTAATTATTGGTCGTTGCAGTTACTATCCATCATTACTGATTGTTACATTTGAGTATCAGTCCGTCCACAATTTCATAGGAGCTGCTTTCCTTACAAGTTGACATATCAATACTCTTTTTCAATCTGAAAATCACTAATTCACAGTAGTATCCAAATATGTGTCAGATAAATTAAATTGGACAAGAAAATCCATGTTATTATGAATCCCTCTGTGTTACTTATAATAATAGACCTATTCTGCATGTGCACTTTATTATCGCTAAGTCTGTGTAACCCTTTAAGTGGAAAGGAGGTTAAAAATAACACTTATAACTAAAATGTACCCTTCTGGTTCTTGTGGCTCTTTGTTGAGAAATATGGTATTTTTAAAACAAGGCTTGCTAGAAACAACAACTGTGTAGATGGTGCAGTTGAGTTTGCTCTTAAAATTTGAACTTGCTTATTTTTTGCTTTATCATTTCTTTAACTTTCTTCATCTCATATTTCAGTATAATGTCACAAATTGGTTTCTGAGTATAACAATTTCATATAAATTTCATGGCAGTAACTACTCTCCGACAGCTACTTAGTAACTGCTTGCACAACAGCTGACCAACTTCTTTCTGCTGCTAACTTGAAAAGTACAAAGGTACAATAAGTTGCAATACAGTGATATCAAATAATATTGATATTCCACCCTAAGTATTTTGTACACAATTAAATGGCTTTCATACAAATTTTTTTTTTCAGAATAAATTCCAGAATAATATTAATAATTTTTAATGTAATAACAGATTCCAGTTGCATTGGAAATATGAAAAGTAGTTACGTTTTCTGAGAAATAAATCTTACATAATTATTTCTCTTAATAAAAAAACTAAGGTACATTTTCAGAATTACAATAAATACAAATTTATGTTTTTAGTGTGTTGGATCATTTAATAATGAATGTGACGCATCATACTTTCAGTTCATGAGAAAAATAAGTGCCTTGATCAGATCCATTACATTATGCATTATCATCTAGGTTTTCCATGTGTCGGCTGTGAGGAAGACAGACTGGCAATAGCATAATATTCCCCTATTGAGAAACGAATAAAAGCAGGAAAAGTGTAGCATTTTTACGAATTATACTATCTGGATTGAAATATTATAGTTGAGCTGGCAAAATAGTTTTGGCATATATATTTGAAAAATTATTTACTATACTTGTGTGTGTCCTAAGAGTTGTCTGATACATTTTCTGTTATTTTGCCCAACATTTGCAATGTGTAGATGGAATATGCCCAAAGAAATGCTGCTTGTCATGTTTCATGTGATACACAGCATCAACTGAAGGTATACATTTGTTTCATTTTGCAAACAAAATTATTTTTGACGTAGAATTTTACATGGACATTGAGATAGAGCAGTTCCAAATTAAATGGTGCACTGTTGTGTTTAGCAATATGTATTAAAAAGAACAGGGACACAAACAATAACCAGTATTCCAGCTGTTACTCAGTACTGTCTTACATAGCAATAGCAGGCAGTGTGGAGCTGGGTGGCACACAAGACAGGCCAGGTCTGGCAAGGAAGAGGAGGCTGACAAAATTTTACTGATATAACAAGTGCTATATTACGTTGGAGCTCCCAGTGTATGCACTTGTCTCTTTCCCACAAAGCTACACTATAGAGTACACACTTTCAAAAGTAGAAGTCTTGCTTTTCATTATGGGTGAGTGCTGCCACGTCTGTCCTGTACTGACAGCTTGTTTGACTTGTTTGATTGTTGCTGAAGTGGATCTTTCTGACAAGATTCCATATTATGAATTTTATTTGTTTGGGCATGTATAATGAGATTGCTAGTGAGGTAGTGTAAATTATATTCAAAGTTATCTGCAACGAGAAGAGAGAGAACCTTGTACAGACACGTTTTGGGCTGTAATATAGCCAGCAGTAAGCTCTAGACACATTTCCTCCTAGTGGAATGCCAACAAAACATACATATATGAAACTGAAGTAGTGCCATTGCATTGGGTATGATACATGCAAATTCCCACAGAAATTCACAGACACTCACATGTGTAGTGCAAACCTCATGAAGTACAGTGCATTAAACTTTGAAAGATTCAATGATATGTGCAACAGAATCATTCAATAGAGGACCTGGCCAGTCAGGTAATCTTCTGTGAGTAGGCATTAAACTACCCTATTGGCTTTCTTAACACCAGTGGACTGTCAGTTGCTGAGATGGTATTGTAGGTAAGAATGTTGCTGCTCCCACCTTTTTTTCCAAGGTGGTTTGAGTGAGCTTCCCTGCTCTGCTCAGTGATATTGATTTCAGAATTAGGCAAGTAATGTGGATGTAATAACCTGGTGCAGGCAGCCATAACAGTGCACTTGCATGCCGAACAACATGCCACCTCTTTCCCAGTAAAACTTTTGGCAGGCATATGGTAGTTGAATAGCCAGTTACATTAGCCAAACTGTCTGCACTTTTCTTCTATTTCTGGAAGACAATAACAGATATGGTGTTTGCAGAACGATCTGGAAACCACGTAGAACTGAAAAATTCCGTCAGGCCGGCCTTCTCTGAACTTGACAGGTCATATCGTCTACTGCATGCAGTAGTTCTCAGCTCGAATGTGCAACAGACTGGGGAAGGAGCATGCACTAATAAACACCGTTTGCGGCTATCAAATTCCAATAACAGGAATTAATGCTACTGTCCCACCGTAGGGAAAGTGAACGACCTAATATTAACAGATGGCTCATCTACTGAGGGGACGGTTGTCCACCATTACATTTACACCTTTACATGCACATTATAGATTTATCAAGCAGCCAGTGAATTGTGAAAACAAACATATTAACACCTTTGAAAACACTTGATTTAATGACAGTAGTTCACATTAGAAAATTCATCAATACATTAATCAAACGATTACAAATCCAGGATGATATGCAACAATATTATGAGAAGGAAAGTGGCTACTCACCATATAGTGGAGATACTGAGCCGCAGATTGGGACAACAAAAAGACTTTCACACTTAAGCATCCTCCCACCACCACCTACTTCAGTCTGGTCACTAACATCATCTATCCCATCAAAGGCAGGACTACCTGTGAAACCAGTCATGTGGCCTATAAGCTAAGCTGCAACCACTCTGCTGCCTTCTATGTAGGCATGACACCCAACAAGCTTTCACTCTGCATGAGTGGCCACCAATAAAATGTGGCAACAAACAAGTGAACCACCCTGTTGCTGAACATGCTGCCAAACATTCCTTCATTTCAATGACTGCTTCACAGCCTGTGACATATGGATCCTTCCCACAACACCAGCTTTTCTGAATTGTACAGGTGGGAACTTTACCTGCTATACATCCTACGTTCTCGTAACTCTCTGGCCTCAATCTATGTTATTTGCTGTCCTCACACATCCATTCCAGGACTACACAGCTTCATTCCACCACTGCACCCAGTCTTTTCATATTTATTTATTTATTTATTTTTTAATTTTTTTCTCTTCTTTTCTGCTTCTTCCCCCTGTGCCCTTCCCCACCTCTCCCTTGCCCTCCACCTAACCTGGAGCACTTCATTGTCCACCAGTCCCACCATTCTATCCCTCCTTCTCCCCACCCCAGCCTCCTCCTTACCCTCACCCAGTCGCCACTCCCATTATTCACTGATGCTGCTGCTCGCAGTGTGGTTTCAGTTGCCTGAGACTGCAGTCGTGTGTGTGTGCTGCATTTGCATGAGAGTGTATTGTGTTCGTGTGAGTGCGTGTGAGTGTGTGTGTGTGTGTGTTTGTGTGTGTGTGTGTGCACATGTGTGTCTATTGTTGATGAAGATCATCAATACATTATTATTTTCAGTAGAAATTAAATTGGTCATATGTCTGCCAGTGCAGGGAAAGCAGTTTGCTCCCCCTGCAGGTCCAGGGGTTAGAATAGGCCTAAGGTATTCCTGCCTGTTGTAAGAGGCGACTAAAAGGAGTCTCACATGTTTTGGCCTTTATGTGATGGTCTCCTGTATGGTTTCACCTCCATTTTTCAAAATTTTCCTGAGGAGCGAGCCAATTGCGGTAGGGTCCCTTACACGGTGCATGGTGTCCATCATGCGCTGATACTTATCACATCCTTTGTCGATGTGGATCTGCTTTTCTGCTCATTCTCCAACTGTTGCGTGAGGTCAATCCCTGGGTGCATATTTTTCCATCAGCTGTGCAGTATCGATTTCTACACTGATGATGATAATGGACTTGATTGTTTGGTTGCACCTGATTCCAGCATGGTAGCCAGTCTGTTGTGATGGAGCTGCCATGGACCCTGTTGGCTGTAGCCCCCTGACCACACAGGGATCGCTCTGCTGATGCCAGCACCGTTAACCCGCCACGTATGTCAAGGGGTAGATGGCCATCCCCTTGGTGCATCAGGACTCCCATGAATGGCCATCCTGTCATGTAGCCTTTGCTGCGGCTGGGTGGCACCCGTGGGGAGGGCCCCTGGTCAGAGTGGGTGGCATTAGGATAGATAACATGCGATAAAGCATAGTACATCACTCCTTGATGGTGGTGGAACACCAGCAGTCTCTAAGCGTTCACAGGCTCAATTCAGTGCACAGAAGTGCAACCCCAAATCGTTCCCCTCCTTGGCCACACCATGGAAGGAACGTCAGGCTAAGGATAGTGGCAGCTCTTATTTGCCCCTGTACCTTGTATGTTCAAGAGCTGAAGGGGAATCTTTCATGATGGCGAAGTCTCAGTTTTTTGTTCAGCATCTGGGTCAGTCTTGATCAAAACAGCATCCTCTGCCCTGTCACGGGCGCTACTCGCTTGTGAAAAGCTAGGGGATGCTACTGTAGCCATGATGCCCCATAAGAGCTCAAATATGGTCCAGGGTATCATATTTCACAGGGACCTTTTGCAGTCCGATGATGAGCTGTGTGCCAATTTAGAACGGTAAGGTGTACACCTCGTTCGTCATGTCCACTGGGGTCAGAGGGATAATCAGGTTGCCACCAGTGGCTTCATCTTGCCCTTCGAGGGTGATACATTACCTGTGAAGGTAAAGGTGATGGTCTACCACTAGGATGTAAAACCCTATATCCCTCCCCCAATGCAGTGCTTTAAATGTTGGAAGTTTGATGATGTCTTCCCCCTGTACTTCCAGCATCACATGTCAAAATAGCAGACACCCATTGCATCCCAATACTCCATGCGCTCAGCCTCCCATCTGCGTCAACTGTGGAAAGCACCATTCGCCTTGCTCGCCAGACTGCAGGATTCTCCAGAAAGAAAGGAAAATCGTGGAGTATGAGACCCTGCGCCGACTGACGTACACTGAGGCTAAGAGCAAATTTGAACACCTACATCCTGTGCGCATGACATCATCTTATGCCACCACTACAACAGTTGTAGCCCCATCATCTCCACCACCCTCAGTCACCTCTCAGAGCCAGAAGACTACACCTGCCGCCTTGATGATGGGGGGACACTTCCCTCCCTGTTGCTCGTGGACCACCAACTTCAGGAGCAACACGACCCCAGCCATCTGGGATGTCCACCCCACTCCTAAGCTGGAGAAGTGTACTTCTTCAGCTGCTCTCGTTGGGGGGGGGGGGGGCAGGTCTCTTGGGTCACTCCCTTCCCAGGTTTCTGATAGTGGAAAGGATGACATTCGCCAGTGGTAGAAGAGCACAAAGCAGCTGGTTGCAGGGCTTCACACTCATCCTTAGTCCCAGAGACTGAATCAGTGAAGTCCTCCCAGCCAAGGAAACCCAAGGAACAGTGAGAGAAATCGAAAAAGAAGGTTCCCAAGACCAAGGGAGTTGCTGTGGTACCCACACCACCACTACCTCCAAGCTCTGTGTTTGTAGATGAGATGGAAATCCTGGCATCCACTGAGGACCTAGATCTCTTCGGACCCTCAGACGTAATGGATATAGACTGCTCAGGCATAAAGTCGGTGGCAGCAGGTGACCCTGAGGCATAAACTGCCTCATTGAATGTTCCATGCCTCCAGTGGAATTGTGTCATCTGTTTTCCACCACCTGGCTGAGCTAAGGCAACTTTTGAACTTTACACCTGCTTTCTGCATTGCCCTCCAGGAAGCCTGGTTCCTGGCAATGCAGACCCCTGCTTTCCGTAGCCATAAGGGATACTACAGGAACCATAGCGACTGTAATCGAGTGTCAGGTGGAGTTTGCGTTTATGTTCTAAACTACTCAGTCTGTAGTGTACCTCTGCCCCTTCAAACCCCTCTTGGAGCTGTGTCTGTCAGAATAAGGACAACGCAGGAAATAACTGTCTGCAATGTATATCTTCCTCCAGATGGTCCAGTATCCCTGAATGTATTAGTTGCACCGATTGATCTACTCCCTAAAACTTTCCTACTTTGGGAGATTTTAACGCCCATTAGTCCTTGTGGAGTGGCAGCGTGCTTACTGGCTGAGGCAGAGATGTCGAAACTTTACTGTCTCAGCTTGACCTCTGCCTCTTAAATGCTGAGGCCACCACTCATTTCAGTGTGGCTCGAGGTAGTTACTCAGCCATTGATTTATCAACTTGCAACCCACGACTTGTCCCATCTGTCCACTGGAGAGCACATGACGACATGTGTGGTAGTGACCACTTCGCCATCTTCCTGTCACTGCCCCAGAGTCAAGACCATGGACGACAGCCCAGATGAGCTTTAAACAAGGCGGACTGGAAAACTTTCACCTCTGCTGTCACCGTTGAATCTTCCCCACACGGTAACATTTATGTGATGCTTGAGCAGGTGACTACAACAATTGTTTCTGCAGCAGAAAACGCGATCCCTCGCTTTTAGGGTGTCCACCATTGCAAGACAGTCCCTTGGTGGTCGCTGGAAGTCACTGAACCAATTAAAGAGCATCGGTGAGCTCTACAGTGGCATAAGAGGCACCCTTTCCTGGAGCACCTCATAGCCTTTAAACTGCTCGGTGCTCACATTCGCCAACTTATCAAATGACAGAAGTGGGAGTGTTGGGAGAGATATGTCTCGACATTGGGTGCCGTACTACGTCACCTTCCCAAGTCTGGGCAAAGATCAAAAGTATTTTCGGTTACCAGACCACAACAGGTGTTCCTGGTGTTAACATAAATGGCGTGTTATCCACCAATGCAAACGCGATAGCTGAGCACTTTGCTGAGCACTATGCTCGAGCCTCCACATTGGAGAATTACCCCGCAGTCTTTCGTACTCCGAAATGATGGCTGGAAGGGAAAGTCTCCTTGTTTACTACACGCCACAGTGAATCCTTTAACGCCCCATTTACAGAGTGGGAGCTTCTCAGCGTCCTTGCAACTTGCCCTGACACAGCTCCTGGACCAGAATCTCCCATCTGACTACAAGCGACATCTCCTTGTCATCTTCAACCGGATCTGGTGCGATGGCATCTTTTCATCGCAATGGCGGGGGAGCACCATCCTTCTGGTGCTCAGACCCAGTAAAAACCTACTTGATGTGAATAGCTATCGGCCCATCAGCCTCTTTGTGAGTTGCTGGAACATATGGTGTGTCAGTGGTTGTGTTGGGTCCTGCAGTCACATGGCCTACTGGCTCCATGTCAGGGCAGCTTCTGCCAGGGTAGCTCTACCACTGATACTCTTCTGTCCCTAGAGACTGCCGTCCAGACTGCCTTTTCCAGATGCCAACACCTGGTTGCTATCTTTTTTGATTTACGGGAAGCGTATGACACAACCTGGTGACATATCCTCGCCACATAATACGAGTGGGGTCTCTGAGGCCCACTCCCGAGTTTGATCCAGAATTTCCTGTCGCTTCATACTTTCCATGTCCGAGTTGGTGCCTGCCATAGTTCCCCCCATATTCAGGAGAAAGGGGTCCCTCAGGGCTCTGTATTGTGTGTCTCTCTATTTTTAGTGGCCATTAATGGTCTAGTAACAGCTGTAGTGTCTTCTGTATCACCTTCTATGTAGGCGGACGACTTCTGCATTTCATACTGCTCCACCAGTAGCCATCCACATGACGCAGTCATGGGCTCTAGCACACGGTTTCCAGTTTTCCACCACAAAGTCGTGTGTTATGCACTTCTGTCGTCTCTGTACCGTCCATCTAGAACCAGAACTTTACCTTAATGATGATCCACTCACTCAAGTGGAGACATATCGATTCTTAGGACTGGTTTTCGACGACCTATTGTCTTAGCTTCCCCACCTTTGTCAGCTTAAGTGGAAGTGCTGACAGCACTTCATACCCTCCGCTCCTGAGCAACACCTGATGGGGTGCAGATTGCTGTACTCTGATGCAGCTCTACAAAGCCCTTGTTCAATCCCGTCTTGACTATGGGAGTCTGGTTTATGGTTCAATGGTGCCCTCAGCATTGCGTTTACTCGACCCAGTGCACCACTGTGGTCTTTGCCTAGCAACAGGAGTTTTTAGGACGAGTCTGGTGACCAGTGTCCTTGTGGAAGTTGGAGTGCCTCCATTGCAGGTTAGGCGTGCACAACTGTTGGCCAGGTACATAGCACACATTCGTAGTTCTCCTACACATCTGAATTACCGTCTCCTTTCCCCACCCACGGCAGTTCATCTCGTGCATCGGCGGCCCAGGTCAGGGTTTCCAATTGCAGTTCATGTCTGATCCCTTCTTTCTGAACTCGAGTCCTTGCCTTTACCACCGATACTTAAGGGCCATTCACATACACCTCCATGGTGCACAACTAGGCCGCAGCTTTGCCTGGACCTTTCACACGGCCCTAAGGACTCAACTAATACCACGGCTCTCCACTGCCTCTTCCTCTCGATTCTTGACAAGTACCGAGGCCACAAAGTGGTTTACACTGATGTCTCGATTGCTGATGCTCATTTCGGCTTCGCGTATGTCCATGGAGGACATACTGAACATCATTCCTTGCTCGATGGCTGCAGTGTATTCACTGCAGAGCTGGTGGCCATATCTCGTACACTTCAGTATATCCGTTCATGCCCTGAGGAATCATTTCTTCTGACTCCTTGAACAGCCTACAAGCTATCGACCAGTGCTTCCCTCGCCATCCTTTGGTCGCGTCCATCCAGGAGTCCAGCTATGCCCTGGACTGGTCATGTTATTTAGTTGTGTTTGTGTGCAAGTCTTCCATGCGGGCCTCACGCAGGGAATCAGTTGTCCTCTGCCAGCTCTGCATTGGCTACGCTTGGGCAACCCATGGTTACCTCTCGAGCCATGAAGACCCGCCTCAGTGTCGGTGCGGCGCCTGGTTGCAAGTGGCCCATATTCTTGTGCACTGTCCCAATTTGACTGCCCACTGACTAAATATTGGGTTACCAGACTCATTGCCACTCATTTTATCAGACAACGCCTCATTGACTCATTTAGTTGTATGTTTTATGAGGGTGGGTTTTATCATTTGATCTAAGTTATAGAGCATGTTCTTTGTCCGTCTGTGTCCTCCACACTAGTGATCGGCCAGCCACAGTAATCTGCTTTCTTATTTTACTCTCTTCTGTTTCTAGCATATCTCTGTTGTTTTCTTGTCCTCGTTTGTTGCTTTTAGTGTTCATTGCCTTTCTTTCGTTCTTGTGGTGTTTCCTTTCTTTCTGTTTTGTGTTATATGTCTTGTTTGTTTTATTCTCACACTTGTGGCATTGTTTTATTAGGAACAAGGGATAGATGACGTCGTAGTTTGATCCTTCCGCCCCTCCCCCCCCCCTCTTTTAAACAAACAAACCAAGCAACCAACAAAAGCAGTTAGATAACAATTTACACTACTGGCCATTTTGCTACACCAAGAAGAAATGCAGATGATAAAATGGGTATTCATTGGACAAACATATTATACTAGAACTGACATGTGATTACATTTTCACTCAGTTAGACTGCATATATCCTAAGAAATCAGTACCCAGAACAACCACCTCTGGCGGTAATAACGGCCTTGATACGCCTGGGCATTGAGTCAAACAGAGTTTGGATGGCGTGTACAGGTACAGCTGACCATGCAGCGTCAACACGATACCACAGTTCATCAAGAGAAGTGACTGGTGTATTGTGACAAGCCAGTTCCTCGGCCATCATTGACCACACGTTTTCACTTCGAGACAGATCAGGAAAATGTGCTGGCCAGCACAGCAGTCGAACATTTTCTGTATCCAGAAAGGACTGTACAGAACCTGCAACATGCGGTCGTGCATTATCCTGCTGAAATGTAGGGTTTCGCAGGGATCGAATGAAGGATAGAACCACGGGTCGTAACACATCTGAAATGTAACGTCCACTGTTCAAAGTGCCGTCAATGTGAACAAGAGGTGACCGAGACTCGTAACAAATGGCATACCATACCATCACGGCGGGTGATACGCAAGTATGGCGATGATGAATACACGCTTCCAATGTGCTTTCACCGCGATGTCGCCAAACATGGATGCGACCATCATGATGCTATAAATAGAACCTGGATTCGTCCAAAAAAATGACGTTTTGCCATTCGTGCACCCAGGTTCTTCGTTGAGTACACCATCACAGGCGCTCCTGTCTGTGATGCAGGGTCAAGGGTAACCAAAGCCATGGTCTCTGAGGTGATAGTTCATGCTGCTGCAAATGTCGTTGAACTGTTCATGCAGATGGTTGTTGTCTTGCAAACGTCCCCATCTGTTGACTCGGGGTTCGAGACGTGGATGCACGATCCGTTACAGCCATGCAGATAAGATGCCTGTCATCTCGACTGCTAGTGATGAGAGGCCGTTGGGATCCAGCACGGCGTTCCGTATTACCCTCCTGAACCCACCGAGTCCATATTCTGCCAACAGTCATTGGATCTCGACCAAAGTGAGCATCAATGTCGCGATACGATAAACCGCAATCGCGACAGGCTACAATCCGACCTTTATCAAAGTCGGAAACGTGATGATTCGCATTTCTCCTGCTTCCACGAGGAATCACAACAACGTTACACCAGGCAACGCCGGTCAACTGCTGTTCCTGTATGAGAAATCGGTTGGAAACTTTCCTCATGTCAGCACGTTGTAGGTGTTACCACCGGCGCCAACCTTGTGTGAAAGCTCTGAAAAGCTAATTATTTGCATATCACAGCATCTTCTTCCTATCGGTTAAATTTCGCGTCTGTAGCACATCATCTTCGTGGTGTAGCAATTTTAATGGACAGTAATGTATATATATGTAAATCCAAAATAGATGTTACGTAGTGCTCAAAGGTAACCAGCCACTGGTATTTCAGAAATAGTGAAACATATATTTCAGTCCCAACATGAAAACAGAATTCCAAAATACCACACTCATCTCACATGCCCAAGCGGCACTTTGCCACCTAAATGACCTTACCTGATCGGCATCTGCCGATAAAAGTTCCCAAAAACATCCCTACATGTTCTCAACTCCATGAGTAGGGAGAGAAACCAGGGGAGCAACTCTCCAAAGGATTAATGAGGTCCTCACGCACAGGAACATATCCACCCCAACTACTGTGCCTCTTGCTACAGAACATTATCCATATTCTACCTAGTTCTCGCATGTACCTGTTGACAGGATTTCTTGCTAGATGGTGCATCCAGATCCTTATACAGGATGGTCCATTGATTCTGACTGGGCCAAATATCTCACGAAGTAAGTGTCAAACGAAAAAAACTATAAAGAACGAAACTTGTCTAGGTTGAAGGGGGAAACCAGGTGGTGCTATGGTTGGCCCGCTAGATGGCGCTGTCATAGGTCAAACTGAAATAGCTGCGTTTTTCTTAAATAGGAACCCCCCATTTTTTTAAAAATAGGAACCCCCATTTTTATTACTTATTCGTGTAGTACGTAAAGAAATATGAATATTTTAGTTGGACCACTTTGTTCGCTTTGTGATAGATGGCGCTGTAATAGTCACAAACACATGGCTCAATTTTAGACGAACAGTTGTCAACAGGTAGGTTTTTTTTAAATTAAAATACAGAACGTAGGTATGTTTGAACATTTTATTTCAGTTGTTCCACTGTGATACATATACCCTTGTGAACTTATCATTTCTAAGAACGCATGCTGTTACAGCGTGATTACCTGTAAATACCACACTATTGCAATAAATGCTCAAAATTATGTCCGTCAATCTCACTGCATTTGGCAATACGTGTAACGACATTCCTCTCAACAGCGAGCAGTTCGCCTTCCGTAATATTTGCACATGCATTGACAATGCACTGACGCATGTTGTCAGGCGTTGTCGGTGGATCACGATAGCAAATATCCGAGGACGTCAGATCCGATGAACGTGCGGGCCATGGTATGGTGCTTCGATGACGAATCCACCTGTCATTAAATATGCTATTCAATACCGCTTCAACCGCAAGCGAGCTATGTGCCGGATATCCATCATGATGGAAGTACATCGCTATTCTGTCATGCAATGAAGCATCTTGTAGTAACATCGGTAGAACATTACATTTAGATTCCCATCGATAAAATGGGGGACAATTATCCTTCCCCCCATAATGCCGCACCATACATTAACCCGCCAAGGTCGCTCATGTTCCACTTGTCGCAGCCATCGTGGATTTTCCATTGCATATTATGCTGCATAACGTTACCGCTCGTGGTGAATGACGCTTCGTCGCTAAATAGAATGAGCGCAAAAAAATTTTTCATTGCCTGTAATTTCTCTTGTGCCCAGTGGCAGAACTGTACACGACGTTCAAAGTCGTCGCCATGCAATTCCTGGTGCATAGAAATATGGTACAGGTGCAATCGATGTTGATGCAGCATTCACAACACCAACGTTTTTGAGATTCCCGATTCTCGCGCCATTTGTCTGCTACTGATGTGCGGATTAGCCGCGACAGCAGCTAAAACACCTACTTGGGCATCATCATTTGTTGCAGGTCGTGACTGACGTTCCACATGTGGCTGAAAACTTTCTGTTTTTTAAAAAAAAGTAACTATCCGGCGAACGGTCCGGACACTTGGGTGATGTCATCCAGGATACCGAGCAGCATACATAGCACACGCCCGTTGGGCATTTTGATCACAATAGCCATAGATCAACACGTATCGACCTTTTCCGCAATTGGCAAACGGTCCATTTTAACACGGGTAATGTATCATGACACAAATACCGTCCGCACTGGCGGAATGTTACGTGACACCACGTACTTATACAGTTGTGACTATTACGGCGCTATCTATTACAAAGTGCACAAAGTGGTCCAACTAAAACATTCATATTTCTTTACGTACTACACGAATATGTAATAAAAATGTGGGTTCCTATTTAAAAAAAAAATCGCCGTTGATACCCGTTTGACCTATGGCAGCGCCATCTGGTTTCCCCCTTCAAGCTAGACGAGTTTCGTTCTTTATAGTTTTTTTTTGTTTGATGCTTATTTCGTGAATATTTGGCCCGGTCACTATCAATAGACCACCCTGTATATGTTGCACCTAATCTCTCCATCCCTTAAACAAATTGTACCACATTGTGCAAAAAAATTGTATCCAGTGATTTTAGTTTTACTTTATAGTCAAATGCTGGCTTATTGATAATATCCTTACTTGCGGCCCTTTTTAGAGGATAAAGATTTACATATTTTGAGAATACATATATTGTATGTATCGTACCCCACCGTGACCTGTGGTCAGCAGACCTAGCAAGTTGATGGTAAGCAGCTCCCCCATTTTTCTAGGAAAGATGTTTTGTATTTCACTGCGTATTATCATGGTGTTATGTTTCATACACTGTCACCTATCACAGCTAGCCAGCTGCCTTCTAACTCTTGATGCCATATTATTGAAGTAGATATATTCTGTGTAACTTCTGTACATTTCTGTGCTCCATGGTGCCCATGA
The DNA here is from genome assembly GCF_023897955.1 of Schistocerca gregaria. Taxonomy (NCBI): domain Eukaryota; kingdom Metazoa; phylum Arthropoda; class Insecta; order Orthoptera; family Acrididae; genus Schistocerca; species Schistocerca gregaria. The sequence continues at coordinate 28,347,749 of NC_064930.1, forward strand.
CAGTGATGGATATAGTTTATCAATATTTCAACGTGCTCATCAGGAAACACAAATTCCAATTTTGCTTACATAGCTCCTTATGCTTAAATAAACTGGCTTATAAATCTTGTAGTACCTTCCCATCTTATCAAACCCTTTACATCTTAAATTCATTTTAATGAATTTCAGTCTTTGAGTCCTGTTTTGCAGTTGGCACAGATCCTTACAAACCGTTTTCATTTCTTTCTTGTCTTCGACACCTTTCACTAGAATTATATGAGACTCCTAATTACCTTCTTCGCTACAGTCATTCTCCTCTACTGGCATCTGTGACAAAGCCTCTGCACAGGGTTCTGCTCCTCAGGAGTATCGTATCTTTAACTGGGATTGCTGGAGAAACATTGCCCATCTTATTAGCCTGCAGTCCTCCAAATACACTCCTGGAAATTGAAATAAGAACACCATGAATTCATTGTCCCAGGAAGGGGAAACTTTATTGACACATTCCTGGGGTCAGATACATCACATGATCACACTGACAGAACCACAGGCACATAGACACAGGCAATAGAGCATGCACAATGTCGGCTCTAGTACAGTGTATATCAACCTTTCGCAGCAATGCAGGCTGCTATTCTCCCATGGAGACGATCGTAGAGATGCTGGATGTAGTCCTGTGGAACGGCTTGCCATGCCATTTCCACCTGGCGCCTCAGTTGGACCAGCGTTCGTGCTGGACGTGCAGACCGCGTGAGACGACGCTTCATCCAGTCCCAAACATGCTCAATGGGGGACAGATCCGGAGATCTTGCTGGCCAGGGTAGTTGACTTACACCTTCTAGAGCACGTTGGGTGGCACGGGATACATGCGGACGTGCATTGTCCTGTTGGAACAGCAAGTTCCCTTGCCGGTCTAGGAATGGTAGAACGATGGGTTCGATGACGGTTTGGATGTACCGTGCACTATTCAGTGTCCCCTCGACGATCACCAGAGGTGTACGTACGGCCAGTGTAGGAGATCGCTCCCCACACCATGATGCCGGGTGTTGGCCCTGTGTGCCTCGGTCGTATGCAGTCCTGATTGTGGCGCTCACCTGCACGGCGCCAAACACGCATACGACCAACATTGGCACCAAGGCAGAAGCGACTCTCATCGCTGAAGACGACAATTCTCCATTCGTCCCTCCATTCACGCCAGTCGCGACACCACTGGAGGTGGGCTGCACGATGTTGGGGCGTGAGCGGAAGACGGCCTAACGGTGTGCGGGACCGCAGCCCAGCTTCATGGAGACGGTTGCGAATGGTCCTCGCCGATACCCCAGGAGCAACAGTGTCCCTAATTTGCTGGGAAGTGGCGGTGCGGTCCCCTACGGCACTGCGTAGGATCCTACGGTTTTGGCGTGCATCCGTGCGTCGCTGCGGTCCGGTCCCAGGTCGACGGGCACGTGCACCTTCCGCCGACCACTGGCGACAACATCGATGTACTGTGGAGACCTCACGCCCCACGTGTTGAGCAATTCGGCGGTACGTCCACCCGGCCTCCCGCATGCCCACTATATGCCCTCGCTCAAAGTCCGTCAACTGCACATACGGTTCACGTCCACGCTGTCGCGGCATGCTACCAGTGTTAAAGACTGCGATGGAGCTCCGTATGCCACGGCAAACTGGCTGACACTGACGGCGGCGGTGCACAAATGCTGCGCAGCTAGCGCCATTCGACGGCCAACACCGCGGTTCCTGGTGTGTCCGCTGTGCCGTGCGTGTGATCATTGCTTGTACAGCCCTCTCGCAGTGTCCGGAGCAAGTATGGTGTGTCTGACACACCGGTGTCAATGTGTTCTTTTTTCCATTTCCAGGAGTGTACTTCAGAGCTTTGTGGTCAATAATTAAATTTACCTTCCTGCCCTCCAAAAAGATCCTAAATTTCTGAAACCCAGACATCACAGCCAAATGTTCCTTTTTCTGAGATCCCATACATGAGTTCATTTTTTGATAACATCTGACTAGCAAATAATATTGTGATCTGTTCCACTACCCAGTCTATCACCTACGGACAGCATAGCACAGATCTAAACCAAAAATCTGAGCTGTCAGAGACAATGCAAGATGTGAGTGACATGTCCAGATAATATAACATTTTGCTATTACAGATATTTGGAGAGTTCATACTGCAGTCACTGATGAATTTCCAATGGAAATTACACATCTCCATGAAAGATTTAAACTATTTCTTGCATTTGGTCCTCTTACACTCTGCAACAGCATTGATCCTGTCCCTGTTATCACTTCAATTGTTAATTGATGGCCTATAAAAGTTAATTCTGCCTGCATAAGTTCACATTTACTAAGCTTTAGTGTCATTTCCCCATTCTGCAAAACTCAGAACACCTCTTCTAACAACAGGCAGTGTTCATGTCATGTACTGATAGTGATCAGTATATCATTTATTTACACTATAAGACACCTCATCAATTCATACCTTTGTACACGACTCAATGCTCCAATAAAAACAGCAACTGATATATGACCCTAAACATGTAAGTTCTTACCTCAAACAAAAAAACTGTATATCTTCTGCTTTCCGTGGCAACCCAGAGGTCAGGCCTACACTTGACATTAGCATTACAGAATTGAGTTTTAGCAACAGCTCATGCATCTTTTCTGGTTTCATTTCCTCTCCTTTAATTTTTTTAAATCTCATAGCATGTAGTAGAATCCCTGCAGTTCTATCATCCTTCCTAACCACTACAATTGGATTACTATATTCCTTCATCCCTGTTCTATTACTTTCAATTCCATCATTGTTGAATCTTATCTCTGACTGTTTCTTTGCCCATCATTGCAATAAAGGAGGACTGTACCTCAATGACACTGTGAGGTGTCACCTTCAACGAATACACAAAATTCACTACCTCCCTTGACTTATGTAGGACAACGGCCTTGCTGCAGTGGATACACTAGTTCCCGTCAGATCACTAAAGTTAAGTGCTGTCGGGTGTGGCCAGCACTTGGATGGGTGACCATCTGGGCCGCCATGCGCTGTTGCCGTTTTTTGGGGTTCACTCAGCCTTGTTATGCCAATGAATAGTAGCGGCTCTGGTCACAGAAAACCATCGTAACGACTGAGAGAGTGGTGTGCTGACCACACGCCCATCCTATCCCCATCATCAGTTGAGGATGGTCCCGATGGGCCATTTGCGGCCTGAAGACTGAGTGCTTGAATTATCTGAAAACACCCAGTTGAACCATTCTGTCTTACGGTTAGTACTGAATCTCGAATATCTTATTATCTATTTGTTCCCCCGAACATGACTCCTCATACCTTTCGTTTCCCTTCTGCAAGTGTGCCATCACTTTATTTCCCTTCAATTGATTTTCAACCTTTATTCTCTGTCTGTACCCTTCAGCATCAAGGTCCAAAATTCTATCCTTAACCCCAATATTAGATTCTATTTTATTGAAAATCCATAGACAAAATAATGTTGACTGACAATCCTGAAAACAGGACACATTGAAACAATAATTATTTATCATAAATTCCAAAATGATTTTGTTTCTGATAGTATGCTGTATGTTACAGTCACTGTCTTAATCTTTACCCCACTTCCACTTAGCTCTACTAGATTCCTACTTCTTATTTGTCACTGAAAGGATTCAGATACAGCTGATATATTTGAACCAGTATTCAGCAGTGCTTCGGTTTCAATATTCCCCACTATTACCTTCACAGTAGGTTGCACCTTCTGTACCTTTACGACTTTTAACCACAGACTGGCTTTATATTACTGCCAATTCTCATGGGACACCTTATCATCATACTTGCTTGCCTACTTGCTACATTACTTTTGATTTCCTTCAGATTGCCTGTCTGTTCTTGAATAACTACCTTCCCTTTTAACTTCTCATTTCCGATTCTAATTACAGAGTCTGTTTCAAGATTTGTGTGGAGTTCAGATTTCCTGCACTTCTGTGCTTCAGTTCATCCCCCAAGTTAACTTTCTACAGTCTCCACTTTGGTTCGTAGCTCCTTTTCTACTTTGTCTATTTGTATACTGACCCTTCCACAGTTTTTTCCGTAAGTTTCTACGTTATTTTCAAGTTATTCAACTGTTATTTCCAACAACTCAAACTATTGATTTACTGCATTTATTTTACCTCCAAGTTCAGTTTTTAAACCCCCCATTTGAGATTTTATTCTTCGATCTAGTTCAGTTTTTACGTTTTCTGGTGTTGAATCTAAACTTTCAACTAACTTCTCACTTAGTTTGTTCAATAATTGAGTGAGCTCACTTCCTGGCTCCTAACGATGCTCCTTTGGGATACCAGGGCTACTACAGTCACTGCTAACATCCTCTGATACACATTCCCTAGGAAGTTTCCTTACCTCACTGGCCATGGCTCACAACTAGCGACTCAAGATATACACTCCTGGAAATGGAAAAAAGAACACATTGACACTGGTGTGTCAGACCCACCATACTTGCTCCAGACACTGCGAGAGGGCTGTACAAGCAATGATCACACGCACGGCACAGTGGACACACCAGGAACCGCGGTGTTGGCCGTCGAATGGCGCTAGCTGCGCAGCATTTGTGCACCGCCGCCGTCAGTGTCAGCCAGTTTGCCGTGGCATACAGAGCTCCATCGCAGTCTTTAACACTGGTAGCATGCCGCGACAGCGTGGACGTGAACCGTATGTGCTGTTGACGGACTTTGAGCGAGGGCGTATAGTGGGCATGTGGGAGGCCGGGTGGACGTACCGCCGAATTGCTCAACGCGTGGGGCGTGAGTTCTCCACAGTACATCGATGTTATCGCCAATGGTCGGCGGAAGGTGCACGTGCCCGTCGACCTAGGACCGGACCGCAGCAACGCACGGATGCATGCCAAGACCGTAGGATCCTACGCAGTGCCGTAGGGGAGCGCACCGCCACTTCCCAGCAAATTAGGGACACTGTTGCTCCTGGGGTATCGGCGAGGACCATTCGCAACCGTCTCCATGAAGCTGGGCTACGGTCCCGCACACCGTTAGGCCGTCTTCCGCTCACGCCCCAACATCGTGCAGCCCGCCTCCAGTGGTGTCGCGACAGGCGTGAATGGAGGGACGAATGGAGACGTGTCGTCTTCAGCGATGAGAGTCGCTTCTACCTTGGTGCCAATGTTGGTCGTATGCGTGTTTGGCGCCGTGCAGGTGAGCGCCACAATCAGGACTGCATACGACCGAGGCACACAGGGCCAACACCCGGCATCATGGTGTGGGGAGCGATCTCCTACACTGGCCATACACCTCTGGTGATCGTCGAGGGGACACTGAATAGTGCACGGTACATCCAAACCGTCATCGAACCCATCGTTCTACCATTCCTAGACCGGCAAGGGAACTTGGTGTTCCAACAGGACAATGCACGTCCGCATGTATCCCGTGCCACCCAACGTGCTCTAGAAGGTGTAAGTCAAATACCCTGGCCAGCAAGATCTCCGGATCTGTCCCCCATTGAGCATGTTTGGGATTGGATGAAGCGTCGTCTCACGCGGTCTGCACGCCCAGCACGAACGCTGGTCCAACTGAGGCGCCAGGTGGAAATGGCATGGCAAGCCGTTCCACAGGACTACATCCAGCATCTCTACGATCGTCTCCATGGGAGAATAGAAGCCTGCATTGCTGCGAAAGGTGGATATACACTGTACTAGTGCCGACATTGTGCATGCTCTGTTGCCTGTGTCTATGCGCCTGTGGTTCTGTCAGTGTGATCATGTGATGTATCTGACCCCAGGAATGTGTCAATAAAGTTTTCCCCTTCCTGGGACAATGAATTCACGGTGTTCTTATTTCAATTTCCAGGAGTGTATAATACAGCTGATGTTTGTACTTGTCTTGTGACTATTACAATGCTGTGGTATCGACTGTTACTGTGACATGTGGAGTGGGTGATGATATGGGTGGTGGGATGAACAGCAGTGATGGCCAGGCGACTGCATGGAGACGCTGGGCGATGGTGTGGAGACAGTCTCAGCACTTGCGTGTGTGGTACAGCAAGCAATAACAACGGCACTGGCTGTTGATGATATGGTTAGCAGCAACTCATTACAGCTGCCACATGAAAAAGCAGCTCTGTAAAATTCACACAAAGCAGCAGTGTTCCTAAATTGTGGAACAGACTGTCACGTGAAATCAAGTAGCATGAAGTTGGCCTACACTAAGGAATCTCTTATACTGCAGCCTAATGCTGTATCAGTATTAACAAATGCACAATGATTGCACAGCCAAGACTATTAGTGCTATGCACTGCCTATGCGTCTGAGCCTATCAAGTTCTAGTAACAGAAATCAACTTTACTTTCCTACAAAAGGGCAAGTGAACAACCTAAAAGTAGCAGATGGATTGTCTACTTAGGGCAGCAGTTGGCCATCGTTGGATTTACAGCCGTATGTGCATGTTATAAGTTTATCAAGTGACCAATGAATATCATTCAGTGAATTATGAAAACAAAAACATTAACACTTTTGATAACACATGATTTAATGAGAACAGTTCAGATTTGAAGACTCATCAATACATTATTATTCCAAGTACAAATTAAATCTGCCACATGGCTGCCAGTGCACAGAAAACAGGTTCCTAACAAAATACACATATGCAAATCCAAGAAACATGTTTTATATTGCTCCAACCAGGTGCTGGTAAATCAGAGACACTGAAGTAAGCTGTTCAGTCCTAAAGTAAAAACAGACTTTTAAAATGCTGTACTCAGCTCACATACTTGAGCAGCTCTTTGCCACCTACATGACCTTACCTGATCATCATGCACCAGTAAAAGGCACTGAAAACATCACTGCTTGCTGTCAACTCCATGAGTCACACACCCACTACCCTGGTCGAAACTCCATCTGCAACCATCCAAATTTGGTCACAAATGGTCATTTATATGTAACATTTAAATTATATTAATTAATATTATTTATCACAAAATTTAAAATGTGCATTCATCTATAATTCTTATAAAATTCCCTTTTTTGTTTTTAGTTCATTACGTTGTTCACATCCTCATACACTATTCAAGTGTCTTACTGTATTTAGAGATTGTTTCAAACTGAGTTATTCAAATGTAATTTTTTGTTTTTGATACCAATTTTGAACTTCTTACTCAAAACAATCAAATCTTATATTAAAATAGGAGTGTTTCATTATGGATGGCTTGTCTTGGCACTTATTTTTTCCTAAATCACTTTTTTCTCTCACCAAAAAATTCTTTGCAAAATTTTCCATAACACATGTTCCAGCAGATTGTGCCACAGCTGTTATATTTATTATTATGCAACACTGCCTCATTATCTGACAAATGGTGTTAAGAACAAAATGGCAAGTTGTTGAACACTTACTGTATTTGACTAATTCAAACATTAATTAATTTTGGTTACATCTATTGTCCTTATTAAAACAGTTTTTTTACATAAATGGGTCTGATAACAAACTGATCTTTGGAATTCATGGTACGTTTATGGGGTAGGGTAGAGGATGAAAGGGAAAACATGAAAAGGTTGTAATTTTTGTAAGAAATATGGATATGTGATGCTAGTGATAATAAATATGTCATATATTAGGGGCAGACAAATGAAAACCAAACACCTTCCACAGTGACACCATGGAATGGTTCCATTCAGAAATAATCCACCACATTGTTAACACATTTATGCCACTGTGAGACGAGATGATCATTTCCTGTTTCATAGAATGCAGTTGGCCAATGACTGATCCACTGCTGCACCCACTCTTACACTTCCTCGTCTGGAAGTAACAAATGCCCATGCATGTGTTTCTTCAGGTCACAAAGATGGGAAAGTCACACGGTGAAAGGTCCTCGCTGTTTAGGTAGGTTTCAGTGTTCCTTAACTATATTGCTGAAGCAGCTAGCAATGTTGGTGTGGGTGTTATTGTAGAATAGGATGATCCCATCCAACAGCGTTTTTGGGCGTTTTGATTTTACAATGCATTGCAGTTTCTGCAAAGTGTCTTCTTGGTGCTCTGCATTGACTGTGGTTCCACAATCAAGGAACTCAACAAGCAGGAGGGCCCTGCAGTTAAAGGAAGTCGTAATCATGGCCTTATCAGAACCTGTGTGAACAGCTTTGGATTTCTTTGCCAGGAAAAATGTGAGTTCTTTTGTTTTTGCTGCTGGCTTTGTGATCTGTCCTCGAACTGGTGGAATGCAGGCAGATCGAATTATCCTGTTGCCCGATAATGCCCAGAGCCACACAGCCAATTGGTTGAAGGCTACACTTCAGTGATTTGGTTGACAAACATTGCAAAATCCTCTGTACAGCCTGGACCTTTCAGCATGTGATTTTCACGTCTTTGGCGATCTGAAAAAAGACATGGATGGATGTTTGTTTCACTCAGACAAGGAAGTGCAAGACTGGGTAGAT